>NW_027437220.1:0-413016 GCF_033239565.1 Halichoeres trimaculatus | reverse complement strand
GATGATCTATCAAGTGTGGTGTCCTATACCAGATTAAAATCACCCCAAACAATGATAAGGTGGTCTTAAAGATTAAGTGAAGAAGAAAAAAAAAAAAAAGATACAAATTTTTCATCATTCCAAGTGGGAGCATACACTGAAGCCAGGACTACAGGGGTGGTTTGTCAGAGACTATAACAACACGTCCGTTAGGATCAGATATAGTAACAGAGGTTTCGAAGGAGTTGTATAACAATTGCAAGCACCCCTTACCCTCTCAGTAAACCCAGAGTGGAATAAGTGACCCATCCAAGCCCTTTTTACACAAGATATTTCAGAATTGCGAAGGTGAGTTTCTTGTAAGAAGCACAGATCTCCCCTTCAGGTGTTGCAGGTGTGATATTACCTTGTTGACTTTGACGACATCATTCATTCCTTTGACATTCCATGAGACGAAACGAAGATTTCTACCAGACATCAAGATGGATTATTCGCAGAACTGGCTGACTGAGCTGTGAAAAGAGCAGAGAGAGAAAATGAAACAGAGAAAGAGAGCAGAAAAAAGAAAAACAAGGAGGAGGGATAACAAGATACAAGGAGAGACAAAACACACACACATACTTGTCATCAGTGGCGAATCGTGGCCCCAGCCACTGGGCCTCCAGTAGGACCATGGGACCACACGTGGCAATAAACAATAAAACAAAGAAATAAAAACAATAGCCAGAATCATGTGACATGGAAGTTTAGTATATTGATAGTTTTGTGGGATTACAAATTTATCATGTGCCTGAACACTGCAACACTTAACACAACTTCAAACAATTAAAAAAATTAAGATATAAAATTGTACAAAAAACAAAAACAGGGTTTCAAGTAATCCAGCAACCACACAGTCTTCTCCATTACTTTCCGCCATTTCTATTCACGTTCTGCCAACTAGATCTTCTCTTTTCTCCTCACTCATTCACAGCTACAGTTAGGCGTTTATCCATCAAAGTGATACTCTGGGATGGAACAAGTTGGGTCCTATCACAAGGTTTAGGGCAGAAATTACCCCTACAGCAGTGTTTTTGTGCAGCAGAAGCCCAGAGCACTCACACCAAACACCTCCTCCCTGCTCGTGTGCCGGTTTCTAGTGATGCTACAAGATGTGCCGAGGCTTCGAAGCGCGCATCGAGGCTTGCTTCATTAGGAGGAGGAGCCAAAAATGATGACGTCCAAAGCCTCGTTGCCCGACTGTACCACGTGACTGCTTCGGAAAGTGGTTCAGAGCTTACCGAGAGGTTTGACAGCAGCATAAGCCCATCAGGCTCCATTCCAGGTGATATTTTTTACTACTTTCTCCTGTGTTTGTCTGGAGATCCTACATGTAACCATGGCTGCATTGTTTACATGCGAAATTAGCTGTTAGCAGCCTGTAGCATGTAAATGCTAACTGGTGTAAGGCTTGATGATTTCCCTCGAGCTGAGGAGGAGGTGAGGACGACGTGCTGGTTCTCGGATGTGAGCTGGGAGGTGACGACGTGGACCTGTCCTTCCATCCATCGTTGTTGGGAACGTGGGATCTAGCTCCGGGGGATGGACGAGCTAGCTATGCTAACCCAGCGGCATCGTGCTGTTCACGGACGTGGCTGACGGAGCTGACATCGGAAGCCACATTGGAGGAGCTTCGCCTGCTGTGAGCAGACAGGATCCAGGAGACAGAGACTGAACAGACTGCTGGGGAGGCTCAGTCCTGGACCCTGTGGAGGTGGAGATTGGCTGGGCTGGAGAGTGGTGGACGGGCTGTCATCATCTAATTTCTTATGGACATTGTTGCACTTTCCATGCTCTTTCTTACTTTTGTTTTCTTAGATGCTGCGGTGACTCCTGAATTTCCCCTCGGGGATAAAGAAAGTATTTTCTATTCTATTCTATTCTATTCTATTCTATTCAAAATGTAGGCTTTTGATAGAGTTGATCAGTCACTTATAGTGTTGATACTAGAGTTGGGAAAGCAGTTTTAGTTTTCAAAATAAAAAAGAGTAAAATCTCCCCTGTACTGTATATTATATTATATTGCCCATATATAAGCATATTCAGTGCTCCCTAGTTCCACACTTTCACTGTGCTCTGCCTGTTTGAGCTCATGCAATTTTCCTAAAGCAACAGAAAAGCATTATTACACAACCTGCCATATCATTGATACTACCATTTATGGGGAATTTACACACAGAATATTAAAAAATGCTGTTTTATATGAACATGTGTTCATTTATGTAGAGAATTTATTTTGTTGAACATTTTTTTATTTTCATTTTTGTAATTAACAGTCGTTCCCAAGAGCAAAAATAGGCACAGAAGTTCAATCACACATTATGTGGTTAAGCTATAACTGCCTGTGATTGTGTGCCTGATCAGCAGGTGGTTTCGTGAGCACATGAAGCTTCGCGAGATGAACCCTTTCTCAAACCACTTGGGCTTAAGTGGTTCGATGCTTCATGAGGCTTCATCTCACCATCACCACCGGTTTCCTCTGCACTCAGACGGGGCCATCTTTTACTTGACCAAAAACACAAATAAACGGACTCCAACCGAAAAAATCTGATATCGGTCTGAATTCACGCTTTATTTAGAGAATTTTCAGCTCGTTACTTTCACATAAAAACACCACTAAATAAGGCTCTAGTTCTCATCGTGTCTCTTCGTCCTGGCAGACTACCTGCGTTTGTTTATATCTGGCACGCCGTGCGCGCGGACTGATAAACTAAGCGGCGAGAGCCTCGTAGCCAGCTGTGGCTCTGCAGCAGAGGTAGCGCCGTTTTACGACACGATGAGAACTAGAGCCTTATTTAGCGGTGTTTTTGTGTGAAAGTAACGCATTGAAAATTCTCTAAATAAAGCGTGAATGCAGACCGATATCAGATTTTTTTGGTGGGAGCCTGTTTATTTGTGTTTTTGGTCAAGTAAAATATGGCCCCCTCTGAGTGCAGAGGAGCAGGGGGGGGGGGTGTTTGGTAAGTAGTCGCGAATGGACGGAAGATGACAGGAAATGATCCCACCCACACCTGAAATAAATATGATTGGCTAAGACAGCTGTCATTGTAAAATTGTGTCCACATTCCCTTGAGTTACACAGGCATTCGTTGCAGTTACTGAAGGCCCTGCCTGCCAGAATGTGTCGCTGATTTACCCAGATACCATCAAAAGGAAAATTGTGATTGGTCCATTTTTCATTTAGTTATATAAACCCATTGTTTGCCAGGACAAGTTTATAAAAATAATATAAAACTCATTACTATGATTTCATTGAGTAAAATAAATAAATAAAAAATAAATAAAGAAATAAAATAACTATTAAGGAATTCTTTTAATATTTTTATTAGGCCTTCACTGAATACCTTGAAAGGCCCAGAGGGTTCCCCTCTGCTTCTCATGCACTCAAAACAAAACAAAAGAATCCCTTGGGAAAACTAAACTTCTGTATCATACAAGATACAAGACTTTCTATTCCTACAACTCCATCTTACCCCTGCTCCCATTACAAAACAAGAAAACATACATGAAGAGAATTAACCCCTAAAACAAGGAATGGCAACTGCTCAACAGATTATGCAAAATAGAGCAGCACCTAAAGCACTAAAGTTTCCAGTATGTGAGTATTAAATGTTAAAATATTCAAAACATATAACTGGTGGTGGTCGGATTCACATTGGGTCACTAAGTTATCTCATTTATCACTACTAATGCACAGCTGCATAATTCAGGTCATTGCTGCCTTTCATATGGTTGTGGGGGCTCTGCACACTGTCGTTGCTGACACAAAGGTCGTCGGACCTCCGCACACTGTCACTTCTGTCACCAATGGTCATCGGACCTCTGCTCACTGTCACTGCTGACAAAAGGTCGTGGAACCTCTGCTTACTGTCATTGCTGACAAAAGGTCGTGGAACCTCTGCTTACTGTCATTGCTGACAAAAGGTTGTCGGACCTCTGCACACTGTCATTGCTCAGTTCCAAGGATGTCGGACTTCTCACCTCTGTCATTGCTCACATCATGGGTTGAGTTGCAATCATCATATTTCCTTTCTATCTTCACTTACCCCAATTATTTGTGTTATTTAACATTATTTCTATGCCTTCTCTTTGCTTTTATCTAGAATCATCAGACTCCCCCTAAGGTACGTATTCTTACGGGTGATAATCATAATTCATGCCATTGTACCCCCTACATTGATTATTTTGCTCAACGCTTGATGGGTTCTAACCGCCAAACTTCATTTGCATGCATTTATTCATTAAATCTGTTCATAACTTTTTCTGTTGTATAAGTCTCTCTTAATTGAACTACTGTCATATCTGAGGTGTGGCATTTTCTTCAATGTTACTCAGTGAATGATTTGACCTCTGCAATATATCAAGCCACCTGAAAGATCAAAACTTTATTAGAACACAGCATTGTCTTTCACACATGGTATGAATCATAGCAAAAAACAGATCTTAAAGAGTTCAAAACAGTCTGCATGATAGGCCTGGGCGATATATCGATTATACTGATTAATTCGAACTTTTTCTTGTGGACGATTTAAAAAATTTGAATTTGAATTTTTCTCCCCCGCTATTGTGCACCTTTTATACTGCAGCAAGCGCTGACTCCACGTGTGTGCAGCATGCTTTAACAGTTCACTAACGAAACAACAGAAACCTAAGTGTCATAAAATGTTCTTAAATATCTTTGACACCCAGCACCTTGACAGACACGTGTTCCTTATGGTCTGTATCAACAGCCCTAAGAGGTTAATATAAACTAGACCTCTCGTCAGTAAACGTTCAAATCCCTTTCCTCCAATCCTCTGTTTTCTATCAGTCACCTTTCAGGAGTTTGATTAAGATCTTTAACTCAAACATTTCCAAAGCTGGGACCCTTTCATGTTCACCTGCAGATAATTAATAATGTGACTGAGGCGCGTCAAACCTGCTGCTCTTCAAAGTTAATACTCTGATCATTTTGAAAATTAGATAGTAAAGAAATATACATTAGTTTTTCTCAGAACATCCCCACTCTACTGAAGAAAATCCCCTCTTATGGTGACATGGACGGATCATGATTTGTGAAAGTAGACTGCGGGGAATAGCTGATATCGGAACGACAATGGGCGATCGAACTGAGCAGTGCTGCCTGGACAGACATGACTGAGAAGTTGTTTGGCTTTTACCTGGGGAAAGCTGAGTTCCGTCTTTCCCTGCAACTCCCTCTGTTCCACCAACTCAATCCTCCATTCAGCAGTAAGGCATGACATTTGTGAGCCCACACTTGAATAAATAGCATTTATTTTTACTTATTTGTCTGTATTAAAATACAGGATAAACAGGCTACAGCCTTAAAAAATAAAACTAGACAGAAACAAAGTGGGTTTTTTAAATCGTTTAAAAGCAGAATATAACAGAACAGTGCTGTAGTGCACTGAAACAGTACTGTACACGCTTTTCCTAGCAGGATTTTTAAATTCAAAATGTACAAAATAGTGCAGCTTTCAATGTGAATGTGCCTCCCTTATAACTACAAAGTGAAGTTTTTGAAACAGAAGAAGAGCTGAAACTTTAATTCCAAGAGTCAAATAGAGGTTACTTTTATTATTTTAAGTTTTTGACAAAATTAAAACAAAACTGGTTTTGAGTTGTCTCTGTCATTTGTACTTATCGTTTTCTTTAAAAGGAAAAAAAAAAACATCAAAAAATCGTAACTTGAAATTTTTCTGAAAAAATCAAAGATTTTATTTTAAGGCCATATCACCCAGCCCTACTGCATGAATTTCCACTGGATTTTTCCTGCGCGCTCTTAAGTGCTTGGCTGTGCGTCAGCGCGCACAACCTAAGCACCAATTTCAAGTTCAGTTTTGATTTTTAAAATTAAAGTCAAAAAGCTCACTCTTTCTTTGTTTTTTAAAATCCTTTATATCCTGAACAGAACATCTAACAATTTTCAGAACATACACGGATCCTGAAGACAGCCGTTTGTCCTGTATGGCAGCTGCCACTACTGTCAATTTTGCCTGTGGCTGTTGAGGAGCTGGGTGTACTCAGTGTACTACCGCTAAACATCAGGGCAGGTTGTTGAGACTTCTTCCCCTCATTTTGACTTAAGTCTCCCAATTTTGACTTTAAATTTGAAATTCCAATTTATTGTCATCATTTCGGCTTTAATCTCAAAATCGTTTTTCGACTTCATTCTTCTTCATTTCAACCTTTTCTTCAACTCTATTCTCGTCGTTTTGACTTTTATCTCAATTTTTTTTACTTTATCCTTGTCCTTTCTACTTTAATCTGGACATTTTAACTTTATTCTCGTCATTACCTCTTCATCTCGAAATTGTTTTTCGACTTTATTCCAGTCATTTCAACTTTAATCTCGACATTTCAACTTGGTTTGCGTCATTTTGATTTCAATCTTTTCGACTTTATTCTCATCATTATGACTTTAACCTCGATTTGCGCAAAATTGTTTTCTCCGTCCAAAATGGCCCTAATCTGCTTCCCTAGAAACAGATCCAGCCACTGATGATTACTTTTATTTTTCTTCAAAACATTGTCATACTCAAACATTTATATTTCCACAGGTATAATGCCGGTGTTGCTCATAAACGGGATAAGTTAACTGTACGGAGCCTAAAAAGGGGGACTCCAGTAGATTATAAACCCAACTATTGATAAAATATAACCATGGTGTTGTAGTGGGTGGCTATGAATGGTGTAAAGTGTAAACATCATGTCAGGCTTTCCAGAAATGTGTATTAGGTGTTTCATCTGTAAGTTTGAAATTATGCAAGTGTTCACAAGCTGGTCTACACAGAGATGGTCTTTGTGGTGAGGTTGTCCTCACAGCTTGAAGGGTGAATTTGTGCTGTAGCTGTATATTTGCATAGTCTTTCGATACCAGTAGTAACTTTGAGCCTAAATTGTTGCTTTCCTCTTTCCATAAGCTCCAAGACCCTGTGTTTCCCCTGCCCCTTTGACCCCCATCCAAACTGGACTACAAGTGAAATCATTTGTTGTGACCTTTTGTTTCTGTTTTTACAGGACCTCCAGAGCTGACTGAGCTGTGAGGGTAGCATCGCCTGGACCAGCATGGACCAGCTTGTGAACATTTGCGCCTTTTCTCACTAACTGATCAAACACCTAAAACACATTTCTTGGAAAGCCCAACATTATACTTACAATCTATATCATTTACAACACCAAGAACAACACTACACTACACTCGGCGCTGCCCAAGTAGCTGCCTGTTGAAGCAGCTCTCTCTTCTTTGTCCGTTTCTTGTAATTCTTTTCGTCTCTTTTTCGTCATCTTTGTATTTGAAGTGGATCATTACTTTGTATGGTTCATTGATGGTCATGGACACCAAACTTTTTGTGGCTTCAGCGATGTTTTTACTACTTTTCGCCTGTGTTCGTCTGGAGATCCTACATCTAACCATGGCTGCATTGTTTACATGTGAAATTAGCTGTTAGCAGCCTGTAGCATGTCAATGCTAACTGGAGTAGGGCTTGATGATTTCCCTCAAGGTGAGGAGGATGAGGTGAGGACGACGTGCTGGTTCTGGGGTGTGAGCCAGGAGGTGAAGACGTGGACCTGTCCTTCCATCCATCGTTGTTGGGAACTTGGGATCTTGGGATCTAACTCCGGTGGGATGGACGAGCTAGCCGTGCTAGCCCAGCAGCAGAGGGGCTGCTGGGGGGCAGTGTGGCATCATGCTGTTCACAGACGTGGCTGACTGAGCTGACATCGGACGCCGGTGACACATTGGAGGAGCTTCGCCTGCTGTGGGCAGACAGGATCCAGGAGACAGAGACTGAACAGACTGCTGGGGGGGCTCAGTCCTGGATCCTGTGGAGACTGGCTGGGCTGGAGAATGGTGGACGGGCTGTCGTCATCTATTTTCTTGTGGACCTTTTTGCACTTTCTATACACTTTCCTACTTTCGTTTTCTTGATTGCTGCTGTGACTCCTGAATTTCCCCTCGGGAATAAATAAAGTATTTTCTATTCTATTCTATTTTCTATTTATATATAAATATTAGGGCTGTCATTTTAACGCGTTAATTAGATTAATTAATTACACCGCAAAGTAACGCGTCATAAAAATTAACGCAGATTGATCTGGATCCCAAACCCGCGAGGGGTTCAAAGACGCACTTATTTTCAAATGTATTTTCAAAAGCAGGTTAAACTGAGAATACTTCACTTTTCTTTGATCCAAGACTTGAAAAAAGTGTTTTGTACATAGTTCCTTACAGTTTTTAGCCTTTAGCCCTGGTTCTCCTGACCTCATAGAAGTATAGAAGTTCATATTGCATCGAGTAAAAATGTGAACAGAAGCAAAAAATGTCCTAAAAATCAAATCAGCTTACCTCAGGTGCAGGACTGTGTAGATTTTGTAAAGATAGAACCATAACACTCAGGGTACCTAAAAATGTGTTTTATATATTCCCACCTTATTTTTAAATGTCTTTTAATGTAATTTTAATGTCCTGGAATTCAGATTCTTTATTTTGGGACCTTAAGCAGATGTGAGATTAAAATGCGATTAATTAGATTATTTAATTACAAATCCTGTAATTAATTAGATTAATTTTTTTAATTGCCTGACAGCACTGATAAATATATAATTATGTTTATTTATTTGGGTCACTCACTCCCTTTCAGGCCATATTCTCCTTACTATTGTCAAACATCTTTCATGACCAACACCAGCATGATACCTGTGGAAATATAAGCGTTTGAATGTGACAATGTTCTGAAATTTAAATAAAAAAAATACACAAATACATAAATAAAAGATTTGTTTCCAGTGTGTTTATACAACAGATTTGTTTTGCATGAAGTAGATGACCAAACACCAATACTACTAACACCAAACACAAGTGTGAAAAACTGTAGAAGAGAACATAAGATCATGGTGAAATATATAAAACTTTTCACAAAGTGCACTTTGTTAAATTAACAGTAGCAGCATCAGGGGTGTGCTATATCATACCATTTACAACAATACTGGTATAATTTTTTTGACAATATAAATTTGTCATTTACAGTGCAGAGACACAATGACATATGACGCTTCCTGCTGTGTACGAAACAACAATGGCAAGAGCGAAAGTAGCACTACAGCATCATCGTCCTCACATAAGGATTTAGTGCCTAAAAGAGGCGCAGAGCAGCGCAGAGCAGCGCAGAGCAGCGCAGAGCAGCGCAGCGCAGAGCAGAGCAGCGCAGCGCAGCGCAGAGCAGAGCAGCGCAGAGCAGAGCAGAGCAGCGCAGAGCAGCGCAGAGCAGAGCAGCGCAGAGCAGCGCAGAGCAGCGCAGAGCAGCGCAGTGCCCATAGCAGCTGGATACCCGAGATTACAAGATCACAGGAAAACCACGTTTCAGCAGGAATCCCACCCATGACGACACACCTTCATGGTAATTAATTAGTATGTTAAGTAGGGATGTCCCGATATTTCATTTTCATTTCCGATACGATACCAATATTTATCCGATATGATATCAGCATTGAACATGCCTACTTTGATTACTTATTTTGTAGTATGTCTGACATGTTAGAAAAGGCTTGATTAAGTGATATTATTCAAACAAAGAACAGTAGTCAGCAAAAGTAGGTATGAGGAAAAACTGACCCATTTATTATTAACCAACGGGAAACAGAAATTTTAACATTAAACATAAAAAATACTAGTAATTGAATAAAATAAAGAATAAATTAGAAGACCCAGAAAATAACCTAAGTAAATCAAATAAAAACAGCAGGAGCGGAGTCTGGAATAGACTGCTTATATCGGAGTGCTGATATTGGACATTTTCGATGCATTTCGATACGATACCGATATTTGTTTTTTTTGCTAATATCGGACCGATATTAATATCGGACTGGGACACCTCTAATGTTAAGCTCATCTTGCCCTCTCCAAACTTAAGCGCCTTTAGTCCATGCCTTCTCCTTTGTGTTGGTGTCCTTATAGAAAGAATGTGTTGTTAGAATAATGAAGTTTTTCGCCTGCTAGATTAACTTTTCCTTTTTTTTATTTTTTCCTTCTTTTCCCCTTGTCTGCATTATCTTTTCTGCTGAGCACTGTGTCATATGACAGCGTTGAAAAGACCAATGCATTTTTTTTTCTAGCAGTCAGATTAACTGCTATAGTGACCATCACCAGCCCTCCCTCTAGGCTACTCCATCATTCTAAACTTTATTTAACCCCTGATGTGAGCTGAAGGGGAGGGCTGTGCCACACCACAGTGTGAAAGAAGGGGAAATAATGACAGGCAGGACAAGACAAGACAAACAGAAGGGAGGACAAACGTCTACTACTGTTGATTTAAGATAGCAATTCAAGTGCTTGGCTAATGCAATACAGGAAGTAAAGGTTGTACGAAACCAGGGACACCAGAAATGGGGTCTTGAAAGCATGGGGAGCTTGGGCCTACGTGGATAGGAGAAGTGGCATGCATCACAGGATGTGAGAAGATGTGTAATAGTGCCCGACTCAGCATGCTCTGACGGGATCTATCATAACTCTTAGTTAGTCTCGACAGAAGCTTGAGTATCTGCACGCATGTGAGGTGGTCACCGAATATCCAAGTAAGTAAAACACAGCCAGGGGCGCCCCCCGGGGGCCACCAGGGCATCCGGGCCCCCCCACACAGTCCCCAAACCGCCAGGCCCAGGGACAACCCTAGGACTCAAGGGGGCACAGACCTGCCTCCCCGCCGATACCAAAGACAGCACCCAGGGCCCAGAGCAGCGGCCCCCCCTGCAGATCGCACCCGCCCTCCCCGACCACCCGTCCGCCCGGCCCTAAGCCACCCCCACCCCCAGCACCCAGCCACCCCCACGCCCCCAGCGGCAGGCCGGAGGCCCCAAGCCACACAAGAGCCAGCCCCCCCAGGACCAGCCCCCTCCCCAGAGGGGAGGCCACGAACCACAGCCAGGCCAGGTGGGGCAAGATGTTGGCATGTAGCGGTGGGATGGAGGTCCAGGCCCATCCCCCAGAAAATCCGAGGCCATGAGAGGCCTAGCAGACACAGTGAAGGGGACAGAGGGATGGGGCAGCCCAAAATATTTGAGAGAGATGTGATAATATCAACCCAAAATTGTTGGACAGGTGTGCAGTTCCAGGTGGCATGAAGGTAAGTGTCTGGAGTGTGTTGGGAGCAGTGGGTGCAAGTGTCAGATTGTGCTAAACCCATTTTAAACATCCTATGCCCTGTAAAGTGGACCCTGTGGATGATTTTGTACTGGATTAGTTGGATATTACTGTTGCTCTTATGGAGAAGGTGTTTTCACAGATTTGGTTCCAGAAGTCAGCATTGGGGGTGAGGGCCAGGTCTTGTTCCCACTTTATAAAGAATTACGATACTTGATCAAACTTACACGAGGCTAAAACCAGCGCTCGAAGCATAGCTTGTTTACATTCCCTGCAGCTGGAAGGAGGAGGGGGGACGGAGCGCACTAGCGCTGCGCGTAAGGACACATGAGTTAGTTAGGTCCAGATAAATGTTTATATTTCCGAAGACTTAATGCACTTAAAAAATATTTTATGTATGGCACTCTTAAACTGTGGTATTACTTTTTGATTTTAGTTCTTGTAGGCAGAGAAAATAGCCTTTGAATTTGGTACCGTCTGTCCCTGTTAGCGTCGATTTCCTCGTCACCATCGATTAAAGTTTGTGTCTTACTGAGGGAGAGGAGACAACTTTCTACTGTATCTAATGTCCTTAGTGGTCACATAGAGCTCATACAACCCCACTTCAAAAAAACTGAACTATCCCTTTAATGGGAAGAATACTTGATTTAGACCAGTTTATTAAATAATCTGATGGATGGGAGAATGATCGGATTGAATTAATAGTTTCTTTTAATGATTTAGATTTGGATTTCTGATGTAACAATATGTCATCTGCATATAAACTGATTTTGTGATGAGATGTTGGAGTCTCGATACCTATAATGTTACTATTCTGGCGAATGGCTGCTGCTAGGGGTTCAATAAAGATAGTAAATAATGGGGGGGAGAGTGGGCACCCTCTAGATTAACTTTCCTCTGGATCTGACCTACTTACTTTGCTTACATTTCAAGCTTGTGTAGTAGTAGTAAATGATTGGAGAAGTGGCATCCATACTGTGTGTGCAATAAAAATGCTGTTGTTCAGAAGCAGCAATCACTAATAATGAGTTGTTTGTTTTTTTCCCATAACGTCATGAATATCATTATCACAAATTTTTGGCTGGTCGGCTACTAGCTAGATACATTCAACAAAAAGAAACATTAAGTGCCATTCCAGCCATTCAGGGGGCTGATAGCAGACTTCTGTGTGATCCTAAAGAAATAAGTGGGACTTTTAGAGACTTCTATGTTAAACTATATACCGCCGAGCTAACAGTGAGTAAAATAGATATTATATCCTTTCTCTCAACTCTCAATCTTCCTCGATTATCAGAGGACCAACTTGAGCAACTGGATTCACCCATCACTATTGAAGAAATAATGAATGTCATCAAAAATCTACTTTCAAGTAAAGCTCCAGGCTTAGATGGCTTTACAGCAGAGTTTTATAAAGCATATTCTGCAGAGCTAGCACCTTTGCTTTTAGAAACTTATAATGAAGCATATGACAAGGGCAGACTTCCTCCCTCTTTGACAGAGGCTGCTATTACTCTTATTTTAAAAGCTGGTAAAGATCCCTTGGATTTCAAAAGCTATAGACCAATAAGTCTGACGTCCTACGATAAGTATATATTATCCAAAATCTTAGCCAACCGACTATGCAAAGTTATAACTTCCCTGATCCATCCTGACCAGGTTGGCTTTATACATCCTCCCTGTTCTGCAGACAACATCAGAAGGTTTATTGATATAATGTGGGTCTGTCAGGACTACACCTATGGAGATAATTTTGTTTCTTTATTATTCAATCAAAAAGAATAGATTTGAAACCAAAAAAGAGATTTGTAATCAAAAGACAATAAGTAGGAAATGAAAAAAAAAAGTTGAGATCAAAACAGAGCAGGTTGCAATTGAAAAAAAAAAGTTGAGATCAAAATATAACAGTTTGCATTTGAAAAAAAAAAAGTTGAGATCAAAATACAACAGGTTGCATTTGACGGACGTCATGCTCAGCAGACCGCTGCTTCACCGGCTGGCCGAGAGGTCTGCACAGAGCGGACCGCGGTGCCGTTAACGAGAACCGAGATGCGGCTCGGCAAGGCTCAGCTGGCCGCTGTAGCATGGCTGCTAGCTGTTAGCGCACAGTTTAAAGCTTCTGTGAGCTTAGATGCTTTCACCACATGTGAAAATGATCCATCGTTTGATTTTTCAGCTCGTAGGGCTCGCGTTTGTTTTCACTCAGGTCCAAACAATTGATCAGTGAGCGTCACGTTGTCATGGCAACTGACCGGAGGAAGGCGTATGTCACTGTGTGTCAGAGAGAGACAGAGAGAGACGAAATAATGCTACACCAGACAGTTGTCCTGAAGTTTTTAGTGCAAACAGTATTATAATTATTTATTTATGTGATTGGTTGAACAACATTCCAAGAGTGTCTTGAGCATTCTCACTCTGCTTTGACTGGTGTTAAAATGTTATACATAAATGTTATACGTCCGTGACATGTCCCGTTAGGCGCGACTCTGCTCAACGAAGTTGTAACGTTGTCAGGTGATGAAAAAGACACCTGATCATGTGTTAATGGAGTGCTAAAAGTGAATTAAAAAGCTTAGCCTGGCGTGGGGGGGCAGGTAAAGCCTGGCGGGCCCGCCAGGCTTACAATACACTGGGAGAAACCCTGTACTGTTGTGTAGGAACCATGCCCCCGCGTGTACCGTGGAACAGTGTTTTAATCACTAACTATCTTAGCTAATGTAACTATGCTCAGGCCGTGACTAGCAGAGACAACCATGCTAATTAGCGTGCTTGCAGCAGTAGGGCATTATAATTCATTATACTGTGTTGTTGTTTTTGTGAGTGTACAGCGGACTCTAGCCAGAGGCTATCAACTTACCTCCAGGCGTTGTGTAAGGAAGTGGTAGCTGGCGCTCGCACTCGGTAAAGCCAGGTCAAACCAACCAATAGAAACTATTCTGTCATCCACCAGCGTAGGCCCCGCCCAGTAAGTGCAGTAGAATTCGCAAGCAAAACTTTGGAGTTTGCACACAAAAAGGAATGATTTGCAAGAGAAGGTTTTCAACTTGAAAGCAAAGAGGGCTGATTTATAAGCAAAATGGAAAGAACTAGGTTCTCAGTTTAATTTTTCAACCGCAACCTGTTGTGTTTTGATCTCAACTTTTTTTTTTTTCAAATGCAACCTGTTGTATTTTGATCTCAACTTTTTTTTTTTTTTCAATTGAAACCTGCTTTGTTTTATTCTCAACTTTTTTTTTTTCATTTCCTACTTATTGTCTTTTGATTACAAATCTCTTTTTTTGGTTTCAAATCTATTATTTTTGACTGAATAATACAGAAACAAAATTATCTACATATACACCTCCCCTCTGGCAGCCATCTCCTTGGACGCCGAGAAGGCTTTTGACAGGGTTGAGTGGCAGTTTCTGGGGTGCTTCTCAAAGCTCCAAAGTTCCATCCTCGCCTCCTCCACTTGCGTCTTAGTCCCGCCCACCAGAGATGCATGCCAGAGACGCGAGGAAACAAAGAGAGAAGAGAAGGAGGTTAATTTTATGAGCATTGAGATGTCCTCTCCTCCGGAGCGTCACATGAAGCGACGTATTTTAGTGATGATGGCGTCACGCACGAGACAAACTAAACTAAGGAAAATAATGTAAACAACAGGGCGCTCAACCGCAGAAAATTCATATTCACTTTCAGATCAGTTTAACATGAATATGTTCATGAATGAAAAAGAAAAATGTCACGTTTTCCTAGGCCCAGATTGATAGTTTTTAAGTCTTATATTGGGGCCACTTTGTGTTCATAAATAATGTGTTTATTCTGCTATAAGCACTGCTATAAGCACTGGTGGGACAGGAGGAGAGAGAAGTGGAGCTGTCTGCAGCGGTGCCTTTCATCCATTACGCGCACGCAGAGGGACAGAGGTGAAACTGTTGCTGTATCAGCCAATAATGGCATGATCTCACACCCATCACTGATAAAACAACAGTTTGCTACTGTATGAAAATGGCGTGGTTATGTGTTATTTTTAAAGGTATTATTGAACTGGCTCGAGTGGGCCAGTGGAGTGCGCAGTCAGCTGACCCGGAGCCTTTGAGTTTCACTTTCAGCCTGCATGTGTTGTCTGTTGTCCGGTCTCTGGGGCTCTTTCTAATTGTCTGTTGTCATCCTCAGTGAGAATGAATGTTGTAATCATCCAGATAAATATCAAACATGAAAATTCTCGGGGCGGCTCCGACGAGTCTGTGAGACGATGGTGGGGCTAAAGATTCATCTGTCAACCGCTCACACGAGAAGATAATCTTGCCTGAACGTCGGCCGATTTTAGTCCACGACCAGATTTCTTCCCCGATTGTCGGGAGGACCGAATCTGGGTTAAATCGGGGCAAGAATCCTGTAGTGTGAGCCAGACTTTATGCTTAGACAGCTTATCTTGCTCCATGGAGCTCACATTTCACACATGTGGACAGCTGACGCTTTATAGCCGGCTCTGATACGTCACAAGGGGACGTGTCTGTCAGTGAAAAGACTTCCGCGAAGCCTGCTCTTGTGTTTCCTCGATTATGCCTCCTCCAGCTCAGTCTCCTCTCTCCTCTCTCCTCCGAGCACATTTGGCGCTTTGAAATGTCCTCCAGCATGGCTGATCACAACATACTTCCGGTGTCGCGGAGGAGAGAGGAGATAGGAGACTGCATTTTGGCACATTGGGAAGCACCCCTGCTCTCTACCCTGGAGTCTTTTGGTTTTGGCCAGAGGTTCATAGATTGGGTCAGCCTTATTTACACTCATCCCACAGCTTCTGTTCTCACTAATGGTGTCATATCCTCTCCATTTGAACTAGGTAGAGGCACTAGACAGGGGGATCCTCTTTCTCCCCGGCCCTTTGCTGTTGCGCTGGAGCCATTAGCAGTGGCTATCCGCAGTGAGCCTACATTTCCAGGCATTTTAGTTGGAGAGCATCGCCATAAATTAATGCTATATACATTCTCTTATTTGTTTCAGATCCTCTCTCCTCTCCCTGTTTAAAATTAAAGATAGGTTTTCTTCCGTTTCAGGTTTTAAAGTGAATTGGTCAAAGTCTGAGGCTCTTCCTCTTACACCATACTGCCCTAAATCTCTCTTCCAATTTGGTAACTTTGCCTGGCCCAAGAAAGGCATTGAGTATCTAGGTATAACATTTCCACCTGTGCTAGCTGATTTGATTAAAAGAAATTTTGACCCTTTAACAGAGAGCTTGCGAGCTGATGTGACACGGTGGTCCCCACTTTATCTCTCCATGTGGGGTAAGGCAAATATAATTAAAATGATGCGCATCCTATATAGGCATATCTCCTTCCTTTAAAATTTAACAATGAACCAAAAATCAACTTAAAGTGCAACAGCAACATAAAAAGGCATATCTCCTTTTAATATTGGTTGAACGACCATTAATAAAATAGAACTCAAAGAAACATTAAAAGACATCTTCCTTGAAATAAGGAGAATGAAAGAACCTGAGCTTATAATTTCAGATTTTTTTTTCAAAAAGACACGCCAGATATAAACAAACAGATATAAACAATAATAATGGAATGCAAAGTGAACGGCAGGTCATCCTCGCTCTCATAATCACTCATCTTCACGTTGTTATTGCATGATTCGTCCTGGCAGACTACCTGCGTTTGTTTATATCTGGCACACCGTGTGTGCGGACTGATACACTAAGTGGCGAGCGCCTCGTAGCTAGCTGTGGCTCTGCAGCGGAGGTAGCGCCGTTTTATGACACGATGAGAGCAAGAGACTTATTTAGCGGTGTTTTTGTGTGAAAGTAACGCGCTGAAAATTCTCTAAAAAAGGCGTGAATGCAGACAGATATCAGATTTTTTCGGTGGGAGTCTGTTTATTTATGTTTTGGGTCGAGTAAAATATGAGTGCATAGGAAACCGGCACATGAGCAGTGAGGGGGTGTTTGGTGCGTGTGCCCTGAGCTTCTGCTGCACAAAAAACACTGCTGTAGGGGGAATTTCTGCCCTAACCCTTGTGATAGAACCCAACTTCCATCCTGGAGAATCGCTTTGGGCACGGCACAGTGTGTATGGCCAGTGTGTCGCAGGGCGTTCAAGCTCCTCCTCTCCTCTGCTTGCCACGTCTGCACACGTCCCGTCTCCGCTCATCAAAAGATGTGTGCGGACGAGAACACAGCTTTTTTCAGAAATCAATCCATGGGTCACGTTTGTGCCGAACCGATTACGTCTATCTGGTCAATGATGATCCGCTGCACCACTAGTCACACCGGTGGACAAATGTCATGTTTAAAACAAAATATTTTCATATTTGAATTTTAAAGCTCATTAACTACAGTTCAGTCAGACAACTCACGTTTGAATAGTTTATTTAGCAGCAAATATATTTTATGTTTGGCGTCCAGGCTCCGGTCTCATCACCCCTCACAATAAATTTACATGGTGACATTGAGGAGTGATGAGCAAAACATACTGAACATAATCCCCCCGGAGCCTGCAGGTGGTTGCTGGGGTGGTGGTGGGGGCAAAGAAACATGCAGCATTACAAACGCAGGGCAGCCAAGGCATTGACAGGCAGAGAGGGATGAGAGACTCCCGGTTTAAATAGACCGCCCAATTGAGAGAGTGTGATTGCAAGATGGTTATGACGTGTGAGACACGTGGTATGTGTATAGCAGTGCTGCTCGAGTTGACTGCCTGAACTAGCTCGCGGGCTCGCCTCATTTCAGTCAGACAACTCACGTTTGAATAGTTTATTTAGCAGCAAATATATTTTATGTTTGGCGTCCAGGCTCCGGTCTCATCACCCCTCACAATAAATTTACATGGTGACATTGAGGAGTGATGAGCAAAACATACTGAACATAATCCCCCAAAACAAAATTTAGGAGCCTGGGCCAGAATGTAGAGCCTACTATGTGTGACCATGGCACCAGCCGCCGTGAGGCCATTCCCCTCCAGTACAGCGCCTGTAGAGGAATATACTATCTAGTGTTCTCTTCTATGTGTGACCATGGCACCAGCCGCCGTGAGGCCATTCCCCGCCAGTACAGCGCCTGTCGGGGAATATACTATCTAGTGTTCTCTTCTATGTGTGACCATGGCACCAGCCGCCGTGAGGCCATTCCCCGCCAGTACAGCGCCTGTCGAGGAATATACTATCTAGTGTTCTCTTCTATGTGTGACCATGGCACCAGCCGCCGTGAGGCCATTCCCCGCCAGTACAGCGCCTGTCGGGGAATATACTATCTAGTGTTCTCTTCTATGTGTGACCATGGCACCAGCCGCCGTGAGGCCATTCCCCGCCAGTACAGCGCCTGTCGAGGAATATACTATCTAGTGTTCTCTTCTATGTGTGACCATGGCACCAGCCGCCGTGAGGCCATTCCCCTTCAGTACAGCGCCTGTAGAGGAATATACTATCTAGTGTTCTCTACTATGTGTGACCATGGCACCAGCCGCCGTGAGGCCATTCCCCGCCAGTACAGCGCCTGTCGGGGAATATACTATCTAGTGTTCTCTACTATGTGTGACCATGGCACCAGCCGCCGTGAGGCCATTCCCCGCCAGTACAGCGCCTGTCGGGGAATATACTATCTAGTATTCTCTACTTTGTGAGGCCATTCTCTGATAGCACTGTGGCCGCAAGGGAACATTCTACGTTGAAGATGCAGACCTATAGCATTTATTAGATACTTTCTTTAACCCAGAAAACCACCTGATATGCATTGACAGTATTAAGCAGCAAGTAAAATCACTTTTCTTTCATTAACACTTTCAAGCAGAAGTTCAAGGGCTTTTGAGCAAGCTGGATCTCTTGAGAACCATCATAGCATTGCTAGCAGAAGACAACTAGCAACCCAGGGATTTGGGTGTTGAGGCAGGCAGATGAGCAGCAATGGGCATCCTTGATGGTCAGGGACTGAGGGGACTGGAGTTCGTCTGGCAGGCAGTAGCACAGGCAGAGAGCAAGCAGCTTTTGGAGAACCAGGATCTCATCATAGGTTGTGACCATCGATGATGAACAGGAGGACGATTGATGGGTTGAGGGATGATAATGCCAATGTTCCATCATAAAAACAAAGAACAAATAATGGTATTAGTTTCAGCAATAACCAGTGGCAAGATCTATCAGAGTTTCAAGAATATGGAATACATGTGCTCTTCTAAGTTGAATCAGAATAGTGAGCTCAATTGATAATATAGGAGAGGCCTAGATTTGGATTTGCCACTGAGAAACTATAAAGTCATGAAGAGAACTGCTTCTCGAAGAAGAACAATAGAAGTCAAATAGGTCTTAATCTCAACACTGACTTATGCACCAGTGATTTAAAGAGGGGCATTCTTTATCATTGCTTGAAGGATATGCCTTAAGTCATTGAGAGCAGCAGAATGGAAGGGTCCCCAAGAAGAATCTGAAGTCTTAGCATCTAATGTAAAACTAAATCCAGACGAGCAAACCATTAACCATAAAGAATCCCCCAAAACCAACTAATGGAGCAGGGTCATTATAAACTAGAGAGAATCTTAAGTCTCCACGAAGTCGTTGCAACTGAAGAGAGATCTAATGAAACCTATATCATTATTATAACTTCATTGAACATTCCTTGTGGCAACACCATAGCTCTTGCTCCGAATAGAGAAGGGAGTTTGACCTTAACTTACTGAGAATTTGACAAGGTTGTTTAAAGAGCACAGGACTGCTAAAATCTTTTACTAAACCAGTACTCAGATGATTCACAAAGCATCTATTGGGGAGAATAAACAGAGCTTTGGAAAGAGCCGTCACGTCACCGGAGTTGAAAGATACTTCCTATTAATTCCTCGATTCAGCAGGAGTGAGCCTCCTGAAAGACAGAGCGAGGGTGGCTGTCTGCACACCAACTCCACATAGGCATTATTTAACAATTAGGAAATGCAAATGTTTTAATTGCAAGAAAACAAACAAACAAACAGGGAACTCATATCCTGAAGAAAAAGGTGCCTGACCCTTTAAGAATGATCTATAGAGCTAGACATGAATTTGGCTGGAATTCTGGGGCCGGCAGGTCTTGTAACAGTTATCACACAAAGAGAAGTCATGAAAGAGTCTCGGGTTTTACGCCCGGTAAAGCCAGCTTGTGTGGTCAAGGAAATAGGCTCTGAAGTTTCAACAGGTTTTTTTTTTTTTTTTTTTTTTTTTTATGTATATCATTTTCATTTATAATTAAATTTATTATTATTGTGTATTATTATCATCCTGTATGCATTCATTCGTTATCTTTATTAATAAATAAATTATTATTATTATTATTTATTTTATTATATTTGTAATTGTCATAAGTATTATATTTATTTTTATTTTTTATTTTTAATGCCACAATAGATATAACTTAAAACCCAATTCACATTTTCACTGGCAAAAGAAGACATAGGACATGACAGATTCAGAGCACGGATTGAAAGAAGAGTCAGATTAAGATTCTTCTTAACAATTTAAAGGACTTCCCTGGCTGATGACCAGAAATTAGATGTTTCCACAACATTCATCTGTTAATGAATTATCATTTGCAACGCATTGATTTTTTTTTTTTTTTTAATTAATTAATTTATTTTTTATTATCTATTCTTTTTTTGTAATGTTATTATAATAATTATTATTTTAATTTTTATTTTATTTATTTATTTAATCATTTATTTTTAGTTCATTTTATTATTTATTTATTTATTTATTTATTTATTTATTTTTAATCATTATTATTCTTTATTTATTTCAATTTTCTTCCGGTCTCACAGTCTGACATAAATGCACTGGCAGAGGTGAAAGACAGCAGCACTGCCTTCAAACATACCCCCATGCAGAGGAGCAGCAATGAAACTCTGAGAATTGGTCATAACTGCATGACCTCTCCCAATCAATTAAAAACAACTGAATGCATTGCAATAAAACACTGAATATATGACTTTTGTTTTATTATTATTATCATTAAACTATTATTTATTATAACTATTATTATTTTATTTCATTTTCATTTCATTTCATTTTATTTCATTATTTATTCCTCTATACCTTTGCTATTTCTTTATCTATTTTATTTATTTATCATTGTTTTATTTCTATACCTTTATAGAAGGTATAGCATATTTCTTGTATCTTATATCCATTCCTTATATCTATTTAATTAATTTATGTATTTTAAAAATATCATAATTCATAAATTTATTTATTATTATTTATTAATTTATTTAGTTTAACTGACACTGAATTGCCTTGCTGCTAAGATAAACTTGCTTTTATCTTTTATTTCTTTATTTATTTGTTTAAAGAAAATGTCATACATTTCAGCTCTTAGCATTCATATTCAGGCATTTTATAAAAAAAAAGAGGATTTAAGACAGTTAAGATCTTAAATTCAAATTATTGGATTTTATGATTAAAGGCTTTTATACCTTGCAGATACCCTGAATCGAATCTCTGAATGTACACGACATCTTGGCTGAAAGATTGAGGTGCTCAAAGAAAGAGCCACCATAGATGAGAATGAGGTCTGATAACATGGCAGAGTAACAAATTCCTCACTGTATTGAGCATAAACTGCAAGCAGGTTTTAAAACGCCTAAAGCCTTATAGATTCTGCCATTGTAAAAGTTTTACAGACCTGGATCACTATTCTCAAGAACCTGCAGAATTTTATGCAATCTACAAAACTTTTGTCTGCAAATCCGAACCCACGCAACGTAATCTTTACCGATATAATGTCAAAGCCTGTCAGAATAAGAGCAAAGATAATACGCATATTAAATGATAAAGTAACTACATCTTGCACAACCCCCGTGTCTGCTCTGATACGACAATGAATAAATAAATAAATATATAAAAATGCATCAAATAAGTAAGGAATAATTACAACACAAGCGGGAGAGTGTTGGCTGAGGGGCTTAGACCTGCGTCCTTTGAATGACGGACCAGTGGCGGACTTTTAACTAATCCAGTTATGAAGGCAATTGAAGGCACAACGAGATTACCTGCAGGAATTATTCCCCAAAGAATCAAGAGCGACAGGCAGCAGGGAGCAGGGACCGAGAGCCAAGGCAGGGGCTGGGACTGCAGTTCCCAGGGACCTTTGCGGCGTCAGTGGGAAAGACCGGGGCAGGTACAGCAGACACGGGAGAGCCCAGGTAGCTCACATGGCGAGAAAGGGAGTCCATGGCATTCAACTAGGCATTTCTGACGATCGGAGACTCCCCCGAGAGGTGAAGACAGAAGGACGCGTCGATGGAGGTGTCAGGATCCGGCAGTTCCGATCTCCGGTTCGGGAGAAGCAGAGTGAGGAGCAGAGCGCGCGCTTAAGCTGGAGCTTTACCTTCCCCCTGGAGGGCCCGCTGTTCGCTGTGCCTTCGACACCCGGCGTCGAGGCATCGGGGAAGGTTTGTTGGATCAGCAGATGATCAAAACTGTTAACGGCTGAGGCTGACCAGGAACGTTAAACTACGGCTTACAGCTCTCCCAGGTTGAGGTGCATGAGCCGCCCGGCAAGTCATTTGCTGGTAATGTAGAAGGATGATTCATTCATGGAGCAAACTTCGCCGACCTAGCCTGGGTTTCAGGAATAAACCAACGTCCGCCTCTGAAAGTCGAGACTCACCCTTTGAATCAGAAACGGCGAGAGACACCGCGACCTACGCAGCCAGAAGGTAAAATCACGAGCGGCAAAGAAACATGCAGCATTACAAACGCAGGGCAGCCAAGGCATTGACAGGCAGAGAGGGATGAGAGACTCCCGGTTTAAATAGACCGCCCAATTGAGAGAGTGTGATTGCAAGATGGTTATGACGTGTGAGACACGTGGTATGTGTATAGCAGTGCTGCTCGAGTTGACTGCCTGAACTAGCTCGCGGGCTCGCCTCATATGTATTTATTCTGGAAGTTTATACTGTAAAGGAAAAAATAGGGGTTTTAATTAAATATTATAAATTATTATTTATATTTGTCACAAAGGACACAAAATGTAGCGTCACGTCAAGCACCCACATAAATGTGGAAATAGAATTAAATATTGATAAATAAGTAAATAAAAGCCCTCTACTCTCACGGTTAATTATCTTATGTCTTATCTTAAGTAGCAGACACTGCCAGCATGAAATACAGCAGAAAATAATATTCATATGAGAGGGTGGTTCTAAAGCCACATTTCCACCAAGCAGACCAGTTCGGTTCGTCTGGGTAAGGCATGGATTTTGTGGTGTTTCCACTGACTTATCCCGGGAAAGATCCCCAAATAACCGAGACGAGCCGTCCCACGTTTTAGGACCCTTTTCGTATGCAACTATTGCAGTTTTTCTCAGTTGCTTTGGTTCATTTCTCAGATCAGAATTGAAATTCTCAAAACTACTTGTTCAATCTTCACATCATTGTGTCACTTGTGCAGTAAATCAATTTCAATTGTTTGGACATGCATGCAAATGATTATGTAGAATTCTCTTTTGTTTGCTACATTATCAGGTGCTTTAGTCATATTTGTAGCCCACCTTTACCCACTATATTAGGAAAGGGCCTCTAGGTTCTTAAATATTATATTGAGAGCTAATGAAGAGATACTGCTTCATCTATGTTACTGTGTAAAAAATCCCAAGTGTGCCTTTAATATTCGATACCCACTCTTATTACGATCTTTCATACAGAGAAACCAAGATCAGATTAAATGATCAAACTTTTAAGTTAAATGCAAACTTCCAGTTTACTGAACATTTTTAAAATCAACATTATAACAAGTAAACCAACAATAAATCATAATTGCTCCTGAAATCTGTATTTTCTCAGTTTCTTGGCTTAAAATAATAAGTTTCTTAACTTGAAATAATATGTTTCTTAACTTAAAATAATAACCTATGTAAGGGGCCACACACACTCACACCTGCCTGGTTATTAAGTTTAGAAAAACCCTATAGTTGCAGGCCTGCGGTGAGGCCCAAAACTTAATTGCTGCTTCACTCTAGGAGCAAACCAAAATAAACCCTGAGCTTGTAGTTCAGTCAGTACTCACAGCCTCCAGTCCAAGTTCACGTGAAGAGAAATCCAAACAGTGTCCTACGATGACAGCTCCATCCTCCCACTTTGGCGAATGCAGGGTTAGCCTTTAGCAAGCGATGTCCAGGAAAGCAAAGATAAAATCCACACTTTGAACTTTTCCAGCAGTCTATTAGCACTTTGAGAACGACCAATCTTCATATCCAGTCCGGAATGATGAGAAAGAAGTCTCCATAGAAAGCTGACTGAGCAAAACTAGTCCGTTGGCGGCGCTACATCTGCTAGACTAGCGAATGCTACATGCTACGGTGCTAAACTGCTTCAAAAGTTCTGTAAACAACCTACTGCAGGGCAGACTTCGGGCAGAAATTATCCATAGTTGATCCACAAGCAATAGACGAGTGTTCATTGACGACCATTGAGCTAAAAGTCCAGAAAACTCTTCTAATTACTCAAAAATAGCAGCCACATGGCAGATTCAAATTGCGTCTCTCCAGGTCAAGCTAGCGTATCCCACTTCCGGTTTCTTAGTAAAGCGAATACGAAACTGATCGGCAAGGGTTGTGTACACAGCACTTCCTTTTAGCTCTTTCACAATAAAAACAAAATATAATACATGAAAACATTTTGTATTTCACTCGTTTTTAACTGATACTCATCACTCGTTTACTTTGAACAGATTTTAAACCTTTTTAACACATACATGAAATACAATTTTAACCATATTTATTTGTACTCTTAGATAATTATTTTATTTCTTTATTTTGTTTTTTTTTGTTTTTATTTATTTATTTTACTCAATGAAATCATAGCAATGAGTTTTATATTATTTTTATAAACTTGTCCTGGCAAACAATGGGGTTAATATAACGAAAGGGAAAATGGACCAATCACAATTTTCCCTTTGATGGTATCTTTGTAAATCAGCGACACATTCTGGCAGGTAGGGCAACGAATGCCTGTGTAACTCAAGCGAATGTGGACACAATTTGACAATGACAGTTGTCTTAGCCAATCATATTTTGATAAACTGTGGGCGGGCTCATACCTGTCATCTTCCGGGGAATCGCGAGTACTTACCAAACACCCCCTCCCTGCCCCTCTGCACTCTGACGGGGCAATATTTTACTTGACCAAAAACACAAATAAACAGACTCTCACCAAAAAAATCTGATATCTGTCTGCATTCACGCTTTATTTAGAGAATTTTCAGCGCGTTACTTTCACACAAAAACACAGCTAAATAAGGCTCTATAGTTCTCATGGTGTCGTAAAACGGCGCTACCTCTGCTGCAGAGCCACAGCTGGCTACGAGGCTCTCGCCACTTAGTGTATCAGTCTGTGGCGTTCCAGATATAAATAAACGCAGGTAGTCTGTCAGGACAAAGAGACACTGCGAGAACTAAAGCCTTATTTAGCGGTGTTTTTTGTGTGAAAGTAACGCGCTGAAAGTGCTCTACACAAAGCGTGAATGCAGACTGATATCAGATTTTTTCTGTGGGAGTCCGTTTATTTGTGTTTTTAATCAAGTAAAATATGGCTCCGTCTGAGTGCAGGGGAAACCAACAGAGGAGCAGTGAGGGGGTGTTTGGTGCGAGCGCTCTGGGCTTCTGCTGCACAAAAACACTGCTGTAGGGGTAATTTCTGCCCTAAACCTTGTGATAGGACCCAACTTGTTCCATCCTGGAGTATCACTTTCATGGATAAACACCAAACTGTAGCTGTGAGTGAGAGAGGAGAAAAGAGAAGATCTAGTTGGCAGAACGTGAAGAGAAATGGCAGAAAGTAATGGAGAAGACTGTGTGGTTGCTGGATTACTTGAAACTTGTTTTTTTTTGTTTTGTTTTTTTTTTCAATTTTATATCTTAATTTTTTTAATTGTTTGAATTTGTGTTAGGTGTTGCAGTGTTCAGGCACATGATAAATATTTAATCCCACAAAACTATCAATATACTAAACTTCCATGTCACATGATTCTGGCTATTGTTTTTATTTCTTTTTTTGATTGTTTATTGCCACATGTGGTCCCATGGTCCTACTGAAGGCCAAGTGGCTGGGGCCACGGTTCGCCTCTGACATTTATATATATATATATATATATATATATATATATATATATATATATATATATATATATATATATATATATAATTATAAATTGTCTTACTTCCCATGACATGTAGTCATTAGTTCATCACATAAGAGTTTACATTCAAAAGTGTTGAACAACTTATCGTAATATGTCAAACATCTTTCCATTGGACTTTTTTTCTGAATCTGTTTTTTTCGAAGTCAGGATTGGTAAATTGCTCCCTGGTTAATCTTGACTTCCTTACAATGGCTAAGGTTGGTTAAGAGATGCAGCCAAAAGCTGGGAGAACAACTGTGTCCTCAATCATTCAGACTTTTTGTGGAAAGAGACGATCTTTGTTGTGATGTGGATGAGAATTTCTGGCCCAACATACAGAAACATAAGGAGGTGTAGGAAGACTGCACTGCTCTGTAATTCCCACAGCACTGCATGAACAGTGTTCCCTAAAGAGACTGTCCTTATATGTTCATCACAATGATGGGGAAGGTCAACAGAGTGCAGCACAAACAGTGAAAGTAAAAATATGAATATTTTCCAGTCTCTTGTCATCAATCTCCCACATACACTTAGATGTAACTTACAATTTCCATTAACTGTCATCAAAGCTTTAGGCATAGTTATACATCAGAACTTCCTTCCAGAATACTCTGTTATACTGACAACATGACTAAGCACTTTAACTTCTCTATCAATACACAGACACAAGGACTCATCATTCTGATGCACAGGCATGTTCATTGACACAGAAATTTACTTTTAAGGGATGAACTAAAGATTTTTCGAACAATACTGGCTTTTGCAGGTAATCGATGGTGTTTTGCAATTTGTACAAACTGTTCTGAAAAATGCACTTATTGTTTTGCAATTGGCAATGATGATTCGAGAAATGTACCAAAGCAACTGAAAAAAAAAATATAAATATATATATATATATATATATATATATATATATATATATATATATATATATATATATATATATAAATTTATATATATATATATATATATATATATATATATATATATATATATATATATATACTATATAAGTGTTGTCAGGCGATTAAAAAAATTAATCTGATTAATTACAGGATTTGTAATTAATTAATCTAATTAATACCATTTTAATCTCATATCTGCTTAAGGTCCCAAAATAAAGACTTTGAATTCCAGGACATTAAAATTACATTAAAAGACATTTAAAAATAAGGTGGGAATATATACAACACATTTTTAGGTACCCTGAGGCATAAGGAACGTATTATGAAAAGTTTTTATGGTTCTATCTTTACAAAATCTACACAGTCCTGCACCTAAGGTAAGCTGATTTGATTTTTAGGACGTTTTTTGCTTCTGTTCACATTTTTACTCGATGTGGACTCAATTTTCACTGCAATATGAACTTCTATACTTCTATGAGGTCAGGAGAACCAGGGCTAAAGGCTAAAAACTGTGAGGAACTATATACAAAACACTTTTTTCAAGTCTTGGATCAAAGAAAAGTGAAGTATTCTCAGTTTAACATGCTCTGAACACACAAACTGTTGCTCATTGGTGCAGAGCAGCCCCAAGCTAACACACGACACAAGGAAGATGGAAGGAAATTTTCAAAGAATTCTTTAGATTTAAACACATGACATTTATCGATCATTCAGGGCTTGTTTGGTGCAGTAAAAAGTGTAAAATGACCTGTTTTTTACAGAATTGAGCTAGACCAAACGGTTGATTTTCTGTAGATTTTCAAATAGGACGTATATAAACAAGATGTGGACGGCAGTCCCATTAACAGTGCTCTCTCTAACCCCCCGTGCAAAGCATGTTGCTGACGTCAGGTGTGATACATTCAGGGACCGTCCGAAATTTGAAAATCTGACGAGAACACCACTTCTTCCATGTAGGACAAACGGTTTGTAAATGCTAGGCATTTGAAAATAAGTGCGTCTTTGAAAGCCTCGCATGTTTGGGATCCAGATTAATCTGCGTTCATTTTTAGAACGCGTTAATTTGCGGTGTCATTAATTAATCTAATTAACTGGTTAAAATGACAGCCCTAATATGTGTGTATATATATATATATATAAATATATATATACATATATATATATATATATATATATATATATATATATGTGTGTGTGTGTGTGTGTGTGTGTGTGTGTGTGTGTGTGTATATCAGTGGCGATTGCTCTAAGACTGCAAGGGAAGCTCAGCTTCCCCTAAAATGTCCCCCAAAAAGTGGTGCTATGTACTGCTGTGTGTACATTTCATTGACAAAATGAATTCCTTCATCTTTTGTTCAGAATCAGCTACCTATCACAGGTAACTGGCTTAACCTCCTCCTCGTTCATCCCCGCAGCATCTCAAGCGCTTAAACACAGTCAGACGCTGGGCGTCTTCTGACTTCACGGAGAAGCGGGTTGTTCCACTGTGGAAACTGGACGGTTATTGGATAAACGCTGGGCTTTGTCTCGTCCTCGGACACGAAGCGTCTCTGGGGGTCTATGAGACAGTGGGCTGGCCTGGACGCTGGGCTTCTGCATGGTGATTGGATGATCTGTCAGAGGCTGAATCCCTTTTTGATTGACAGTGAAATGAGCCAGTCAGCGATCTTGAAGTATAACCCTCCACGGGAGCATCTTCTCAGTTGTACATTCAGTTGTTCTGGACTGATTCGGTGGCTTTAGCGATCCCAAGCGAGTTTACCTTTCTTAAAAACGACGAGCGTTGTGTTTAAAGATTCTCTCTCTTTTCACCAATACAGCTACAGCTACAGCTACAGCTGCCGAGTTTCTCCCCCGTCACTCACACTTACAGCCTGCAGGTGTAGAGAGGAGCTTCTGTTTAAAGCGGCTCAAGTCTAACACCCACAACACAATGGGCCAAGACCCTTTTAGCAGTCTAGCTCTGCTGGCCATTGAGAGAACACTGGTAAAATCCCTGGAAAAAACACCTGGTTGATACGACAGGGTCACAGATCATTTTCTTGAGAAGAATGGAGGGTAGAATTTACGTTTAAATATATAATCCAATTTATGATGAAGGCTGGAAAAAATGAGCTTCCCCTCCTTGACTTGACCAGCAATCAATTTTACTGTAAAATAACAGATTTTCAAAGTAAAAATTTTAGATCCTAAAATAAAGGAGTAATAGCTGTGATGTTTTGGTGGCTTTAAATTTTTATGTTAGCCATAAGTTCTGACAATTCTTGGTCTGGATGTTTTCACTACTACTCTGACTTCTCACAAACGAGAAACCAAGCGATTAATGTGGAATAACATTAATTTTTTTTGTTATCCATGAGTTCCCACAAATTTTGTTCCGTATGTTTTTGGTACCTGTCTGACTACTTACAAAAAAATTCAAGAAATTTTATTTTAGAAAGAAGAGATTTTCAAAGTTTAAAGTCTTACACTATAGAATTGAAGGAGTAATATCTCTGATGATTTGGTGGCTTTCTTTTTTTTTCTTTTTTTTTTTTTTCTTTTTCCCCCTTGTCCTGTTCATTGTCACAACAACAGAATTATGGTCTGGCTGCCGTATTGTGCAGAACACATTTGCTTTTTCCAAAAGGGAGCCGTTAGTGTATAAGGCTCCCTTTGAGTGTTAAAATTGTACTCTTTATTACTGTTTTTGGATATATATTTTATACATATATATACATACACACACATACGTATATATGCACACACACACACACACACACACACACACATATATATATATATTTATATATATACACACACATACGCATACATGTATCCATACAGTTTCCCTCCCGTATATTGCCAAGTTTGAAGATTACTGCTTAACCAGAACAAGGTGATATCAGGAAAGAAACAGTGATAAAGGGAAAGAGTGTAGAGAAGAGACTAGACAGAGGGGGAGAGAGAGACAACAAAACAACAGTAGAGAGCAACCACAACAACTGAACAAATGACTACAGACAGGAGAAATAAAAAACCAGCTACTGAGCCTGAAAAGAGGCAGTATCCTGAGGTCTTTGACATCATAATCACAAGAAGCACCTGTGGAGAAATGAACTGGAGAAATCATGAGTAGCAGTGAGCACAACAACGACAATTGTAAAAAGGTACATATACGTATATAGAAATATACACAGAAGCATATACTCACCTACACATATAGGGGTACAGGTGGCAGTACAGAATATTGGGTTTGATTTAGGTCAGGTGATCATGCCAAGGTGTGATCATGCAGATGTGGCCCCGCTGTTCCCAGAGGCCAAACACGCACTGAGACAGCCCTCATATCCGGGCATCTAGCAGCCACAACAGAGCACAGGGCCCAGACAGACCACCACGGAGACAGCAGCACGCCAACCCAGGAGGAGGCAAGGAGGGGGCGTCCCCCGACACTGCGGAGGGAGGACCCCAGGGGGCCAGGGACTGAGGCCTACAGGCCCCGCTAGACGCAGGGCCCCCGATCGAGTGCAGGGGGTAGGACCCAGGGTCACCTGTGCCCAAGGGCCACTCACCCCCGAGGAGGGAGGGTTCGGCCAGGTACCCGGGAGGAGGGACCCAGCCCAGGCCACCACCCATCACGAGTCGGTGCCAGCCCCCAGCGCACCCGGCCAGACACCGGAGACCACAGAAGTCCTCTCCCCAAAAACCCAGTGTCCCCCTTACACAACCCCCTGTCCCAACCCACCCCTATCCCCCTCTCATCTGTACCCCAGCTCACCAGCCCTCCACTGGGACCCTGACACCCGCACATAAACATTCTGTCCATCCATACCCATACGTTGACACAACAGCACAACGACACCACAGCACCACAAAACGACCACACAACAACATCACAACACGGCAGCACCATATCACAACACACCTTTGGAGCCTCCAGCCACTCAGGTGGTGAAATACCCCTCCTTTTCCTCCTCACTCACCAAAAAATAAAAAAAAAAATTAAAATTTTTTTTTAAAAAGGATTAAATAAATAAATAAATAAATGAATAAGTAAATATGTAAATATAAAGCCATGGGCATCCCCCGGGGCGCCGCAGGATCCCCGCTGTGCCACTTGCCCAGAACCCAAGGCAGCAGATCCCTTTTTTACCCCATGCCCCAGGGGGCACTGTAGAAACAGGGGTGTGAGAAGAGCTCCCTACCCCACCTCTGATTTGGTGGCTTTCAATTTTTTTGTTATCCATAGTTCTGACAATTCTTGGTCTGTACGTTTTCAGTACCACTCTGACTTCTCATAGACTCAATCAATTTTACTGAAGAAAGACAGAGATTTTTTAAAGTTTAAAGTCTTACATTTTAAAATGGAGTAATATCTCTGGTGTTTGGGTTGGCTTTTAATTTTTATTATTATTATTTTTTTCTTTTTTTTTGTTATCCATAAGTTCCTACAATTCTTGGTCTGTATGTTTTCAGAGCCACTCTGACTTCTCACCATAGAATGGAACTTATTGTCAATGTAACAAGTACAACGAAATTGAAGTCGCAGCAGCAATCAAGAAAACAAAAGTAAGAAAGTGCAAAAAGGTCCATAAGAAAAAAGATTATGATAGCTTGTCTATCATTCTCCAGTTCAGCCAGCCTCCACCTCCACACGGTCCGGACTGAGCTTCTTTCAGTCATGCTCCATCTCTGTCTTCTGTATCCTGTCTACTCAGGTGAAGCTCTTCCAACATGGCGTTGGTGTCTGATGTTAGCTTCGTTAGCCATGTCTGTGAATAGCATGATGCTACTCTGCCCTCTGGAATTCCCTCTATTGCTGGGTTAGCATGGATAGTTTGTCCATCTTATTGGAGATAGATCTTACATATCCAATAACGATGGATCCAACAGGTCTATGTCTCAAACAGGTCCATGTCGTCACTTCTTAGTTCACACCTGAGAACCATCACGTCGTCCTCACCTCCTACTCCTCACCTTGTAGGAAGACATCGGGCCTTACACCAGTTAGCGTTGACATGCTACAGGCTGCAAACAGCTGAGTTCACATGTAAACAATGCAGCCATGGTTACATGTAGGATCCCCAGACAAACACAGGAGCAAAAGTTGTAAAAATATCACTAAGCCACAAAAAGTTTGGTGTCCATGACCAACAAATGAGTCACACAAAGTAATGATCCACTCCAAATACAAAGATTACAAAATAAGAGACGAAAAAATTACTAGAAACGGACAGGAAAGAGAGAGCTTCTGCAAAGGCAGCCATAACCAACAGAGCGGCGCCTAGCAATAGGTTGTATTTTGTTATCTATATTTATCTTATTTGTGTTAACTGAAACATATTCCTACCTGTACAATAATATATTTCTTCATTGCTGCTCTGGGTGCTCCATAAAACCCTATTCAGTGTTACTACAAGCTTAATCTTTATGATTAGACTTTTAAGACTTTAGTCTGACATGTGAACTGCAGGTGTCTTGCCGCCCTGCTCTTGCACTCCATGAACACTGCTCAAACAGGGTGTATATCAGTGTATCATGGCTGACGACCTCAACACCTTCTACTGCAGATTCGAAAGGGACCACTTCACACCTGCCCCTCTCCTCTCTGCAGTCACTCTGCCCCCCCTGCCACCACCCACTGACACTGAGCCCCTCATCTCAACTCCATCTCACCCCCGGGGCTCCAGCACACCCACCCCCCAAACCCTCCAAGTGAGCGAGGAGGAAGTGACCCGGCTGCTGCAGGGACAAAAAAACAGGAAAGCTCCAGGCCCTGACGGGGTTTCCCACTCCTGTCTGCGAGCCTGTGCAGACCAGCTAGCTCCTGTCTTCACCCAGCTCTTCAACCGGTCCCTGGAGCTGGGGTGGTCCCCTCCTGCTTCAAGCGCTCCACCATCATCCCTGTCCCCAAGAAACCCTACATCTCAGGACTAAATGACTACAGGCCTGTCGTGCTGACATCTGTGGTCATGAAGACCTTTGAGCGGCTGGTGTTGGCCCACCTGAAGACCCTCACAAAGGACCTGCTGGACCCCCTGCAGTTTGCCTACGGGGCAAACAGATCAGTGGAGGACGCTGTCAACTTGGGGCTGCATTACATCCTGCAGCACCTGGATCATCCTGGGACCTATGCCGTGTCCTTTTTGTGGACTTCAGCTCGGCCTTCAACACTGTGGTCCCCCCCTCCCTCTGCTCCAAACTGGCCCAGCTCACTGTGCCTCCTGCACTCTGTCAGTGGATCTACAGCTTTCTGACTGACAGAAGTCAGCAGGTGAGGCTGGGGCAGGCCATTTCGGACATTTGGACCACCAGCACAGGGACTCCCCAAGGATGTGTCCTGTCTCCACTACTCTTCTCCCTCTACACCAATGAGTGCACCTCCACAGACGCCTCTGTGAAGCTGCTGAAATTTGCAGACGACACCACCATCATCGGTCTCATCCAGGACGGTGATGAGACTGCTTACAGACAGCAAGTGGATCAGCTGGTGCTCTGGTGTAGTCAGAATAACCTGGAGCTGAACTCGCTCAAGGCGGTGGAGATGATAGTGGACTTTAGGAGACATCCCCCCGCCCGGTCCTCAACAGCCCGGTGTCCATTGTGGAGCACTTCACATTCCTGGGCACGATCATCACGCAGGATCTGAAGTGGGAGCAGAACATCAGCTCCATCCTCAAGAAGGCTCAGCAGCGGATGTACTTCCTGCGCCTCCTGAGGAGACATGGACTGCCCCCTGAGCTGCTGCTGCAGTTCTACACTGCAGTCATCGAGTCCGTTCTGTGCTCCTCCATCACTGTGTGGTTTGGAGCTGCCACCAGGCAGGACCGATTCAGACTGCAGCGCACTGTGAGGACTGCTGAGCGCATCATTGGTGTCCCCCTGCCCTCCATCCAGGACCTCTACTGCTCTAGGACTCAGAGGAGAGCAGGAAACATTGTGAGGGACTCCACTCACCCTGCTTACGGACTCTTTGAACTGCTCCGGCAAGCGCCTCAGAGCTCTGCGGACCAGGACAAGCCGGCACAGGAGTAGTTTCTATCCGTCTGCAGTCTCCATATTAAATAATAAAAGCTGTTACTAACACTGGCACCTTTTTAGAACAGTTTATAGCTGCACTACGGACCGCACAGTTGCACTTTTCCAACTTCAATTGTAAATATCCCAGTATTCTGTAAATATTTCTGATGCACATTTTATCCCAGCCCTTTTCTACACCCACATCTTTTTATTTATCTATTGTTTATTGTCATGTTTATGTGTCATGTTTGTGTGTACCTCTTGTGCTCGAGACAACAACTGCCGGAGTCAAATTCCTTGTATGTGTTGCATACTTGGCAATAAAAACAGATTCTGATTCTGATTCTGAATCAGTACAGCACGCACAGTGCAACCCTTTCTCAGAACAGTACTCAATTTGTTAATTGATCAAGGGCGCCATCTAGCGACCATATTTAACTCATACACTTATCTAACAGCAAACACAGGAAAAGATACAAATCAGTGTCATCTTATAATGCTTTTAATATTTTGTCATACACAAGTTCGTTTCGCTCCAAAAATTATTTTGGTTCAAACAAACAATGTGATTCAGGTTAATTTGAAAAATCTAAAATTTGTTTTAATGTCATCACTATTAGGAGGATCACTGTGCAGAAATTCAGATCACCTATCATTGTTCTCCTTCGCTTTTTCCTGCAGTAGCTGTCACACTCGACAACCAACACATGAAAAAAACAAAAGCAACTGTGTTTAAATTATAGGTCATTTCTGGGTGTTTCTGGCTCTGCAAAGCATGTTGGTACATTACCACGACTCTGCGATGCAGGTACAAGAGAACTGTGGAATCATTATGCGTCTATGAAATAATAACCTGTTCGGTGCTGTTTTGGCATCCAGCATATTATTGTTGTGCTTTCTACGATCATTGCACCTTTCTGCATTCTCTGTCCTCTTTAGCTTTTTCCTGCAAAAGCTGTGATATTTGACCCCCAAGACATGAGAAACTTTCAAAGTTAAGGGGAAGACAATCGCGAATGAGTGTACCTGCAGTTTAAAGTTTGATTTAAATTATATGTCATTAATAGGTTTTTCTGGCTAAGGCAAAGTGTTTTAGTGCTTAACCGGGATTCTATGATGCAGGTACACGAGAACTGTGCAAATCAATCGTGCTTTTGTGACACAATCACTGAAATGAATAATTCCGAATACACTTCGAGTGTCGTGAGCCTTTTCGGGTTTGTTTTTGAATGCAGCATGTTATTGTGTTTTTCGGGGTGTTTGTCGCTCTACAGAGCGTTTGGGGTCATTATAATGACTCTTTGATGCAGGTACAAGAACAACTGTGGAATCATTATGCTTTTGTGACACTAATACTGAAATTATAAAAACAGAGTACAAAAACATGTAATTCCGTGTCCTGAGCATTTTCTGTGCTGTTTTGGCATCCAGCATGTTATTGTAGTGCTTTCTACGATCATTGCACCTTTCTGCGTTCTCTTTCCGCTTAGGCTTTTTCCTGCAAATACTGTGATATTTGACCCCAGAAACGCGAGGAACTTTCCAATTCAAGGGAAGAAAAGTATGAATAAGAGTTTACAGTTTGATTTAAATAATAACATTTTTATGTTTTTCTCGATAAAGCAAAGCGCTTTTGGTGCTAAACCACGACTCTATGATACATGGGAACTGTAAAACAATTGTGCTTTTGTCACACACCTACTGAAATGATAAATCAGAGTACTTCTCCCGTTTCCTGAGCCTTTTTTGTACTGATTTGTCTTATTTAGCATGTTTTCTAGTCTTTTTGGTGTTTCTCTCCCCGCAAAGCGTTTTGGTTCATTACAGTGACTCTCTGATGCAGATTCAAGAAAGACCGAGGAATTATTATGCTTTTGTGGCACTAATCCTGAAATGAGCAAAACACAGTGCAAATACATGTAATTCGGTGTCCTGAGCCTTTTTCTTTGCTGTTTTGGCATCCAGCATGCGATTGAAGTGCTTTCTATGATCATTGCAAATTTCTGCATTCTCTGTGCTCTTACGCTTTTTCCTGCAAATACTGTGATATTTGACCCCCAAAACGCGAGAAACTTTCAAATTCAAGGGAAGACAAATGCGAATAAGAGTTAACAGTTTGATTAAAATAATAGGTCATTTTCATGTTTTTCTCGATAAAGCAAAGCGCTTTTGGTGCTAAACCACGACTCTATGCAGGTAGATGGGAACTGTAAAACAATTGTGCTTTTGTGACACTTTGACAGAAATGATAAATCAGAGTACACTCCGTTTCCTGAGCCTTTTTTGTGCTGATTTGTCTTATTTAGCATGTTTTCTAGTCTTTTTGGTGTTTCTCTCCCCGCAAAGCGTTTTGGTTCATTACAGTGACTCTCTGATGCAGATTCAAGAAAGACCGAGGAATTATCATGCTTTTGTGGCACTAATCCTGAAATGAGCAAAACACAGTGCAAATACATGTAATTCGGTGTCCTGAGCCTTTTTCTTTGCTGTTTTGGCATCCAGCATGCGATTGAAGTGCTTTCTATGATCATTGCAAATTTCTGCATTCTCTGTGCTCTTACGCTTTTTCCTGCAAATACTGTGATATTTGACCCCCAAAACGCGAGAAACTTTCAAATTCAAGGGAAGACAAATGCGAATAAGAGTTAACAGTTTGATTAAAATAATAGGTCATTTTCATGTTTTTCTCGATAAAGCAAAGCGCTTTTGGTGCTAAACCACGACTCTATGCAGGTAGATGGAAACTGTAAAACAATTGTGCTTTTGTGACACTATGACTGAAATGATAAATCAGAGTACACTCCGTTTCCTGAGCCTTTTTTGTGCTGATTTGTCTTATTCAGCGTGTTTTCTAGTCTTTTTGGTGTTTCTCGCCCCGCAAAGCGTTTTGGTTCATTACAGCGACTCTCTGATGCAGATTCAAGAAAGACCGAGGAATTATTATGCTTTTGTGGCACTAATCCTGAAATGAGCAAAACACAGTGCAAATACATGTAATTCGGTGTCCTGAGCCTTTTTCTGTGCTGTTTTGGCATCCAGCATGCGATTGAAGTGCTTTCTATGATCATTGCAAATTTCTGCATTCTCTGTCCTCTTACGCTTTTTCCTGCAAATACTGTGATATTTGACCCCCAAAACGCGAGAAACTTTCAAATTCAAGGGAAGACAAATGCGAATAAGAGTTAACAGTTTGATTAAAATAATAGGTCATTTTCATGTTTTTCTCGATAAAGCAAAGCGCTTTTTGGTGCTAAACCACGACTCTATGCAGGTAGATGGGAACTGTAAAACAATTGTGCTTTTGTGACACTATGACTGAAATGATAAATCAGAGTACACTCCGTTTCCTGAGCCTTTTTTGTGCTGATTTGTCTTATTCAGCGTGTTTTCTAGTCTTTTTGGTGTTTCTCGCCCCGCAAAGCGTTTTGGTTCATTACAGCGACTCTCTGATGCAGATTCAAGAAAGACCGAGGAATTATCATGCTTTTGTGGCACTAATCCTGAAATGAGCAAAACACAGTGCAAATACATGTAATTCGGTGTCCTGAGCCTTTTTCTTTGCTGTTTTGGCATCCAGCATGCGATTGAAGTGCTTTCTATGATCATTGCAAATTTCTGCATTCTCTGTCCTCTTACGCTTTTTCCTGCAAATACTGTGATATTTGACCCCCAAAACGCGAGAAACTTTCAAATTCAAGGGAAGACAAATGCGAATAAGAGTTAACAGTTTGATTAAAATAATAGGTCATTTTCATGTTTTCCTCGCTGAAGCAAAGCGCTTTTGGTGCTAAACCACGACTCTGTGCAGGTAGATACATGGGAACTGTAAAACAATTGTGCTTTTGTGACACTATGACTGAAATGATAAATCAGAGTACACTCCGTTTCCTGAGCCTTTTTTGTGCTGATTTGTCTTATTCAGCAGGTTTTCTAGTCTTTTTGGTGTTTCTCGCCCCGCAAAGCGTTTTGGTTCATTACAGCGACTCTCTGATGCAGATTCAAGAAAGACCGAGGAATTATCATGCTTTTGTGGCACTAATCCTGAAATGAGCAAAACACAGTGCAAATACATGTAATTCGGTGTCCTGAGCCTTTTTCTGTGCTGTTTTGGCATCCAGCATGCGATTGAAGTGCTTTCTATGTTCATTGCAAATTTCTGCATTCTCTGTCCTCTTACGCTTTTTCCTGCAAATACTGTGATATTTGACCCCCAAAACGCGAGAAACTTTCAAATTCAAGGGAAGACAAATGCGAATAAGAGTTAACAGTTTGATTAAAATAATAGGTCATTTTCATGTTTTTCTCGATAAAGCAAAGCGCTTTTGGTGCTAAACCACGACTCTATGCAGGTAGATGGGAACTGTAAAACAATTGTGCTTTTGTGACACTATGACTGAAATGATAAATCAGAGTACACTCCGTTTCCTGAGCCTTTTTTGTGCTGATTTGTCTTATTCAGCGTGTTTTCTAGTCTTTTTGGTGTTTCTCGCCCCGCAAAGCGTTTTGGTTCATTACAGTGACTCTCTGATGCAGATTCAAGAAAGACCGAGGAATTATCATGCTTTTGTGGCACTAATCCTGAAATGAGCAAAACACAGTGCAAATACATGTAATTCGGTGTCCTGAGCCTTTTTCTTTGCTGTTTTGGCATCCAGCATGCGATTGAAGTGCTTTCTATGATCATTGCAAATTTCTGCATTCTCTGTCCTCTTACGCTTTTTCCTGCAAATACTGTGATATTTGACCCCCAAAACGCGAGAAACTTTCAAATTCAAGGGAAGACAAATGCGAATAAGAGTTAACAGTTTGATTAAAATAATAGGTCATTTTCATGTTTTCCTCGATAAAGCAAAGCGCTTTTGGTGCTAAACCACGACTCTATGCAGGTAGATGGGAACTGTAAAACAATTGTGCTTTTGTGACACTATGACTGAAATGATAAATCAGAGTACACTCTGTTTCCTGAGCCTTTTTTGTGCTGATTTGTCTTTTTTAGCATGTTTTCTAGTCTTTTTGGTGTTTCTCGCCCCGCAAAGCGTTTTGGTTCATTACAGCGACTCTCTGATGCAGATTCAAGAAAGACCGAGGAATTATTATGCTTTTGTGGCACTAATCCTGAAATGAGCAAAACACCGTTCAAATACATGTAATTCGGTGTCCTGAGCCTTTTCTGTGCTGTTTTGGCATCCAGCATTGTATTGTTATGTTTTCTTTGTATATATTTATTCTTCATTCACTGTCCTCTTTTTTTTTTACTGCAAATGCTGTCATATTTGACCCCCAGAACGTGAGAAACTTTCAAAACAAAGTGAAAACAATGGCGAATAATTGTACTTTGGGCTTAAAGTATTATTTTGAATAATAAGTCATTCATAGGTTTTTCTTGCATAAACAAAGCGTTTTGGGGCTTAGCCAGGATTCTTTGATGCAGATGCATGAGAACTGTGCAAATGAATAGTTTTTCATTATGGAAAAATAACCAAAATGAGCAAATCAGAGTACAAATCCATGTTCTTCCGTGTCATGAGCCTTTTATGGCATCCAGCAGGGTATTGTAGTGCTTTCTATGATTCTTGCACCTTTATGCATTTTCTGTCCTCTTTAGCTTTCTTTTTCCTGCAAAAGCTGTGATATTTAACATCCAAAACGTGAGAATCTTTCAAATGCAAGGGAAAACAATCGCGAATAAGTGTTTTAAAGCTTAAAGTATGATTTTGAATAATATGTCATTAATAGGTTTTTCTCGCAAAGGCAAGGTGTTTTGGTGCTTAACCACGACTCTTATATGCAGGTGCATTAGAACTGTACAAATCAGTAGTCCATTTGTGACACAATCACGAAAATTACTTGTTCCGAGAATTTCTCCTATGTACTGACTCTTTTCGGTGTTGTTTTGTCATACAGCATGTTATTGCAAATGCCCTGCACATGCCCTGCAAAGCGTTTAGGGTCATTACACTGACTCTTTGTTGCAGGTACAAGGAAACTGTGGAATCATGATGCTTTTGAGACACTATTACTGAAATGAGCAATTCAGAGTACAAACACGTGTTATTCCGTGTCCTGAGCCTTATTTCGACATCCAGCACGTCATTGTTGTTCTTTCTGTGATCAATTGCACTACTGTGTTGTCTCTATCCTCTTCAGCTTTTTCCTGCAAAAGCGCTGGTATTTGACCACCAAACCTGAGAAACTTTCAGATTCAAGGGAAGATAATCCGCGAATGAGTGTACCTAGAGTTTAAAGTTTGATTTAAATAATGTGTCATAAATAGGTTTTTCTCGCTAAAGCAAAGCGTTTTGGTGCTTAACCACGACTCTGTGATGCAGGTACATAGGAACTGTAACATAATAATGCTTTTGTGACACTATGACTGAAATGAGTAAACCAAAGTAGGTACTTTTTCCCGTGTCCTGAGCCTTTTCGGTGTTGTTTCGTCATACACCATGTTGTCATGGCTTTTTGGTGTTTCTCGCCCCGCAAAGCGTTTTGGTTCATTACAACGACTCTCTGATGCAGGTTCAAGAAAAACTGTGGAATCATTATACGTTTAAGACACTTTTACTGAAATGAGCAATTCAAAGTACCGATACATGTAATTCCGTGTCCTGAGCTTTTTCGATGTTGTTTGCCATGCAGCATGTTGTTGTGTCTTTTTGGTGTTTCTCGCCCGCAAAGCGTTTTGGTTCATTTCAGCGACTCTGCGATGCAGATTCAAGAAACTGTTGAATCATTATGCTTTGGTGACACTGTTTCTGAAATGAGCTGAAAATCCATGTAATTCGGTGTCATGAGCCTTTCATATGCTTTTATGGCATCCAGCATGATATTTTAGTGCTTTCTATGATCATTGCACCTTTCTGCATTCCCTGTCCTCTTTAGCTTTTTCCTGCAAAAGCTGTTCTATTTAACTCTCACAACGTGAGAAACTTTCAAATTCAAGGGAAAAAAATCGCGCATAAATGTTCTTCAAGCTTAAAGTATGATTTTGAATAACATGTCATTAAAAGGTTTTTCTCGCTAAGGCAAAGCGTTTTGGTGCTTAACCAGGATTCTATGATGCATGTGCATGAGAACTGTGCAAATCAATAATGCTTTTGAGACACACTCACCGAAATGAGAAAATCAGAGTTCACCTCCCGTGTCCCGAGCCTTTTCGGTGTTGTTTTGTCTTACGGTATGTTGTTGGGTTTTTTTGGTGTTTCTCGCTCTGCAAAGCGTTTTGGCTCATTACCACGACTCTGCGATGCAGGTCAAAGAGAACTGTGGAATCATTATGCTTTTGTGACACACTCACTGAAACGAGTAGTTCAGAGTACATTATCCGTGTCCTGAGCCTTTTCGCGATTGTTTTGTCATACAGCATGTTGTCCTGTCTTTTTGGCGTTTCTTGCTCCGCAACGCATGATTATGCTTTTATGACATAAGAACTGAAATGAGCAAATCAGAGTACAAATCCATGTAATTTCGTGTCATGAGCCTTTTATGTGCTTTTATGGCTAAAGTCAAGCGTTTTTGGTCCTTTACAACGACTCTATGATGCAGATTAATGGGAACTGTGACAAAATAAAGCTTTTGACACTACTACTGAAATGAGTAAACCAGAGTCCAGTGTCCTGAGCCTCTTTGTTGCTGTTTCGTCATACAGCATGGTGTTGTTGCGCTTTTGTCATTACACATCAATACCTCTGCTTTCTCTCTCCTTTTTAGCTTTTCATATTTGACATAGTTACGAGTTACATCAAAATGACTTCGGAAACAGCCCAACATGTTTTCATGAGAACTTAAAGCACGATTTAAAATATTTTTTCATTTTCCTTTATCGCTCTGCAAACCTTTTTTCTTTCACTAAACAGGTCCATGGGTATTGCCGTCCTCACTACTTTGTCACTTAATCACTTCTGTGTGATCTGTGTTGTACAAAAATCCATCTTATTCACTGTTGTGCGTTTTCAGTGCTGTTTTGGCATCCGGCATAGTACTGTTGTGATTATTGTCATCATATCATATTTCTGCTATCTCTGCCCTCCGTAGACTTTTCCTGTGTTGCATTCATATCCAGGAGAAAACAATCGGAAAATGTGTGTTCAAGAGTGATTTTGAATGATGAACAAAAAGCTTTCAAAATCAAACATCAAACGCTTTGAGTTACCTACAAAAAGCTGACAGACGCAATAAAGATGTCTTCAGCATCTCAAATCATAAATTGAATCATGACATGGTCTTTTTTTGCTCTGCAAAGCCTTATATGCATAAAACTGTGATGTGCTTTTTATTTGGATCAGTATTTAATTAACACATAATTGCTTTTAAGCTCATGTCACATAACTTTAGGTAATACTTTTTGAATGAGTTGTAACGACGTGCTATTTCACTCTGCAAAGGTAGAAACTCAGCTATGGCTTCTAAAAACATGAGCGGTTGTTGCTTTTTAGTGAAAAAATTACAATATTATCACTCAATATTTTTATGTGCTTCAGAATGCGTTATCAGCAAGTTTTACTGCCTTTATGGTACTTGGAACTAAAACGTGCAAAGCTGTACATTGTGACCACAAGATGGCAGCATGTGACTACAAGTGAAATCACCGCAAAACAATTTCATCTTCAGTATTCAGGCTGAACAATATTGAACTGGAAAGGTGCCTTGCAGGAAATGCGTTGAAAGGCTGACACCAAATACTGCAATGCAAAACTGTGAAATTAATTGCACAAAAGCAGTGCATGACAACTGAAAATGCAAAACATGTAAAATAAAAACTACATAAAGTTGTGGTACAAAGCAATGAATGACAAAATGTGAAATAATATTGCACAGAGCTGCGAAAACATTTGCCTGTGGAAAGACAGTGAAGATCATTGTCTTTACACCCCAGGAATAAACTACTTTCTGGGAAGTAGAACCAACCACTTCCACAGTAAGTGATACTTCATCATGTAAAGCCTAAATGAAAAACATACACACAGATGCATGCATGATGCACACACACACACACACACACACACACACACACACACACACACACACACACACACACAAACGAAAGTTGAGTTTATGTGTATATTCACGTGTAGTCTATTATTGTCTCATTTTAGTCTGTTGGAGCTATTCAGTGACCTGATCCCCATCCATTCACAAGAGAGGGCCACAAGAAAAAGATCTAAACCACCAAGCTACAACCTCACAAGTGAGGAACACCTTAGCTACATTGCCACAAAAGATAAAACCAAACCAAAGCAATTAAAAAAAAAAATAAAATACAAAAGGGTAAAAAGGTCAACAGGAAAACACAGCAAGACAACCAGCCATGTCACTTCTGTATGGCTCGCCATGGTACCTGGTGATCCAAAGGCAACAGAGGAATGGATCATCAAGTCTCTAACTGCTCGGTCAGGTGCCATGAGAGCTATGGCGAAAAGAACGGCATCTGTGGCGATGACGGCTTCACCTGTTAGGAATGTGTCTAAATTTGTATTTTAAGTAACAGTTTTTGCATAAATCCCATTTTAAGGCCTAGTAGGTTGCAGTTTTTATTGTTTTTATCAATGTGTTTTATGCCAAAGTTCACATTGCAATTTGCGATGAGCATATCAGTTGGTGTCTATTTATTCATTCATTTATTCATCATTTACTATGTAATTAATTGTCCTGATAATATGAAATAAATTATGTTGCCACATCGATAGTTGTTTAACAATAAAAATTAATGACTATCCCTTTGCAGCTGGACTGGCCCAACTTACCCGATAAGCGTCCCATTTTACCTGATCAGCTGACCCATTTTACCTGAACTCTGCTTGTGTAAAAAAGTTGGCACAGCTGACCAATCAAGACCTGTAGGGCCTAAAAAAAAATACTGCATAATTCCAACACAAAATGTAAAGAAAACAACCATTATTATTAGCCATAAAACCACATTTTAATAGAATGCATTGTTTTTTGTAAATGCCTGAAGCTATTTACCAAGAAGTGGCCCAATTTAGCTGATGTCACCCTACATTGTGACCACAAGATGGCAGCATGTGACTACAAGTGAAATCACTGCAAAAACATGTCTTCATCTTCAGTATTCAGGCTGAACAATATTGAATTAAAGATACACCACCCACCCACCAAACCCAGTTATGAAATTAATGGTACAGGCGTAATTTTAGTATGTTCTGTCTTGATGTGCGCACTGCACAGGATCTCATGTGTTCACCTCTGCTTTATTGTTCCAACGGTGGCACAGCAGCAGCCTTTGGTTTTCTCTTCAAGCCTCTCAAACCTTTTCTGAAGATTTTCTGAGTTTCCTATCTCTCATTTACCTGCAGGAGGCCTTGTCTCCATTGTAACTCCACATCACTCATCCTTCCTTGCTGGACATGACTGACCCGTTTTCTTGAGCTCCATGTCATTTAAATCCTCTTCACCTTTGGCTGCTATAGAAATACAAAAGAAAAACAATTCCCACCCTGATCATTCATCAGTGTTTACAGATGCACGTTTTCTGTATATAAAGTCAGCGCAAGCAGAAGTGCCCCTGTCACTCTGTGGTTTACATTTGCTTTAAATTTCATCCTGATCAGTTTGCGGAGTCTGATATGATGATCAGTGCGGTGCTTACGCTGAGTTCACTCGTGCATATTACACTGCAGCTGATCGCTGTTCCTTCTCCCGCTCCCCCAGGAGTCACCTTTCTGCTCTCTTTGGGATGGAAGTTATAGTTTTGCTGTTTTCCTCTCATTCTTTAAAAATCAGCAGAGGAGTTTTCCTCCAGCTTTCAGAGATCAAACCTGAAAGCCTTCATGCCACTCTGTACCTCTGTGCAGGGGCGTGTCCAGACTTTCAGACTGGGGGGCGCAAACATATAAATTATTACCATTTGTCTTGACTCACTACTTTAACTATGAGTAACTATGGTTGTATAACTATTATAACCCAGTGTATGATTTTAGAATAAAATGTACTGTGCATCAGCCTGTCTAATAAATTAAAAAAGACTTTTTTTCAAGCCCAGATAAAAAGATAGAGCTGACTGTAAACTGTGCCATTAGATAAGGCTAAACTATGTTTGTGTTAAATTGATAATTAATCTATAAAGGTTTTAAGATGTAGTATGTTTTTATGTATTTAGCAGTCGGGGGTGGGCCGCGAAAATGTCTGAGACTTAAAAGTGGGCCCTGAGTTGGAAAAGGTTGGGAACCACTGAGTTAGAGCATCCTGTCTCTTATGAAACTCCTGAGCGCAGTGAGTGTGTGTTGAAATTTTCAGTTTGCAAACCAAAAGCAATTCAATGATACTTGTTCAGTAAACAGCAGTGACTGCATGCAGAGTATCTAATCCTAAAGAGTAAATTAATACAAGACCACATCTCTAACAAAGACATCAAAATTATGAGTGCTTTGCATTATGTTGAAGAGATATAGTGTACTTTATAGTGGACGTGAGAGATTAAGTGTTGGTGAACGATAACCATGTGTGAATGATACAGCATTCATTTACAGAAGTCAGTGCTTCAGAGTAAGGGGGCCCCCAAATGAAATTTGCCTAGGGCCTCATACTCACTTGGGCCCTGTTGTATTATTTGGTTGCAAAGGGAAACTGATATCATGGAACCAAAAATATGGCTCCAATATTGTGCAGATCTACTACTCATGCTTAGCTAAAGGGGTGATTCAGATAAATGTTAGGGAAGAAAAAAGCATTTCAAACAGGAATAAAGATATCGCCTCATCTTAGAAATAGAATGGACCTTCAGAAGTCTAAAAGAGTACCAAGTGTAACACAGATCAGTAGCTATATACACACTATGTAGTCTTGTGTGTATATACAGGAATTTTTTGGGAAAATTGTTTCAAAGTGTGCTTTTTAACAAGGATTGGAGAATGGACCCTTGTATGCCTTCTGTTGGGGTTAAAATCAAGAACACCTATAATGAAAAACTGTGGAATGTTGACCTATGCTGCAAGAAAGTTTGTAACTTAAATGGATTTCAGAAAAGACACCAACCCTCTCAAGAATGGCACAAAGTTACATTTGCACTGCTTCCCATAGATTATTTGACATATCGCACCAAAAAGGAAAATTGGAACATTTCATCATACATGGACTCCCTTTCTTGATTATGTGGGACCGAGAATGTGTATGGTATTCTGGCAGATGCATCCTAGACTGAAGGGGGTTCGCTAAAAGAGAAGGAGAGGTTCTGTTGTCTGTATCAGTTCATTCCCCATATTTATCTATGTTTATTGTGTGTAAGTTTTGTCATGTTCATCTGTGCTGTGCCTGTATACAAGTTTGGGGGATTGTGTTGATTGTGTGGGAGAGAATAGAACAGAAAATAATAGAATAGAACTTTATTGTCATTGTAACATGTACAACGAAATTGAAATCACGGCAGCAATCAAGAAAACAAAAGTAAGAAAGTGCAAAAAGGTCCATAATAGATGATGACAGCTTGTCCATCATTCTCCAGTTCAACCAGTTCAACCAGACTCCACCTCCACAGGGTCCAGGACTGAGCTTCTTCAGTCATGCTCCATCTCTGTCTCCTGTATCCTGTCTGCTCACAGCAGGTGAAGCTCTTCCAACATGGCGTTGGTGTCTGATGTTAGCTTCGTTAGCCATGTTTGTGAATAGCATGATGTGACTCTGCCCTCTGGTTTTCCCTCTATTGCTGGGTTAGCATAGCTAGCTCGTCCATCTTATTGGAGATAGATCCTACGTCCCCAATAACAATGGATGGAAAGACAGGTCCAAATCGTCACTTCTTAGCTCACACCTGAGGACCAGCATGTCGTCCTCACCTCCTTCTCCTCACCTTGTGGGAAGACATCAGGCCTTACACCAGTTAGCATTGACATGCTACAGACTGCTAACAGCTGAGTTCACATGTAAACAACGTGGCCATGGTTACATGTAGGATCTCCAGACAAACACAGGAGCAAAAATAGTAAAAATATCACTGAAGCCACAAAAAGTTTTGTGTCCATGACCAACAAATGAGCCAAACAAAGAAATGATCTACTCCAAATACAAAAATTACGAAAAAGAGACAAAAAAAAAAAAAGACAAAAAATGGACAAAAAAAGAGAGAGCTGCTGCAAAAGGCAGCCATAGCCAACAGGGCGGCGCCTAGCTCTGTGTTTCTGACTGTATGATGATCCATAATAGGAATACTTGAGTCCAGATCAATGTGAGAGGATGACAAATGCCCACATTAAAAGTTATGTGGGTGATTTAATCAGTTATTATGTGAGTAAAGCAGGGTCACATTATCTGATGGCTACGCTGTTGTCTCCTTACAGCATGTTCTTAAATAGTTGTTTTTTTAAATTATAGCCACAACACTCATTTTAAATTTTTACTCATTTATTGAACATGTTTAGAGGGATTACATTATATGACGATCGTGAAGATAAGTATAGATGAACTAAAACGTAAATTTAAAAGGATTTGTACATGTATCTCATGAGAGAGCAGGCACAGCGAACTACATATTTGAAACAGTTCATATAGACTTTTACATAAAATGTAGCTCTTAGCAAACGTAGATTATAGTATACATTTCCTTTAAAAGTCGCCTGATCTAATGTAGGGTTTTTAGTTCCTGGGTTATGTAGCTGTATATACGATGGTTTCTCCTTTATCAGTAGGAAGCCATCACAAGCGGTGCTTACTCGTGGGTAGCAGATAAAGCAACATCAATCGACTGCTTTGTATAAATTACACACAATTTCTTCAGATTTTGCAAACATTTACCCCAGATGTATCTTTGAGTACGCCATTTATGTAACTCAACTTCTCCTCCTCTTTTTTGGACAATGCACACATCGTCAATGCCCGCCATCGCCCCCTGCGGTCACATATTCCGATGGTCACAGGTTTCAGTGCAGCACCGTTCAGACATCTAGCTGCATGCAATTATTTATTTCGTCCACTAGATGTCACAGTTGTGCCGTGTAGCACCGCTAAAGGAACAGAGGTACAAGGGAAATTTTAGAAGACAATTCATGTGTTTTACTGTCTTCTTACACTGAATAAATACTGGAAGAATTGTGAATATGTCAGCTCTCCCTCCATGTGCCAATCATCGCACGTTTCACAGACCTTGAAAACATTTTATTGCTCCATTCATCCCTTGTGGCAAGTGTTTGCAAGTTTCAATGAAGGTAAACTACCGGGATAGATTACAGATTAACTGCAGTGCGCATGTTTCGTTTCGACATAAAGTTGTCCTCTTTTTGCTCCTTTTAAGTTCTAGAGTTAATTTGATGAAAGAAAAAGAAGCATGGAGCTATTTTTTTCTAGGAGGAACTAAAAACGGGAATTTCTTCAGTGGCTTCTAATCAAACTTTCTCAATTCACACAAAAATTGCCCCTAGATGTGGACTATTTCCAGTTTGTTGTCAACCAGGAGATGCAACTTTTTAGAACATTTTCCAGCCAGGTTGAGATGCCGGAGAACATCACCCATGCTTTTACTGAGCTGTTAGCGCTGCACAAAGTCTGATCAATGAGACCAAGGAGTTGAAAATGCTGACATAGCACGGTGCATGTTCACTTTCAGGGGGTGTGGCAGGGGCAGTTTCCCGTCAGGAAAGAGGGTGCACAATCAATGGTATTTATGCATTTATTTATAATTTTCAGCAAAAAAAATCATCTATGGTAAAAAAACAAAACAAATGCACTGTGAGAATTTGAAGTTAATTGTACTTGTACTAGAACTTGTACTAGAACGCCTGTGGCGAGACGCAAGGATGGCTGTAACAAATGTGCACTATGAGAGTCTTCACAGCCTTGAAGATGAAGGTCTTCTAGATCCCTCTGATAGCATCCACCTCTTCTTTGTCCAGCATGTTTTCCTTCCGCATCTGCAAAGGGACCTGGGCCCTGTTCTACGAAGCAAGTTTAGCCTAGCGAGATAGCCTTGGAGCTACCTCGCTGAAGAGACCACAATCAAAATCAGTCAGAGAATATTGTGGGCTTTTGTTATGTTGAGGTCCCTCAAAGAATCGACCTTCAGTTCCAGTCACCATTTCAACATAAAAACAAAACAAAACAAAACAAAACAAAGCATTTACTGTGGTGCTCAAACAAAATAATTTGCATGTTTTTATAATTCTTCTAATTTGTACCAGCAGTAAATAAGACTTTAGACAGGAAAAGACAGGAAGAGAAGAGAAACAAAGTTTGCAGCATAACACACTTCTCAAGAATAGAAATCCTTCAGTAAGTGCATATCTTTTTTAACAGATGAAAGTTTAACATAGGATGGCCTCTTTTTTATTTTCATTTTTTTACAAACTCTCATTCAGTAGCTTAAAGATCATAAAATTGAACCCCTTTAAGACACATGGTTCTTAGGAGAATCATGGACAGGGGTCAGGGACACAGTTTTGTTAGAAAAGCCAGAACAATATGACTAAATAATTAAATCAATATCTAAGTCTTGATCTAATTTTCTGCTTGCTCTGTAAGACTCTGTGTAAGACTGAAAAAGTGTTGCTGGTGATTTACCAGTGACAATTTTTTTTCGGACGCCACCTGTGTCCACCCCTGTGGACACAGGTGGGTGACTCCAAAGAAGGTGACTGCCAGTGTAGCAGTGGGGGAATTTTTCTGCTGGCGTTACCACTGCAGAAGGCCTCTCTCAAGGATGTTTGTTGAGATCTGGATATGGAACTGCTTTTCAACATCAACTCCTCGACACATGGTTTCCAAGATATCATCAACACTGTCAAACAGTAAGCATAATCAGTAGATGTAAACTACTTGTGTTGAAAACAAATGCACAAGGATAACTTCATGTATTTACACACTAGATTTACGTTTTGATGACTTCTCCATTTTCCTGGCTCAAGGCATTTGCCTTACCCGTCTCAAAATGGTCTATTCCTCTACAAAAGTACAATAAGAATCTTGGTTGAAAAGAATAGCAAAAACGGGTAATGTAAGTTGCATCTTCAAGTAAAATAATCCCATATAATACATGTAGTATCTTCAGATATTTATGAAGAGAAGCACGCATTTACTTATTATTCGACTTAGCTTTTAACTTGGGGGGGGGGGGAGACTTACAACAGGTTTTCTATCACAGCAACTTGTTTTTTAATCTTCTTCACTCTTCAGTGCTGTGTTTTGTAGATTATCTACAACACTAAATCAGTAATCAACTAATTTGCATAACAAGTCACTTGTATGTTACGGTTGCATTTTCTTAATATATCACCTCTTCATGGCCCATATCCCTGGACATGTCGGCATGCCTTTTTCCAAGACCAGCCTGGGCAAGGTCAAACTCTTCAGAAAGAGGTTGGGGTTGTCTCCGGATTCAGGTTTAACAGTTATCCATAGATGGTATCCATAGCTAAAAGGCCTCCGAATTTTTAGATGCTGTGCCATGGGTTTTCAAACTCTGTATCTTTTGCTTTCCAGAACAAGATTTCCTGTGAAAAAAAATGGGAGAGATCTGATTTTGAAATATAAAGTCCGAATTTGAAATATAAAAATACTGTTACCATACTATACTAAAAATACAAAAAAGAATTAAAACATGACACACACACACACACACACACACACACACACACACACACACACACACACACACAGAGATAACCTGGGCCCATATTCACAAAGGTTCTCAGAGTCCTCTCAGAGAGCTCCTAACTAAAAATTCCTAGCAAGGAGTCTTAGCTTAAGAGTGATTCAGGAAGGTTGTAAGAGCAACTCTGAGCAAGGAGGAGACAGAAACTTTTATCTTAGGTTGTGTCCGAAATCATTCACTCATTCTCTACTCACTCCTCACTATATAGTGAATTAGATGTAGTGGACTACATCAGCTAAATTAAAACAACATTTCCAACACTACTCACTCACTCGCCAGCCGCTAACAGTGACGTAATTACACTCGCATCGCTCATGGACGGCTAGGGATTTACAGTAATTATTACTCTCAAACACTGCAAAACGTTTTTTATTTCAGTGATAACTAATGTTATACTTGGCGTATTTTCCGCAACAGCCAAATAGAATAACTTATTACACATTATTTATAAAATTCATAAACCATATATTTGCACAGCAACTTATGCTATATTTGAGAATTACAAAGTCCGGTGAATGCATCATCCGCAATGAAAAATTTAGCGGCTAACGTCTGTGTTGTTTGTTTCTCTACTCGAAGTTGTGAGACACGTTTGTCTGAAAGTTTAGCAGAGAGCTTAGAGTCATTCTCTGACAGTTTTTAAAGATTTTTCATGTTATCAGTAATCACTAATCATGTAATCAGCCATTCCTTCAGTTTGAACTCATGATGGTATATATTGCTATTATAGTGAGCATCTCTAATACACTACTTTACAAAATGCATTGTGGGATACATTGAGTGGACTATATATTGAATGACTGTGCTTACTCAGAATTCGGACAATAAACATCGAATTATACTATGTATACAAAGCTGCTTAATTGCAACAAACACTAGTCAGAAATTGTTAGAAAAGAATATGTATATATATAATATAATAGAAGCTTATTTACATTGTACAACTGAACTCAGAATCTCCTACTGGGAACTCGGGGTTGGTGTGGGTGCTCTAACTTACAAGTCGGAAATTCCGACTTCGGGAGCTGTTCCTGTTGGCCGTTCCCACCGGGAACTCGCAAATTCTGACTTCCGAATACAAATGGAATGCAGCATAAAGTCGAAATGATGTGAATAAAATTGAAATTTCAAGATCAAAGTGGAAATGACTAGAATAAAGCTGAAAAACAAATTCAAGATCAAAGTCAAAATGACGGGAATAAAGTTGAAATGACAAGAATACAGTCAAAAAATAATTTGAGATCAAAGTCGAAAGGACGAGAAAAAAAGTCAAAATAACCTGCTCTGATGTTTACCGGCAGTACGCCGGTTACAGTCAGGTCCTCAACAGTCACAGACACAACTTACAGTAGTAACAGCTGCCATACAGGAGCCTAAATGACAATCTTCGGAATCTGTGTTTGTGTGACAGGGTTGGTCTTTTATATTTTTATTGCATGTGGTGTTATATGAAGTGTGTGGGTAGGTAATGACTTTTCTGACTGGCCCTGAAGTACCCCCCCCTAAAACCAGCTCATTGGAGACCGGCGGGCAGGACTTCAGGACAGACACCTAAAAAGAGCAGCAGATAGCAGAGAGGGACGACAGTAGGACCGCAAGCAAAGCACGAGAAGCAACCCTGAAAAGACCCGATTGCTCTAGGAAGAAGAAGCAGCAGCCAGTTGTGGGCCTTTACGGTTTCCTGTGAAGAGAAGGAGGCTGATGTTGGGGAGTCACCGTGGAGTTGCCAAGGGGACCGTTGCTGTGAGGCACTGGCATTAGCTTTGAGGAGAAGCAACGTTGGATGCACCCCTCTCTGAGTTAAGTACCCTCACAGGACCTTTTTATATTGAACCTTGGACACGGTTATAATTGGGTCAAGGAACTTTTTAAACACAAAACACCAGTTTCATTCTTTTCTCTTTGTGGGTTTTAAGTGTTTTAAGGGGTTTAAGATCCTTTAGGGAGCTATTCTTTTATGCTAGTTCTTTTTTAGGATTTTACTCAGACACTTCTTTCTAGACCTGCAACCTGTCACAGAGCCATAATGTGTGTGTGTGTGTTTTTGTCAAAGATTTTCGTTATATTTTCTGTTATGTGTACAGGAAAGAAAAAGACATTTCAGGTACACAAAGCAGAACAATTTCGGAACAAAAACATTATATTCAATCACACTTATTCACACTACAAGAACTAAGAGACAAGACAACACACTCAATCGACATGGGGTATCAACAAGTGGACAAGTGGTATCGCAGAAATGAAGGGGAAGGGAAAGACAAGAGAAAAAGAAAGAAAAAGAGGAAAGGAGAAACATGCATTTAAGTATGTAATAATATTCAAATAATGAAAATAAATAAATAAATAAATAAATAAGAAAATTAATAAATAAAGAAAGAAAGAAAATCAGCAAGTCAGTAGTTCATAGGTTTTCAGCCTCAATGACAGGGTATCTATATGAAGTAAAAAGGGTTGCCAGATTTCATGGGAGGTCTTAAGGGAACCTTTCAGGGAGAATCTGATTTTCTCAAGTCTCATGCAATGTAAAATTTCTTGAATACATCTGTTATGTGTAGGTGGGGATAAATGAGTCCATTTAAGAAGAATGAGCCTACTTGCTAGCAAGGTAGAAAAGTCAAAAATACAATATGAAAATTTTGACCAGCCAGAGGATGGAAACAGTCCAAAAAGAGCAATAAGAGGGTCGGCGTTCACAGTGCAGCCAAGGACTTTCCCTAATGTATCAAAAATGGTGCCCCAAAAATCAGTCAGTTTAGTGCATGACCAAAAAATATGCATGTGCTCAGCTGGAGACAGTTTACACCTGTTACAGGAGTCGTCTCTATCTGGATAGATTTTGGCTAGTCTCACATTAGTGAAGTGTCTCCTGCGTAAAATCTTACATTGTAGAAGTTGTTGTCTGGCGCATATAGAAGAAGTATGAGCAAGGTTAAGTATGCGGTTCCTTTGTTTGTCGGAGATTGTGATTCTGGGGTCCTGGTCCCAAATAGCCCCGAGGGAGTGGAGGGAGGTGGGGTTTATTCTGAACATTGAGTTTTACAAGACTGAGGTCTGGGATTTATGGTTTACTTTGGTCAAAAGAAGGGAATCCATCAAGGTCTCTGGTCTCTTTATTTGACCAGGATTCAAAAGCTGAGTCGGAGCAGGATGGAAGAAATAAAAGGTTTTGATAAACTGGAGCAAGTTTCGATGAGGAATGTAGGCCAAATTGTTTCCTTAATTGACTCCAAATTTTCAAGGTCTCAGAAATAATGGCGTTCTGTGCTATTCGCTTGATTGGTGAAGGTAACTGTGAACAAATCACTGACCATAACGCAACGGGTGAGGAGGCTAGTTCCATGCAGGCCCATAGAGGGTGATTATTAGGAGCCATCTTAACATTCCAATAAAGGATTTGCTAATATTGCTAGCCCAGTAGTATCAGTAAAAATCAGGTGAGGCCAGACCCCAGAGAGATTTAGGAAGTTGGAGAGTTGATCTTTATTCTAGCTTATTTATTGCACCGTAAAAAAAGGAATTAATCAGCTGGCCAAGTGAAGAAAAAAAAGATTTGCAGATGAGCACTGGAACATGTTGAAAGATATAAAGAAAGCAGGGAAAAGTACCGTCATTATGATCAGGTTGATACGACCTGGTAAAGGTAAAGGGATAGTGGACCACCTGGTCAGATCTGATCTGCAGTGCTCAAGTAAAGGTTGAAAGTTTTTTGCAAAAATACTCAGAGAATGGTTTTGTTACAAGAACACAAAGATATTTTAATCCTTGGGTCGTTTTCCTAAAAGGAAAGAGAGCGAGAGGGAGGTTCTCTGCAGTGGAGTTAATTGGAAGGTACTCGCTTTTATGTAGGTTAATTTTTAGAGGTGTCCCAGTCCGATATTAATATCGGATATCGGTCCGATATCAGCAAAAAAAAACAAATATCGGTATCGTATCGGAATGCATCTAAAATCTCCGATATAAGCACTCTGATATAAGCAGTCCATTCCAGACTCCGCTCCTGCTGTTTTTATTTGATTTATTTAGGTTATTTTCTGGATTTTCTAATTTATTCTTTATTTTATTCAATTACTAGTATTTTTTCATGTTTAATGTTAAAATTTCTGTTACCCGTTGGTTAATAATAGATGGGTCAGTTTTTCCTCATACCTACTGTTGCTGACTGCTGTTCTTTGTTTGAATAAAATCACTGAATCAAGTCTTTTCTAACATGACAGACATACTACAAAATAAGTAATAAAAGTATGCATGTTTAATGCTGACATTGTATCGGATTAATATCGGTATCGGCCAATACTCAATGCTGCAGTATCGGTATCGTATCGGAAGTGAAAATGTAATATCGGGACATCCCTATTAATTCTATAGTCAGATAATTTCATAAATTGTTCTAGAATATCCAAGATAACAGGAAGTGATGAAGTTGGATCGGTGATGTAAAGCAGAAGGTCATCTGCATAAAGAAATAAGCCAAATCGAGAAAATCCCTTCAAATTTATCTTCATAACGAAGCCATACAGCTAAGGGCTTGACGGCTAGAGCAAGCAGAGATGGGGAAAGCAGGCATCTCTGACGAGTGCCCCAGGATAAAGGAAATGAATTAGATTTTATACCGTTAATATTAATCTTAGCCACAGGGGGAAATGTAAAGAAGCTTAATCCATGATATGAAGTTGGAGTCAAAACTGAATTTACTTAGAATATGGAACAAGTAGCTCCACTCGACCCGATTAAAAGCCTTTTCGGCGTCTAGAGATAGGATGATTTCAGCCGGGATGGAGTCTGAAGAAGAGCAGATGATGTTGAATAACCTTCTAGTATTACTGAAAAAGATTGTCGACCAGAGATGAAACTGGTCTGGTGCGGGTTCGTTAGCGTAGGGGTGACCTTCAGGAGACGAGTGGCGAGCACTTTGGACAATTTTTAGAGTCAACATTTAAGAGGGAGATGGGCCTATAGCTGCTGCAGTGGAGAGGATTTTTATCTTTCTTAAGTAACAAGGTTATTGACACTTCTGAGAATGTAGAAGGAAGTTTCCCTCTTGCAAACGCATCATTAAATACCCTTGCTAGGATGGGAGCTAGTTTGCTAGAAAAGGTTTTGAAAAATTCTGTGGAGTATCCGTCCAGGGGATTTGGAGCTTTGTAAAGACCCGATAGCTTCTTGGACCTCAGCAAATGTTATGGAGGCTCCTAGATTACTAAACACATTGTTGTCTACTTGAGGGAATGTAAAGTAGTCTAGGGGGTTTGGCTCTGACCAGTTGTGGAAGGAGATTTCGGACGAGTAGAGTGTTAAATAACAATTAGAGAAAGTATTAAAAATTTCCCTAGGATCTGTTGTAACTAACCCAGCTGGGGATGCTATGTTAGGTATGAGTTTAGAGGCAGTTGCAGAGCGGGCTTGATATGCTAATAGTTTGCCAGGTTTATCAACTTGTTCAAAGAAGCGTTGCTTTGTTTGTAAAAGCTGAATTTCAACTTTGCTGGTTGATAGCAATTCATATTGAGACTGTAGCTGTAATCTCTTTTTGTATAATGCAGCTGAGGGATTGGAGGCGTATTAGGCATCTAAAATACGGATTTTATCGGATAGTTCTGTCAACTTAGAAAGCTATGATTTTTTAGAATGGGAAACAAATAAGATGATCTGCCCGCGTAAATATGTTTTAAAAGAATCCCACAGTATATCACTGCTGATATCAGGCATGTCAATTATTGTAATTGTTAAAGAAGAAATTGATTTCCTCAATGAGAAATTCTTTAAATTTAGCTTCAGAGAGCAACTGTGACTTAAATTTCCAGAATTTGTGAGCAGGTCTGCAGAGGGAGAAAGTAATGTCTACTGATGCAAGGGCATGAACAGAGATGACTATACTATGATATTCACAGGCAACAGTACTGTGCAACAGTTTATTATCCAGTAGGAAGAAATCTATTTGTGAGAAGCTATGGTGCACATGAGAAAAGAAGGAAAATTCTTTGTTGTAAGGAAACCTAGTTCTCCAAGGGTCAGACAATCCCAAATGGTCTGTATGAAATTTTAAGGTGGTTGCTGATTTTGTTTGAGCGATATGTTTAGCAGATGATCTATCAAGTGTGGTGTCCTATACCAGATTAAAATCGCCCCAAACAATGATAAGGTGGTCTTAAAGATTAAGTGAAGAAGAAAAAAAAAAAAAGATACAAATTTTTCATCATTCCAAGTGGGAGCATACACTGAAGCCAGGACTACAGGGGTGGTTTGTCAGAGACTATAACAACACGTCCGTTAGGATCAGATATAGTAACAGAGGTTTCGAAGGAGTTGTATAACAATTGCAAGCACCCCTTACCCTCTCAGTAAACCCAGAGTGGAATAAGTGACCCATCCAAGCCCTTTTTACACAAGATATTTCAGAATTGCGAAGGTGAGTTTCTTGTAAGAAGCACAGATCTCCCCTTCAGGTGTTGCAGGTGTGATATTACCTTGTTGACTTTGACGACATCATTCATTCCTTTGACATTCCATGAGACGAAACGAAGATTTCTACCAGACATCAAGATGGATTATTCGCAGAACTGGCTGACTGAGCTGTGAAAAGAGCAGAGAGAGAAAATGAAACAGAGAAAGAGAGCAGAAAAAAGAAAAACAAGGAGGAGGGATAACAAGATACAAGGAGAGACAAAACACACACACATACTTGTCATCAGTGGCGAATCGTGGCCCCAGCCACTGGGCCTCCAGTAGGACCATGGGACCACACGTGGCAATAAACAATAAAACAAAGAAATAAAAACAATAGCCAGAATCATGTGACATGGAAGTTTAGTATATTGATAGTTTTGTGGGATTACAAATTTATCATGTGCCTGAACACTGCAACACTTAACACAACTTCAAACAATTAAAAAAATTAAGATATAAAATTGTACAAAAAACAAAAACAGGGTTTCAAGTAATCCAGCAACCACACAGTCTTCTCCATTACTTTCCGCCATTTCTATTCACGTTCTGCCAACTAGATCTTCTCTTTTCTCCTCACTCATTCACAGCTACAGTTAGGCGTTTATCCATCAAAGTGATACTCTGGGATGGAACAAGTTGGGTCCTATCACAAGGTTTAGGGCAGAAATTACCCCTACAGCAGTGTTTTTGTGCAGCAGAAGCCCAGAGCACTCACACCAAACACCTCCTCCCTGCTCGTGTGCCGGTTTCTAGTGATGCTACAAGATGTGCCGAGGCTTCGAAGCGCGCATCGAGGCTTGCTTCATTAGGAGGAGGAGCCAAAAATGATGACGTCCAAAGCCTCGTTGCCCGACTGTACCACGTGACTGCTTCGGAAAGTGGTTCAGAGCTTACCGAGAGGTTTGACAGCAGCATAAGCCCATCAGGCTCCATTCCAGGTGATATTTTTTACTACTTTCTCCTGTGTTTGTCTGGAGATCCTACATGTAACCATGGCTGCATTGTTTACATGCGAAATTAGCTGTTAGCAGCCTGTAGCATGTAAATGCTAACTGGTGTAAGGCTTGATGATTTCCCTCGAGCTGAGGAGGAGGTGAGGACGACGTGCTGGTTCTCGGATGTGAGCTGGGAGGTGACGACGTGGACCTGTCCTTCCATCCATCGTTGTTGGGAACGTGGGATCTAGCTCCGGGGGATGGACGAGCTAGCTATGCTAACCCAGCGGCATCGTGCTGTTCACAGACGTGGCTGACGGAGCTGACATCGGATGCCACATTGGAGGAGCTTCGCCTGCTGTGAGCAGACAGGATCCAGGAGACAGAGACTGAACAGACTGCTGGGGAGGCTCAGTCCTGGACCCTGTGGAGGTGGAGATTGGCTGGGCTGGAGAGTGGTGGACGGGCTGTCATCATCTAATTTCTTATGGACATTGTTGCACTTTCCATGCTCTTTCTTACTTTTGTTTTCTTAGATGCTGCGGTGACTCCTGAATTTCCCCTCGGGGATAAAGAAAGTATTTTCTATTCTATTCTATTCTATTCTATTCAAAATGTAGGCTTTTGATAGAGTTGATCAGTCACTTATAGTGTTGATACTAGAGTTGGGAAAGCAGTTTTAGTTTTCAAAATAAAAAAGAGTAAAATCTCCCCTGTACTGTATATTATATTATATTGCCCATATATAAGCATATTCAGTGCTCCCTAGTTCCACACTTTCACTGTGCTCTGCCTGTTTGAGCTCATGCAATTTTCCTAAAGCAACAGAAAAGCATTATTACACAACCTGCCATATCATTGATACTACCATTTATGGGGAATTTACACACAGAATATTAAAAAATGCTGTTTTATATGAACATGTGTTCATTTATGTAGAGAATTTATTTTGTTGAACATTTTTTTATTTTCATTTTTGTAATTAACAGTCGTTCCCAAGAGCAAAAATAGGCACAGAAGTTCAATCACACATTATGTGGTTAAGCTATAACTGCCTGTGATTGTGTGCCTGATCAGCAGGTGGTTTCGTGAGCACATGAAGCTTCGCGAGATGAACCCTTTCTCAAACCACTTGGGCTTAAGTGGTTCGATGCTTCATGAGGCTTCATCTCACCATCACCACCGGTTTCCTCTGCACTCAGACGGGGCCATCTTTTACTTGACCAAAAACACAAATAAACGGACTCCAACCGAAAAAATCTGATATCGGTCTGAATTCACGCTTTATTTAGAGAATTTTCAGCTCGTTACTTTCACATAAAAACACCATTAAATAAGGCTCTAGTTCTCATCGTGTCTCTTCGTCCTGGCAGACTACCTGCGTTTGTTTATATCTGGCACGCCGTGCGCGCGGACTGATAAACTAAGCGGCGAGAGCCTCGTAGCCAGCTGTGGCTCTGCAGCAGAGGTAGCGCCGTTTTACGACACGATGAGAACTAGAGCCTTATTTAGCGGTGTTTTTGTGTGAAAGTAACGCATTGAAAATTCTCTAAATAAAGCGTGAATGCAGACCGATATCAGATTTTTTTTGGTGGGAGCCTGTTTATTTGTGTTTTTGGTCAAGTAAAATATGGCCCCCTCTGAGTGCAGAGGAGCAGGGGGGGGGGGGGGGGGGGGGGGTGTTTGGTAAGTATTCGCGAATGGACGGAAGATGACAGGAAATGATCCCACCCACACCTGAAATAAATATGATTGGCTAAGACAGCTGTCATTGTAAAATTGTGTCCACATTCCCTTGAGTTACACAGGCATTCGTTGCAGTTACTGAAGGCCCTGCCTGCCAGAATGTGTCGCTGATTTACCCAGATACCATCAAAAGGAAAATTGTGATTGGTCCATTTTTCATTTAGTTATATAAACCCATTGTTTGCCAGGACAAGTTTATAAAAATAATATAAAACTCATTACTATGATTTCATTGAGTAAAATAAATAAATAAAAAATAAATAAAGAAATAAAATAACTATTAAGGAATTCTTTTAATATTTTTATTAGGCCTCCACTGAATACCTTGAAAGGCCCAGAGGGTTCCCCTCTGCTTCTCATGCACTCAAAACAAAACAAAAGAATCCCTTGGGAAAACTAAACTTCTGTATCATACAAGATACAAGACTTTCTATTCCTACAACTCCATCTTACCCCTGCTCCCATTACAAAACAAGAAAACATACATGAAGAGAATTAACCCCTAAAACAAGGAATGGCAACTGCTCAACAGATTATGCAAAATAGAGCAGCACCTAAAGCACTAAAGTTTCCAGTATGTGAGTATTAAATGTTAAAATATTCAAAGCATATAACTGGTGGTGGTCGGATTCACATTGGGTCACTAAGTTATCTCATTTATCACTACTAATGCACAGCTGCATAATTCAGGTCATTGCTGCCTTTCATATGGTTGTGGGGGCTCTGCACACTGTCGTTGCTGACACAAAGGTCGTCGGACCTCCGCACACTGTCACTTCTGTCACCAATGGTCATCGGACCTCTGCTCACTGTCACTGCTGACAAAAGGTCGTGGAACCTCTGCTTACTGTCATTGCTGACAAAAGGTCGTGGAACCTCTGCTTACTGTCATTGCTGACAAAAGGTTGTCGGACCTCTGCACACTGTCATTGCTCAGTTCCAAGGATGTCGGACTTCTCACCTCTGTCATTGCTCACATCATGGGTTGAGTTGCAATCATCATATTTCCTTTCTATCTTCACTTACCCCAATTATTTGTGTTATTTAACATTATTTCTATGCCTTCTCTTTGCTTTTATCTAGAATCATCAGACTCCCCCTAAGGTACGTATTCTTACGGGTGATAATCATAATTCATGCCATTGTACCCCCTACATTGATTATTTTGCTCAACGCTTGATGGGTTCTAACCGCCAAACTTCATTTGCATGCATTTATTCATTAAATCTGTTCATAACTTTTTCTGTTGTATAAGTCTCTCTTAATTGAACTACTGTCATATCTGAGGTGTGGCATTTTCTTCAATGTTACTCAGTGAATGATTTGACCTCTGCAATATATCAAGCCACCTGAAAGATCAAAACTTTATTAGAACACAGCATTGTCTTTCACACATGGTATGAATCATAGCAAAAAACAGATCTTAAAGAGTTCAAAACAGTCTGCATGATAGGCCTGGGCGATATATCGATTATACTGATTAATTGCTGTGAATGCAGCAATGCATTCACAGTATATGTTCTTCTGTGACAAAAAAATTTATTCTTCTTCTTCATTCTTCCGCCCGCTTTTTTGGACCGCTAAAACTCCAGCAAACTTCAACCGATTTTCACCGTTCAAACTTCAAAACGTGTGTTTCAGTGGGGACAAGGGGGCTATGACTTTTCAGAAACTTTTCACGAATAATTTCCGAGATATTCGACAATTTACGAAATTTTGGTCACATAGAGATGAATGGGGAATTTTCAAAATTTTCTCCCTTCAGGACATTTTCTCAGCCTGCTTCAAACCCTCCTCATTCAGTCATACATTCAGCTACAAACTCCATTCAAACTTCAAAATATTCAGCTATCTTTTGGCTTCATTCAGTGGGTTTCAAATGTTTCCTAGCATTCATAGTTTCTTCACAATGACCCTTCAAAGGTCATGATGCATTTCAGCTCTTCGAGCCGTTTAACATTGGTGTGTATTGGACGGAATGTTTTGGCTCAGAGTGGGAGATTCAAACGACAGAGCACGGAGAGGGGGAAACAAGACCTGAGAAACTTCTGGGTCAACTGCTCTCTTGGCCACATTTTTTGAGCTATCAACACAAATAAGCCCTCAGCATGTAAGTAGTCTTGTCCTGCTTCTGACAAAGTGGTTTTTAAAGCAAAAGGATGGAGCACTTTTTCACAAAATGGCCAACTGTCATGAGAAGTTAAAAAAAATCCCCATATACCTCCATGTTAATTCCTGAGGGGTTTTCTCAGAGATCAGTAAATTTTCCCTCATCTATCTATCGCTCTCGTGGGTTCGTTTCTTGACCTTCATGCATGAAATTTAGACGGACAGCTTCCTCTGGGTCTCAGGATTCCTACGGTGTGTTCATTTTTATTCTAGCCCTCACGGTTTTGGCAAGGTGACAGGAGATTCGGACTCTTGCTTTGCCACAAAATCTTCATAAGATTACAGTAACAAGGGCAAAGTTGTGCACCTGCACCTGCTGCCCTTGACGAGCTGGTCACCGTGGAAACCTTTGATCTCATGCAGCTGTTTATAGTAACTCATCAAAACATCCAGGAACAAAGACAAGCATGTGTCTGGTAATTTATCAGTAATAACCAATGTAAAATCTGGCTTCAGATAAGCCTCAGCAGACAGGTTTACATGATTGAACACACACACACACACACACACACACACACACACACACACACACACACACACTCACACACACAGGGCAGAAAGTATCACACTTTAACAGCATTTGACTTCCATTTCCCTGAGTCAGCTCCTTATTTTCCTAGATTTTTTTCTTTAAATTTAAATTCCTTCCTTTAATTTCTGAATTGATTCAGCCATTCAAACTTTTAAATCCAATTTTAGATTACACTGATTCATGCTTCATCATCATTCTTTTTGTCAGAATTGCAAGCACCTTTACAGCCTGATTTCAAAAAGGGGTGTTGGGAATCAACAGACTCCACCAGCTCTCTGATGGCAGTTGGTAAACAATAATCACCATGGCAACATCTGGCTTCAGATGGGCCTCAGCCTACAGGCTTACATGGTTAAAAAACTCACACACAGTACACACTGGATTACATTTTAACAGGGTTTAAGATAGCAGACTTACATTTACCCTCAGTCAGGTCATTATTTCCATCAATGTTCTTTAAAATTTAATTCATTCCTTTAATTTTTGAATAGACGCAACCATTTCAACTTTAAATTCCTTCATCCATTCAATTTATTGTCCATTTATTTCCTTTCATCCAAGAGTTCATGGCAGGTTAATTTAGCATTCTGCATTAGCATTTGAGCGCAAGCTTTTACAGGACTTCTTTAAACAATTTTCAGACATATCCTCAGTCATTTATGATCAGCATTCTGCATCAGCAGTTGAGCACAAGCTTTTCAAGACTTCATTCAACCATTTTAAGACACATCTTCAGTCATTCATGTTCAGCGTTCTGCATTAGCATTTCAGTGCAAGCCTTGCCTGACTTTATTCAACCATTTTCAGACACATCTTCAGTCATTCATGTTCAGCTTCTGCTTTAGCATTTCAGCGCGAGTTATTTAAGACTTCATTCAGCCATTTTCAGACATATCTTCAGTCATCCATGTTCAGCATTCTGCATTAGCAGTTCAGCGCAAGCTGCTTCAGCATTCTGCATTCACAGCGCAATTTCTTCAGAAATTGCTTTTCTAGTTCGAACTTTTTCTTGTGGACGATTTAAAAAATTTGAATTTGAATTTTTCTCCCCCGCTATTGTGCACCTTTTATACTGCAGCAAGCGCTGACTCCACGTGTGTGCAGCATGCTTTAACAGTTCACTAACGAAACAACAGAAACCTAAGTGTCATAAAATGTTCTTAAATATCTTTGACACCCAGCACCTTGACAGACACGTGTTCCTTATGGTCTGTATCAACAGCCCTAAGAGGTTAATATAAACTAGACCTCTCGTCAGTAAACGTTCAAATCCCTTTCCTCCAATCCTCTGTTTTCTATCAGTCACCTTTCAGGAGTTTGATTAAGATCTTTAACTCAAACATTTCCAAAGCTGGGACCCTTTCATGTTCACCTGCAGATAATTAATAATGTGACTGAGGCGCGTCAAACCTGCTGCTCTTCAAAGTTAATACTCTGATCATTTTGAAAATTAGATAGTAAAGAAATATACATTAGTTTTTCTCAGAACATCCCCACTCTACTGAAGAAAATCCCCTCTTATGGTGACATGGACGGATCATGATTTGTGAAAGTAGACTGCGGGGAATAGCTGATATCGGAACGACAATGGGCGATCGAACTGAGCAGTGCTGCCTGGACAGACATGACTGAGAAGTTGTTTGGCTTTTACCTGGGGAAAGCTGAGTTCCGTCTTTCCCTGCAACTCCCTCTGTTCCACCAACTCAATCCTCCATTCAGCAGTAAGGCATGACATTTGTGAGCCCACACTTGAATAAATAGCATTTATTTTTACTTATTTGTCTGTATTAAAATACAGGATAAACAGGCTACAGCCTTAAAAAATAAAACTAGACAGAAACAAAGTGGGTTTTTTAAATCGTTTAAAAGCAGAATATAACAGAACAGTGCTGTAGTGCACTGAAACAGTACTGTACACGCTTTTCCTAGCAGGATTTTTAAATTCAAAATGTACAAAATAGTGCAGCTTTCAATGTGAATGTGCCTCCCTTATAACTACAAAGCGAAGTTTTTGAAACAGAAGAAGAGCTGAAACTTTAATTCCAAGAGTCAAATAGAGGTTACTTTTATTATTTTAAGTTTTTGACAAAATTAAAACAAAACTGGTTTTGAGTTGTCTCTGTCATTTGTACTTATCGTTTTCTTTAAAAGGAAAAAAAAAAACATCAAAAAATCGTAACTTGAAATTTTTCTGAAAAAATCAAAGATTTTATTTTAAGGCCATATCACCCAGCCCTACTGCATGAATTTCCACTGGATTTTTCCTGCGCGCTCTTAAGTGCTTGGCTGTGCGTCAGCGCGCACAACCTAAGCACCAATTTCAAGTTCAGTTTTGATTTTTAAAATTAAAGTCAAAAAGCTCACTCTTTCTTTGTTTTTTAAAATCCTTTATATCCTGAACAGAACATCTAACAATTTTCAGAACATACACGGATCCTGAAGACAGCCGTTTGTCCTGTATGGCAGCTGCCACTACTGTCAATTTTGCCTGTGGCTGTTGAGGAGCTGGGTGTACTCAGTGTACTACCGCTAAACATCAGGGCAGGTTGTTGAGACTTCTTCCCCTCATTTTGACTTAAGTCTCCCAATTTTGACTTTAAATTTGAAATTCCAATTTATTGTCATCATTTCGGCTTTAATCTCAAAATCGTTTTTCGACTTCATTCTTCTTCATTTCAACCTTTTCTTCAACTCTATTCTCGTCGTTTTGACTTTTATCTCAATTTTTTTTACTTTATCCTTGTCCTTTCTTCTTTAATCTGGACATTTTAACTTTATTCTCGTCATTACCTCTTCATCTCGAAATTGTTTTTCGACTTTATTCCAGTCATTTCAACTTTAATCTTGACATTTCAACTTGGTTTGCGTCATTTTGATTTCAATCTTTTCGACTTTATTCTCATCATTATGACTTTAACCTCGATTTGCGCAAAATTGTTTTCTCCGTCCAAAATGGCCCTAATCTGCTTCCCTAGAAACAGATCCAGCCACTGATGATTACTTTTTTTTTTCTTCAAAACATTGTCATACTCAAACATTTATATTTCCACAGGTATAATGCCGGTGTTGCTCATAAACGGGATAAGTTAACTGTACGGAGCCTAAAAAGGGGGACTCCAGTAGATTATAAACCCAACTATTGATAAAATATAACCATGGTGTTGTAGTGGGTGGCTATGAATGGTGTTAAGTGTAAACATCATGTCAGGCTTTCCAGAAATGTGTATTAGGTGTTTCATCTGTAAGTTTGAAATTATGCAAGTGTTCACAAGCTGGTCTACACAGAGATGGTCTTTGTGGTGAGGTTGTCCTCACAGCTTGAAGGGTGAATTTGTGCTGTAGCTGTATATTTGCATAGTCTTTCGATACCAGTAGTAACTTTGAGCCTAAATTGTTGCTTTCCTCTTTCCATAAGCTCCAAGACCCTGTGTTTCCCCTGCCCCTTTGACCCCCATCCAAACTGGACTACAAGTGAAATCATTTGTTGTGACCTTTTGTTTCTGTTTTTACAGGACCTCCAGAGCTGACTGAGCTGTGAGGGTAGCATCGCCTGGACCAGCATGGACCAGCTTGTGAACATTTGCGCCTTTTCTCACTAACTGATCAAACACCTAAAACACATTTCTTGGAAAGCCCAACATTATACTTACAATCTATATCATTTACAACACCAAGAACAACACTACACTACACTCGGCGCTGCCCAAGTAGCTGCCTGTTGAAGCAGCTCTCTCTTCTTTGTCCGTTTCTTGTAATTCTTTTCGTCTCTTTTTCGTCATCTTTGTATTTGAAGTGGATCATTACTTTGTATGGTTCATTGATGGTCATGGACACCAAACTTTTTGTGGCTTCAGCGATGTTTTTACTACTTTTCGCCTGTGTTCGTCTGGAGATCCTACATCTAACCATGGCTGCATTGTTTACATGTGAAATTAGCTGTTAGCAGCCTGTAGCATGTCAATGCTAACTGGAGTAGGGCTTGATGATTTCCCTCAAGGTGAGGAGGATGAGGTGAGGACGACGTGCTGGTTCTGGGGTGTGAGCCAGGAGGTGAAGACGTGGACCTGTCCTTCCATCCATCGTTGTTGGGAACTTGGGATCTTGGGATCTAACTCCGGTGGGATGGACGAGCTAGCCGTGCTAGCCCAGCAGCAGAGGGGCTGCTGGGGGGCAGTGTGGCATCATGCTGTTCACAGACGTGGCTGACTGAGCTGACATCGGACGCCGGTGACACATTGGAGGAGCTTCGCCTGCTGTGGGCAGACAGGATCCAGGAGACAGAGACTGAACAGACTGCTGGGGGGGCTCAGTCCTGGATCCTGTGGAGACTGGCTGGGCTGGAGAATGGTGGACGGGCTGTCGTCATCTATTTTCTTGTGGACCTTTTTGCACTTTCTATACACTTTCCTACTTTCGTTTTCTTGATTGCTGCTGTGACTCCTGAATTTCCCCTAGGGAATAAATAAAGTATTTTCTATTCTATTCTATTTTCTATTTATATATGAATATTAGGGCTGTCATTTTAACGCGTTAATTAGATTAATTAATTACACCGCAAAGTAACGCGTCATAAAAATTAACGCAGATTGATCTGGATCCCAAACCCGCGAGGGGTTCAAAGACGCACTTATTTTCAAATGTATTTTCAAAAGCAGGTTAAACTGAGAATACTTCACTTTTCTTTGATCCAAGACTTGAAAAAAGTGTTTTGTACATAGTTCCTTACAGTTTTTAGCCTTTAGCCCTGGTTCTCCTGACCTCATAGAAGTATAGAAGTTCATATTGCATCGAGTAAAAATGTGAACAGAAGCAAAAAATGTCCTAAAAATCAAATCAGCTTACCTCAGGTGCAGGACTGTGTAGATTTTGTAAAGATAGAACCATAACACTCAGGGTACCTAAAAATGTGTTTTATATATTCCCACCTTATTTTTAAATGTCTTTTAATGTAATTTTAATGTCCTGGAATTCAGATTCTTTATTTTGGGGCCTTAAGCAGATGTGAGATTAAAATGCGATTAATTAGATTATTTAATTACAAATCCTGTAATTAATTAGATTAATTTTTTTAATTGCCTGACAGCACTAATAAATATATAATTATGTTTATTTATTTGGGTCACTCACTCCCTTTCAGGCCATATTCTCCTTACTATTGTCAAACATCTTTCATGACCAACACCAGCATGATACCTGTGGAAATATAAGCGTTTGAATGTGACAATGTTCTGAAATTTAAATAAAAAAAATACACAAATACATAAATAAAAGATTTGTTTCCAGTGTGTTTATACAACAGATTTGTTTTGCATGAAGTAGATGACCAAACACCAATACTACTAACACCAAACACAAGTGTGAAAAACTGTAGAAGAGAACATAAGATCATGGTGAAATATATAAAACTTTTCACAAAGTGCACTTTGTTAAATTAACAGTAGCAGCATCAGGGGTGTGCTATATCATACCATTTACAACAATACTGGTATAATTTTTTTGACAATATAAATTTGTCATTTCACGGTATTTACAGTGCAGAGACACAATGACATATGACGCTTCCTGCTGTGTACGAAACAACAATGGCGAGAGCGAAAGTAGCACTACAGCATCATCGTCCTCACATAAGGATTTAGTGCCTAAAAGAGGAGCAGAGCAGCGCAGAGCAGCGCAGAGCAGCGCAGCGCAGCTCAGCGCAGAGCAGAGCAGAGCAGCGCAGAGCAGAGCAGCGCAGAGCAGCGCAGAGCAGCGCACAGCAGAGCAGCGCACAGCAGAGCAGCGCAGAGCAGCGCACAGCAGAGCAGCGCACAGCAGAGCAGCGCACAGCAGAGCAGCGCAGAGCAGCGCAGTGCCCATAGCAGCTGGATACCCGAGATTACAAGATCACAGGAAAACCACGTTTCAGCAGGAATCCCACCCATGACGACACACCTTCATGGTAATTAATTAGTATGTTAAGTAGGGATGTCCCGATATTACATTTTCATTTCCGATACGATACCAATATTTATCCGATATGATATCAGCATTAAACATGCCTACTTTGATTACTTATTTTGTAGTATGTCTGACATGTTAGAAAAGGCTTGATTAAGTGATATTATTCAAACAAAGAACAGTAGTCAGCAAAAGTAGGTATGAGGAAAAACTGACCCATTTATTATTAACCAACGGGAAACAGAAATTTTAACATTAAACATAAAAAATACTCGTAGTTGAATAAAATAAAGAATAAATTAGAAGACCCAGAAAATAACCTAAGTAAATCAAATAAAAACAGCAGGAGCGGAGTCTGGAATAGACTGCTTATATCGGAGTGCTGATATTGGACATTTTCGATGCATTTCGATACGATACCGATATTTGTTTTTTTTGCTAATATCGGACCGATATTAATATCGGACTGGGACACCTCTAATGTTAAGCTCATCTTGCCCTCTCCAAACTTAAGCGCCTTTAGTCCATGCCTTCTCCTTTGTGTTGGTGTCCTTATAGAAAGAATGTGTTGTTAGAATAATGAAGTTTTTCGCCTGCTAGATTAACTTTTCCTTTTTTTTATTTTTTCCTTCTTTTCCCCTTGTCTGCATTATCTTTTCTGCTGAGCACTGTGTCATATGACAGCGTTGAAAAGACCAATGCATTTTTTTTTCTAGCAGTCAGATTAACTGCTATAGTGACCATCACCAGCCCTCCCTGTAGGCTACTCCATCATTCTAAACTTTATTTAACCCCTGATGTGAGCTATAGGGGAGGGCCGTGCCACACCACAGTGTGAAAGAAGGGGAAATAATGACAGGCAGGACAAGACAAGACAAACAGAAGGAAGGACAAACGTCTACTACTGTTGATTTAAGATAGCAATTCAAGTGCTGGGCTAATGCAATACAGGAAGTAAAGGTTGTACGAAACCAGGGACACCAGAAATGGGGTCTTGAAAGCGTGGGGAGCTTGGGCCTACGTGGATAGGAGAAGAAGTGGCATGCATCACAGGATGTGAGAAGATGTGTAATAGTACCCGACTCAGCATGCTCTGACGGGATCTATCATAACTCTTAGTTAGTCTCGACAGAAGCTTGAGTATCTGCACGCATGTGAGGTGGTCACCGAATATCCAAGTAAGTAAAACACAGCCAGGGGCGCCCCCCGGGGGCCACCAGGGCATCCGGGCCCCCCCACACAGTCCCCAAACCGGGCCCAGGGACAACCCTAGGACTCAAGGGGGCACAGACCTGCCTCCCCGCCGATACCAAAGACAGCACCCAGGGCCCAGAGCAGCGGCCCCCCCTGCAGATCGCACCCGCCCTCCCCGACCACCCGTCCGCCCGGCCCTAAGCCACCCCCACCCCCAGCACCCAGCCACCCCCACGCCCCCCGCGGCAGGCCGGAGGCCCCAAGCCACACAAGAGCCAGCCCCCCCAGGACCAGCCCCCTCCCCAGAGGGGAGGCCACGAACCACAGCCAGGCCAGGTGGGGCAAGATGTTGGCATGTAGCGGTGGGATGGAGGTCCAGGCCCATCCCCCAGAAAATCTGAGGCCATGAGAGGCCTAGCAGACACAGTGAAGGGGACAGAGGGATGGGGCAGCCCAAAATATTTGAGAGAGATGTGATAATATCAACCCAAAATTGTTGGACAGGTGTGCAGTTCCAGGTGGCATGAAGGTAAGTGTCTGGAGTGTGTTGGGAGCAGTGGGTGCAAGTGTCAGATTGTGCTAAACCCATTTTAAACATCCTATGCCCTGTAAAGTGGACCCTGTGGATGATTTTGTACTGGATTAGTTGGATATTACTGTTGCTCTTATGGAGAAGGTGTTTTCACAGATTTGGTTCCAGAAGTCAGCATTGGGGGTGAGGGCCAGGTCTTGTTCCCACTTTATAAAGAATTACGATACTTGATCAAACTTACACGAGGCTAAAACCAGCGCTCGAAGCATAGCTTGTTTACATTCCCTGCAGCTGGAAGGAGGAGGGGGGACGGAGCGCACTAGCGCTGCGCGTAAGGACACATGAGTTAGTTAGGTCAAGATAAATGTTTATATTTCCGAAGACTTAATGCACTTAAAAAATATTTTATGTATGGCACTCTTAAACTGTGGTATTACTTTTTGATTTTAGTTCTTGTAGGCAGAGAAAATAGCCTTTGAATTTGGTACCGTCTGTCCCTGTTAGCGTCGATTTCCTCGTCACCATCGATTAAAGTTTGTGTCTTACTGAGGGAGAGGAGACAACTTTCTACTGTATCTAATGTCCTTAGTGGTCACATAGAGCTCATACAACCCCACTTCAAAAAAACTGAACTATCCCTTTAATGGGAAGAATACTTGATTTAGACCAGTTTATTAAATAATCTGATGGATGGGAGAATGATCGGATTGAATTAATAGTTTCTTTTAATGATTTAGATTTGGATTTCTGATGTAACAATATGTCATCTGCATATAAACTGATTTTGTGATGAGATGTTGGAGTCTCGATACCTATAATGTTACTATTCTGGCGAATGGCTGCTGCTAGGGGTTCAATAAAGATAGTAAATAATGGGGGGGAGAGTGGGCACCCTCTAGATTAACTTTCCTCTGGATCTGACCTACTTACTTTGCTTACATTTCAAGCTTGTGTAGTAGTAGTAAATGATTGGAGAAGTGGCATCCATACTGTGTGTGCAATAAAAATGCTGTTGTTCAGAAGCAGCAATCACTAATAATGAGTTGTTTGTTTTTTTCCCATAACGTCATGAATATCATTATCACAAATTTTTGGCTGGTCGGCTACTAGCTAGATACATTCAACAAAAAGAAACATTAAGTGCCATTCCAGCCATTCAGGGGGCTGATAGCAGACTTCTGTGTGATCCTAAAGAAATAAGTGGGACTTTTAGAGACTTCTATGTTAAACTATATACCGCCGAGCTAACAGTGAGTAAAATAGATATTATATCCTTTCTCTCAACTCTCAATCTTCCTCGATTATCAGAGGACCAACTTGAGCAACTGGATTCACCCATCACTATTGAAGAAATAATGAATGTCATCAAAAATCTACTTTCAAGTAAAGCTCCAGGCTTAGATGGCTTTACAGCAGAGTTTTATAAAGCATATTCTGCAGAGCTAGCACCTTTGCTTTTAGAAACTTATAATGAAGCATATGACAAGGGCAGACTTCCTCCCTCTTTGACAGAGGCTGCTATTACTCTTATTTTAAAAGCTGGTAAAGATCCCTTGGATTTCAAAAGCTATAGACCAATAAGTCTGACGTCCTACGATAAGTATATATTATCCAAAATCTTAGCCAACCGACTATGCAAAGTTATAACTTCCCTGATCCATCCTGACCAGGTTGGCTTTATACATCCTCCCTGTTCTGCAGACAACATCAGAAGGTTTATTGATATAATGTGGGTCTGTCAGGACTACACCTATGGAGATAATTTTGTTTCTTTATTATTCAATCAAAAAGAATAGATTTGAAACCAAAAAAGAGATTTGTAATCAAAAGACAATAAGTAGGAAATGAAAAAAAAAAGTTGAGATCAAAACAGAGCAGGTTGCAATTGAAAAAAAAAAGTTGAGATCAAAATATAACAGTTTGCATTTGAAAAAAAAAAAGTTGAGATCAAAATACAACAGGTTGCATTTGACGGACGTCATGCTCAGCAGACCGCTGCTTCACCGGCTGGCCGAGAGGTCTGCACAGAGCGGACCGCGGTGCCGTTAACGAGAACCGAGATGCGGCTCGGCAAGGCTCAGCTGGCCGCTGTAGCATGGCTGCTAGCTGTTAGCGCACAGTTTAAAGCTTCTGTGAGCTTAGATGCTTTCACCACATGTGAAAATGATCCATCGTTTGATTTTTCAGCTCGTAGGGCTCGCGTTTGTTTTCACTCAGGTCCAAACAATTGATCAGTGAGCGTCACGTTGTCATGGCAACTGACCGGAGGAAGGCGTATGTCACTGTGTGTCAGAGAGAGACAGAGAGAGACGAAATAATGCTACACCAGACAGTTGTCCTGAAGTTTTTAGTGCAAACAGTATTATAATTATTTATTTATGTGATTGGTTGAACAACATTCCAAGAGTGTCTTGAGCATTCTCACTCTGCTTTGACTGGTGTTAAAATGTTATACATAAATGTTATACGTCCGTGACATGTCCCGTTAGGCGCGACTCTGCTCAACGAAGTTGTAACGTTGTCAGGTGATGAAAAAGACACCTGATCATGTGTTAATGGAGTGCTAAAAGTGAATTAAAAAGCTTAGCCTGGCGTGGGGGGGCAGGTAAAGCCTGGCGGGCCCGCCAGGCTTACAATACACTGGGAGAAACCCTGTACTGTTGTGTAGGAACCATGCCCCCGCGTGTACCGTGGAACAGTGTTTTAATCACTAACTATCTTAGCTAATGTAACTATGCTCAGGCCGTGACTAGCAGAGACAACCATGCTAATTAGCGTGCTTGCAGCAGTAGGGCATTATAATTCATTATACTGTGTTGTTGTTTTTGTGAGTGTACAGCGGACTCTAGCCAGAGGCTATCAACTTACCTCCAGGCGTTGTGTAAGGAAGTGGTAGCTGGCGCTCGCACTCGGTAAAGCCAGGTCAAACCAACCAATAGAAACTATTCTGTCATCCACCAGCGTAGGCCCCGCCCAGTAAGTGCAGTAGAATTCGCAAGCAAAACTTTGGAGTTTGCACACAAAAAGGAATGATTTGCAAGAGAAGGTTTTCAACTTGAAAGCAAAGAGGGCTGATTTATAAGCAAAATGGAAAGAACTAGGTTCTCAGTTTAATTTTTCAACCGCAACCTGTTGTGTTTTGATCTCAACTTTTTTTTTTTCAAATGCAACCTGTTGTATTTTGATCTCAACTTTTTTTTTTTTTCAATTGAAACCTGCTTTGTTTTATTCTCAACTTTTTTTTTTCATTTCCTACTTATTGTCTTTTGATTACAAATCTCTTTTTTTGGTTTCAAATCTATTATTTTTGACTGAATAATACAGAAACAAAATTATCTACATATACACCTCCCCTCTGGCAGCCATCTCCTTGGACGCCGAGAAGGCTTTTGACAGGGTTGAGTGGCAGTTTCTGGGGTGCTTCTCAAAGCTCCAAAGTTCCATCCTCGCCTCCTCCACTTGCGTCTTAGTCCCGCCCACCAGAGATGCATGCCAGAGACGCGAGGAAACAAAGAGAGAAGAGAAGGAGGTTAATTTTATGAGCATTGAGATGTCCTCTCCTCCGGAGCGTCACATGAAGCGACGTATTTTAGTGATGACGGCGTCACAGCTGGATAAACCGGTCTGAGCGCACGAGACAAACTAAACTAAGGAAAATAATGTAAACAACAGGGCGCTCAACCGCAGAAAATTCATATTCACTTTCAGATCAGTTTAACATGAATATGTTCATGAATGAAAAAGAAAAATGTCACGTTTTCCTAGGCCCAGATTGATAGTTTTTAAGTCTTATATTGGGGCCACTTTGTGTTCATAAATAATGTGTTTATTCTGCTATAAGCACTGCTATAAGCACTGGTGGGACAGGAGGAGAGAGAAGTGGAGCTGTCTGCAGCGGTGCCTTTCATCCATTACGCGCACGCAGAGGGACAGAGGTGAAACTGTTGCTGTATCAGCCAATAATGGCATGATCTCACACCCATCACTGATAAAACAACAGTTTGCTACTGTATGAAAATGGCGTGGTTATGTGTTATTTTTAAAGGTATTATTGAACTGGCTCGAGTGGGCCAGTGGAGTGCGCAGTCAGCTGACCCGGAGCCTTTGAGTTTCACTTTCAGCCTGCATGTGTTGTCTGTTGTCCGGTCTCTGGGGCTCTTTCTAATTGTCTGTTGTCATCCTCAGTGAGAATGAATGTTGTAATCATCCAGATAAATATCAAACATGAAAATTCTCGGGGCGGCTCCGACGAGTCTGTGAGACGATGGTGGGGCTAAAGATTCATCTGTCAACCGCTCACACGAGAAGATAATCTTGCCTGAACGTCGGCCGATTTTAGTCCACGACCAGATTTCTTCCCCGATTGTCGGGAGGACCGAATCTGGGTTAAATCGGGGCAAGAATCCTGTAGTGTGAGCCAGACTTTATGCTTAGACAGCTTATCTTGCTCCATGGAGCTCACGTTTCACACATGTGGACAGCTGACGCTTTATAGCCGGCTCTGATACGTCACAAGGGGACGTGTCTGTCAGTGAAAAGACTTCCGCGAAGCCTGCTCTTGTGTTTCCTCGATTATGCCTCCTCCAGCTCAGTCTCCTCTCTCCTCTCTCCTCCGAGCACATTTGGCGCTTTGAAATGTCCTCCAGCATGGCTGATCACAACATACTTCCGGTGTCGCGGAGGAGAGAGGAGATAGGAGACTGCATTTTGGCACATTGGGAAGCACCCCTGCTCTCTGCCCTGGAGTCTTTTGGTTTTGGCCAGAGGTTCATAGATTGGGTCAGCCTTATTTACACTCATCCCACAGCTTCTGTTCTCACTAATGGTGTCATATCCTCTCCATTTGACCTAGGTAGAGGCACTAGACAGGGGGATCCTCTTTCTCCCCGGCTCTTTGCTGTTGCGCTGGAGCCATTAGCAGTGGCTATCCGCAGTGAGCCTACATTTCCAGGCATTTTAGTTGGAGAGCATCGCCATAAATTAATGCTATATACATTCTCTTATTTGTTTCAGATCCTCTCTCCTCTCCCTGTTTAAAATTAAAGATAGGTTTTCTTCCGTTTCAGGTTTTAAAGTGAATTGGTCAAAGTCTGAGGCTCTTCCTCTTACACCATACTGCCCTAAATCTCTCTTCCAATTTGGTAACTTTGCCTGGCCCAAGAAAGGCATTGAGTATCTAGGTATAACATTTCCACCTGTGCTAGCTGATTTGATTAAAAGAAATTTTGACCCTTTAACAGAGAGCTTGCGAGCTGATGTGACACAGTGGTCCCCACTTTATCTCTCCATGTGGGGTAAGGCAAATATAATTAAAATGATGCGCATCCTATATAGGCATATCTCCTTCCTTTAAAATTTAACAATGAACCAAAAATCAACTTAAAGTGCAACAGCAACATAAAAAGGCATATCTCCTTTTAATATTGGTTGAACGACCATTAATAAAATAGAACTCAAAGAAACATTAAAAGACATCTTCCTTGAAATAAGGAGAATGAAAGAACCTGAGCTTATAATTTCAGATTTTTTTTTCAAAAAGACACGCCAGATATAAACAAACAGATATAAACAATAATAATGGAATGCAAAGTGAACGGCAGGTCATCCTCGCTCTCATAATCACTCATCTTCACGTTGTTATTGCATGATTCGTCCTGGCAGACTACCTGCGTTTATTTATATCTGGCACACCGTGTGTGCGGACTGATACACTAAGTGGCGAGCGCCTCGTAGCTAGCTGTGGCTCTGCAGCGGAGGTAGCGCCGTTTTATGACACGATGAGAGCAAGAGACTTATTTAGCGGTGTTTTTGTGTGAAAGTAACGCGCTGAAAATTCTCTAAAAAAGGCGTGAATGCAGACAGATATCAGATTTTTTCGGTGGGAGTCTGTTTATTTATGTTTTGGGTCGAGTAAAATATGAGTGCATAGGAAACCGGCACATGAGCAGTGAGGGGGTGTTTGGTGCGTGTGCCCTGAGCTTCTGCTGCACAAAAAACACTGCTGTAGGGGGAATTTCTGCCCTAACCCTTGTGATAGAACCCAACTTCCATCCTGGAGAATCGCTTTGGGCACGGCACAGTGTGTATGGCCAGTGTGTCGCAGGGCGTTCAAGCTCCTCCTCTCCTCTGCTTGCCACGTCTGCACACGTCCCGTCTCCGCTCATCAAAAGATGTGTGCGGACGAGAACACAGCTTTTTTCAGAAATCAATCCATGGGTCACGTGTGTGCCGAACCGATTACGTCGATCTGGTCAATGATGATCCGCTGCACCACTAGTCACACCGGTGGACAAATGTCATGTTTAAAACAAAATATTTTCATATTTGAATTTTAAAGCTCATTAACTACAGATGTATTTATTCTGGAAGTTTATACTGTAAAGGAAAAAATAGGGGTTTTAATTAAATATTATAAATTATTATTTATATTTGTCACAAAGGACACAAAATGTAGCGTCACGTCAAGCACCCACATAAATGTGGAAATAGAATTAAATATTGATAAATAAGTAAATAAAAGCCCTCTACTCTCACGGTTAATTATCTTATGTCTTATCTTAAGTAGCAGACACTGCCAGCATGAAATACAGCAGAAAATAATATTCATATGAGAGGGTGGTTCTAAAGCCACATTTCCACCAAGCAGACCAGTTCGGTTCGTCTGGGTAAGGCATGGATTTTGTGGTGTTTCCACTGACTTATCCCGGGAAAGATCCCCAAATAACCGAGACGAGCCGTCCCACGTTTTAGGACCCTTTTCGTATGCAACTATTGCAGTTTTTCTCAGTTGCTTTGGTTCATTTCTCAGATCAGAATTGAAATTCTCAAAACTACTTGTTCAATCTTCACATCATTGTGTCACTTGTGCAGTAAATCAATTTCAATTGTTTGGACATGCATGCAAATGATTATGTAGAATTCTCTTTTGTTTGCTACATTATCAGGTGCTTTAGTCATATTTGTAGCCCACCTTTACCCACTATATTAGGAAAGGGCCTCTAGGTTCTTAAATATTATATTGAGAGCTAATGAAGAGATACTGCTTCATCTATGTTACTGTGTAAAAAATCCCAAGTGTGCCTTTAATATTCGATACCCACTCTTATTACGATCTTTCATACAGAGAAACCAAGATCAGATTAAATGATCAAACTTTTAAGTTAAATGCAAACTTCCAGTTTACTGAACATTTTTAAAATCAACATTATAACAAGTAAACCAACAATAAATCATAATTGCTCCTGAAATCTGTATTTTCTCAGTTTCTTGGCTTAAAATAATAAGTTTCTTAACTTGAAATAATATGTTTCTTAACTTAAAATAATAACCTATGTAAGGGGCCACACACACTCACACCTGCCTGGTTATTAAGTTTAGAAAAACCCTATAGTTGCAGGCCTGCGGTGAGGCCCAAAACTTAATTGCTGCTTCACTCTAGGAGCAAACCAAAATAAACCCTGAGCTTGTAGTTCAGTCAGTACTCACAGCCTCCAGTCCAAGTTCACGTGAAGAGAAATCCAAACAGTGTCCTACGATGACAGCTCCATCCTCCCACTTTGGCGAATGCAGGGTTAGCCTTTAGCAAGCGATGTCCAGGAAAGCAAAGATAAAATCCACACTTTGAACTTTTCCAGCAGTCTATTAGCACTTTGAGAACGACCAATCTTCATATCCAGTCCGGAATGATGAGAAAGAAGTCTCCATAGAAAGCTGACTGAGCAAAACTAGTCCGTTGGCGGCGCTACATCTGCTAGACTAGCGAATGCTACATGCTACGGTGCTAAACTGCTTCAAAAGTTCTGTAAACAACCTACTGCAGGGCAGACTTCGGGCAGAAATTATCCATAGTTGATCCACAAGCAATAGACGAGTGTTCATTGACGACCATTGAGCTAAAAGTCCAGAAAACTCTTCTAATTACTCAAAAATAGCAGCCACATGGCAGATTCAAATTGCGTCTCTCCAGGTCAAGCTAGCGTATCCCACTTCCGGTTTCTTAGTAAAGCGAATACGAAACTGATCGGCAAGGGTTGTGTACACAGCACTTCCTTTTAGCTCTTTCACAATAAAAACAAAATATAATACATGAAAACATTTTGTATTTCACTCGTTTTTAACTGATACTCATCACTCGTTTACTTTGAACAGATTTTAAACCTTTTTAACACATACATGAAATACAATTTTAACCATATTTATTTGTACTCTTAGATAATTATTTTATTTCTTTATTTTGTTTTTTTTTGTTTTTATTTATTTATTTTACTCAATGAAATCATAGCAATGAGTTTTATATTATTTTTATAAACTTGTCCTGGCAAACAATGGGGTTAATATAACGAAAGGGAAAATGGACCAATCACAATTTTCCCTTTGATGGTATCTTTGTAAATCAGCGACACATTCTGGCAGGTAGGGCAACGAATGCCTGTGTAACTCAAGGGAATGTGGACACAATTTGACAATGACAGTTGTCTTAGCCAATCATATTTTGATAAACTGTGGGCGGGCTCATACCTGTCATCTTCCGGGGAATCGCGAGTACTTACCAAACACCCCCTCCCTGCCCCTCTGCACTCTGACGGGGCAATATTTTACTTGACCAAAAACACAAATAAACAGACTCTCACCAAAAAAATCTGATATCTGTCTGCATTCACGCTTTATTTAGAGAATTTTCAGCGCGTTACTTTCACACAAAAACACAGCTAAATAAGGCTCTATAGTTCTCATGGTGTCGTAAAACGGCGCTACCTCTGCTGCAGAGCCACAGCTGGCTACGAGGCTCTCGCCACTTAGTGTATCAGTCTGTGGCGTTCCAGATATAAATAAACGCAGGTAGTCTGTCAGGACAAAGAGACACTGCGAGAACTAAAGCCTTATTTAGCGGTGTTTTTTGTGTGAAAGTAACGCGCTGAAAGTGCTCTACACAAAGCGTGAATGCAGACCGATATCAGATTTTTTCTGTGGGAGTCCGTTTATTTGTGTTTTTAATCAAGTAAAATATGGCTCCGTCTGAGTGCAGGGGAAACCAACAGAGGAGCAGTGAGGGGGTGTTTGGTGCGAGCGCTCTGGGCTTCTGCTGCACAAAAACACTGCTGTAGGGGTAATTTCTGCCCTAAACCTTGTGATAGGACCCAACTTGTTCCATCCTGGAGTATCACTTTCATGGATAAACACCAAACTGTAGCTGTGAGTGAGAGAGGAGAAAAGAGAAGATCTAGTTGGCAGAACGTGAAGAGAAATGGCAGAAAGTAATGGAGAAGACTGTGTGGTTGCTGGATTACTTGAAACTTGTTTTTTTTTGTTTTGTTTTTTTTTTCAATTTTATATCTTAATTTTTTTAATTGTTTGAATTTGTGTTAGGTGTTGCAGTGTTCAGGCACATGATAAATATTTAATCCCACAAAACTATCAATATACTAAACTTCCATGTCACATGATTCTGGCTATTGTTTTTATTTCTTTTTTTGATTGTTTATTGCCACATGTGGTCCCATGGTCCTACTGAAGGCCAAGTGGCTGGGGCCACGGTTCGCCTCTGACATTTTTATATATATATATATATATAATTATAAATTGTCTTACTTCCCATGACATGTAGTCATTAGTTCATCACATAAGAGTTTACATTCAAAAGTGTTGAACAACTTATCGTAATATGTCAAACATCTTTCCATTGGACTTTTTTTCTGAATCTGTTTTTTTCGAAGTCAGGATTGGTAAATTGCTCCCTGGTTAATCTTGACTTCCTTACAATGGCTAAGGTTGGTTAAGAGATGCAGCCAAAAGCTGGGAGAACAACTGTGTCCTCAATCATTCAGACTTTTTGTGGAAAGAGACGATCTTTGTTGTGATGTGGATGAGAATTTCTGGCCCAACATACAGAAACATAAGGAGGTGTAGGAAGACTGCACTGCTCTGTAATTCCCACAGCACTGCATGAACAGTGTTCCCTAAAGAGACTGTCCTTATATGTTCATCACAATGATGGGGAAGGTCAACAGAGTGCAGCACAAACAGTGAAAGTAAAAATATGAATATTTTCCAGTCTCTTGTCATCAATCTCCCACATACACTTAGATGTAACTTACAATTTCCATTAACTGTCATCAAAGCTTTAGGCATAGTTATACATCAGAACTTCCTTCCAGAATACTCTGTTATACTGACAACATGACTAAGCACTTTAACTTCTCTATCAATACACAGACACAAGGACTCATCATTCTGATGCACAGGCATGTTCATTGACACAGAAATTTACTTTTAAGGGATGAACTAAAGATTTTTCGAACAATACTGGCTTTTGCAGGTAATCGATGGTGTTTTGCAATTTGTACAAACTGTTCTGAAAAATGCACTTATTGTTTTGCAATTGGCAATGATGATTCGAGAAATGTACCAAAGCAACTGAAAAAAAAAATATAAATATATATATATATATATATATATATATATATATATATATATATATATATATATATATATATATAAATTTATATATATATATATATATATATATATATATATATATATATATATATATATATATATATATACATACTATATAAGTGTTGTCAGGCGATTAAAAAAATTAATCTGATTAATTACAGGATTTGTAATTAATTAATCTAATTAATACCATTTTAATCTCATATCTGCTTAAGGTCCCAAAATAAAGACTTTGAATTCCAGGACATTAAAATTACATTAAAAGACATTTAAAAATAAGGTGGGAATATATACAACACATTTTTAGGTACCCTGAGGCATAAGGAACGTATTATGAAAAGTTTTTATGGTTCTATCTTTACAAAATCTACACAGTCCTGCACCTAAGGTAAGCTGATTTGATTTTTAGGACGTTTTTTGCTTCTGTTCACATTTTTACTCGATGTGGACTCAATTTTCACTGCAATATGAACTTCTATACTTCTATGAGGTCAGGAGAACCAGGGCTAAAGGCTAAAAACTGTGAGGAACTATATACAAAACACTTTTTTCAAGTCTTGGATCAAAGAAAAGTGAAGTATTCTCAGTTTAACATGCTCTGAACACACAAACTGTTGCTCATTGGTGCAGAGCAGCCCCAAGCTAACACACGACACAAGGAAGATGGAAGGAAATTTTCAAAGAATTCTTTAGATTTAAACACATGACATTTATCGATCATTCAGGGCTTGTTTGGTGCAGTAAAAAGTGTAAAATGACCTGTTTTTTACAGAATTGAGCTAGACCAAACGGTTGATTTTCTGTAGATTTTCAAATAGGACGTATATAAACAAGATGTGGACGGCAGTCCCATTAACAGTGCTCTCTCTAACCCCCCGTGCAAAGCATGTTGCTGACGTCAGGTGTGATACATTCAGGGACCGTCCGAAATTTGAAAATCTGACGAGAACACCACTTCTTCCATGTAGGACAAACGGTTTGTAAATGCTAGGCATTTGAAAATAAGTGCGTCTTTGAAAGCCTCGCATGTTTGGGATCCAGATTAATCTGCGTTCATTTTTAGAACGCGTTAATTTGCGGTGTCATTAATTAATCTAATTAACTGGTTAAAATGACAGCCCTAATATGTGTGTATATATATATATATAAATATATATATATATGTGTGTGTGTGTGTGTGTGTGTGTGTGTGTGTGTGTGTGTATATCAGTGGCGATTGCTCTAAGACTGCAAGGGAAGCTCAGCTTCCCCTAAAATGTCCCCCAAAAAGTGGTGCTATGTACTGCTGTGTGTACATTTCATTGACAAAATGAATTCCTTCATCTTTTGTTCAGAATCAGCTACCTATCACAGGTAACTGGCTTAACCTCCTCCTCGTTCATCCCCGCAGCATCTCAAGCGCTTAAACACAGTCAGACGCTGGGCGTCTTCTGACTTCACGGAGAAGCGGGTTGTTCCACTGTGGAAACTGGACGGTTATTGGATAAACGCTGGGCTTTGTCTCGTCCTCGGACACGAAGCGTCTCTGGGGGTCTATGAGACAGTGGGCTGGCCTGGACGCTGGGCTTCTGCATGGTGATTGGATGATCTGTCAGAGGCCGAATCCCTTTTTGATTGACAGTGAAATGAGCCAGTCAGCGATCTTGAAGTATAACCCTCCACGGGAGCATCTTCTCAGTTGTACATTCAGTTGTTCTGGACTGATTCGGTGGCTTTAGCGATCCCAAGCGAGTTTACCTTTCTTAAAAACGACGAGCGTTGTGTTTAAAGATTCTCTCTCTTTTCACCAATACAGCTACAGCTACAGCTACAGCTGCCGAGTTTCTCCCCCGTCACTCACACTTACAGCCTGCAGGTGTAGAGAGGAGCTTCTGTTTAAAGCGGCTCAAGTCTAACACCCACAACACAATGGGCCAAGACCCTTTTAGCAGTCTAGCTCTGCTGGCCATTGAGAGAACACTGGTAAAATCCCTGGAAAAAACACCTGGTTGATACGACAGGGTCACAGATCATTTTCTTGAGAAGAATGGAGGGTAGAATTTACGTTTAAATATATAATCCAATTTATGATGAAGGCTGGAAAAAATGAGCTTCCCCTCCTTGACTTGACCAGCAATCAATTTTACTGTAAAATAACAGATTTTCAAAGTAAAAATTTTAGATCCTAAAATAAAGGAGTAATAGCTGTGATGTTTTGGTGGCTTTAAATTTTTATGTTAGCCATAAGTTCTGACAATTCTTGGTCTGGATGTTTTCACTACTACTCTGACTTCTCACAAACGAGAAACCAAGCGATTAATGTGGAATAACATTAATTTTTTTTGTTATCCATGAGTTCCCACAAATTTTGTTCCGTATGTTTTTGGTACCTGTCTGACTACTTACAAAAAAATTCAAGAAATTTTATTTTAGAAAGAAGAGATTTTCAAAGTTTAAAGTCTTACACTATAGAATTGAAGGAGTAATATCTCTGATGATTTGGTGGCTTTCTTTTTTTTTCTTTTTTTTTTTTTTCTTTTTCCCCCTTGTCCTGTTCATTGTCACAACAACAGAATTATGGTCTGGCTGCCGTATTGTGCAGAACACATTTGCTTTTTCCAAAAGGGAGCCGTTAGTGTATAAGGCTCCCTTTGAGTGTTAAAATTGTACTCTTTATTACTGTTTTTGGATATATATTTTATACATATATATACATACACACACATACGTATATATGCACACACACACACACACACACACACACACACACACATATATATATATATATATATATATATATATATATATATATATATATACACACATACGCATACATGTATCCATACAGTTTCCCTCCCGTATATTGCCAAGTTTGAAGATTACTGCTTAACCAGAACAAGGTGATATCAGGAAAGAAACAGTGATAAAGGGAAAGAGTGTAGAGAAGAGACTAGACAGAGGGGGAGAGAGAGACAACAAAACAACAGTAGAGAGCAACCACAACAACTGAACAAATGACTACAGACAGGAGAAATAAACAACCAGCTACTGAGCCTGAAAAGAGGCAGTATCCTGAGGTCTTTGACATCATAATCACAAGAAGCACCTGTGGAGAAATGAACTGGAGAAATCATGAGTAGCAGTGAGCACAACAACGACAATTGTAAAAAGGTACATATACGTATATAGAAATATACACAGAAGCATATACTCACCTACACATATAGGGGTACAGGTGGCAGTACAGAATATTGGGTTTGATTTAGGTCAGGTGATCATGCCAAGGTGTGATCATGCAGATGTGGCCCCGCTGTTCCCAGAGGCCAAACACGCACTGAGACAGCCCTCATATCCGGGCATCTAGCAGCCACAACAGAGCACAGGGCCCAGACAGACCACCACGGAGACAGCAGCACGCCAACCCAGGAGGAGGCAAGGAGGGGGCGTCCCCCGACACTGCGGAGGGAGGACCCCAGGGGGCCAGGGACTGAGGCCTACAGGCCCCGCTAGACGCAGGGCCCCCGATCGAGTGCAGGGGGTAGGACCCAGGGTCACCTGTGCCCAAGGGCCACTCACCCCCGAGGAGGGAGGGTTCGGCCAGGTACCCGGGAGGAGGGACCCAGCCCAGGCCACCACCCATCACGAGTCGGTGCCAGCCCCCAGCGCACCCGGCCAGACACCGGAGACCACAGAAGTCCTCTCCCCAAAAACCCAGTGTCCCCCTTACACAACCCCCTGTCCCAACCCACCCCTATCCCCCTCTCATCTGTACCCCAGCTCACCAGCCCTCCACTGGGACCCTGACACCCGCACATAAACATTCTGTCCATCCATACCCATACGTTGACACAACAGCACAACGACACCACAGCACCACAAAACGACCACACAACAACATCACAACACGGCAGCACCATATCACAACACACCTTTGGAGCCTCCAGCCACTCAGGTGGTGAAATACCCCTCCTTTTCCTCCTCACTCACCAAAAAAAAAAAAAAAAAATTAAAATTTTTTTTTAAAAAGGATTAAATAAATAAATAAATAAATGAATAAGTAAATATGTAAATATAAAGCCATGGGCATCCCCCGGGGCGCCGCAGGATCCCCGCTGTGCCACTTGCCCAGAACCCAAGGCAGCAGATCCCTTTTTTACCCCATGCCCCAGGGGGCACTGTAGAAACAGGGGTGTGAGAAGAGCTCCCTACCCCACCTCTGATTTGGTGGCTTTCAATTTTTTTGTTATCCATAGTTCTGACAATTCTTGGTCTGTACGTTTTCAGTACCACTCTGACTTCTCATAGACTCAATCAATTTTACTGAAGAAAGACAGAGATTTTTTAAAGTTTAAAGTCTTACATTTTAAAATGGAGTAATATCTCTGGTGTTTGGGTTGGCTTTTAATTTTTATTATTATTATTTTTTTCTTTTTTTTTGTTATCCATAAGTTCCTACAATTCTTGGTCTGTATGTTTTCAGAGCCACTCTGACTTCTCACCATAGAATGGAACTTATTGTCAATGTAACAAGTACAACGAAATTGAAGTCGCAGCAGCAATCAAGAAAACAAAAGTAAGAAAGTGCAAAAAGGTCCATAAGAAAAAAGATTATGATAGCTTGTCTATCATTCTCCAGTTCAGCCAGCCTCCACCTCCACACGGTCCGGACTGAGCTTCTTTCAGTCATGCTCCATCTCTGTCTTCTGTATCCTGTCTACTCAGGTGAAGCTCTTCCAACATGGCGTTGGTGTCTGATGTTAGCTTCGTTAGCCATGTCTGTGAATAGCATGATGCTACTCTGCCCTCTGGAATTCCCTCTATTGCTGGGTTAGCATGGATAGTTTGTCCATCTTATTGGAGATAGATCTTACATATCCAATAACGATGGATCCAACAGGTCTATGTCTCAAACAGGTCCATGTCGTCACTTCTTAGTTCACACCTGAGAACCATCACGTCGTCCTCACCTCCTACTCCTCACCTTGTAGGAAGACATCGGGCCTTACACCAGTTAGCGTTGACATGCTACAGGCTGCAAACAGCTGAGTTCACATGTAAACAATGCAGCCATGGTTACATGTAGGATCCCCAGACAAACACAGGAGCAAAAGTTGTAAAAATATCACTAAGCCACAAAAAGTTTGGTGTCCATGACCAACAAATGAGTCACACAAAGTAATGATCCACTCCAAATACAAAGATTACAAAATAAGAGACGAAAAAATTACTAGAAACGGACAGGAAAGAGAGAGCTTCTGCAAAGGCAGCCATAACCAACAGAGCGGCGCCTAGCAATAGGTTGTATTTTGTTATCTATATTTATCTTATTTGTGTTAACTGAAACATATTCCTACCTGTACAATAATATATTTCTTCATTGCTGCTCTGGGTGCTCCATAAAACCCTATTCAGTGTTACTACAAGCTTAATCTTTATGATTAGACTTTTAAGACTTTAATCTGACATGTGAACTGCAGGTGTCTTGCCGCCCTGCTCTTGCACTCCATGAACACTGCTCAAACAGGGTGTATATCAGTGTATCATGGCTGACGACCTCAACACCTTCTACTGCAGATTCGAAAGGGACCACACCTGCCCCTCTCCTCTCTGCAGTCACTCTGCCCCCCCTGCCACCACCCACTGACACTGAGCCCCTCATCTCAACTCCATCTCACCCCCGGGGCTCCAGCACACCCACCCCCCAAACCCTCCAAGTGAGCGAGGAGGAAGTGACCCGGCTGCTGCAGGGACAAAAAAACAGGAAAGCTCCAGGCCCTGACGGGGTTTCCCACTCCTGTCTGCGAGCCTGTGCAGACCAGCTAGCTCCTGTCTTCACCCAGCTCTTCAACCGGTCCCTGGAGCTGGGGTGGTCCCCTCCTGCTTCAAGCGCTCCACCATCATCCCTGTCCCCAAGAAACCCTACATCTCAGGACTAAATGACTACAGGCCTGTCGTGCTGACATCTGTGGTCATGAAGACCTTTGAGCGGCTGGTGTTGGCCCACCTGAAGACCCTCACAAAGGACCTGCTGGACCCCCTGCAGTTTGCCTACGGGGCAAACAGATCAGTGGACGACGCTGTCAACTTGGGGCTGCATTACATCCTGCAGCACCTGGATCATCCTGGGACCTATGCCGTGTCCTTTTTGTGGACTTCAGCTCGGCCTTCAACACTGTGGTCCCCCCCTCCCTCTGCTCCAAACTGGCCCAGCTCACTGTGCCTCCTGCACTCTGTCAGTGGATCTACAGCTTTCTGACTGACAGAAGTCAGCAGGTGAGGCTGGGGCAGGCCATTTCGGACATTTGGACCACCAGCACAGGGACTCCCCAAGGATGTGTCCTGTCTCCACTACTCTTCTCCCTCTACACCAATGAGTGCACCTCCACAGACGCCTCTGTGAAGCTGCTGAAATTTGCAGACGACACCACCATCATCGGTCTCATCCAGGACGGTGATGAGACTGCTTACAGACAGCAAGTGGATCAGCTGGTGCTCTGGTGTAGTCAGAATAACCTGGAGCTGAACTCGCTCAAGGCGGTGGAGATGATAGTGGACTTTAGGAGACATCCCCCCGCCCGGTCCTCAACAGCCCGGTGTCCATTGTGGAGCACTTCACATTCCTGGGCACGATCATCACGCAGGATCTGAAGTGGGAGCAGAACATCAGCTCCATCCTCAAGAAGGCTCAGCAGCGGATGTACTTCCTGCGCCTCCTGAGGAGACATGGACTGCCCCCTGAGCTGCTGCTGCAGTTCTACACTGCAGTCATCGAGTCCGTTCTGTGCTCCTCCATCACTGTGTGGTTTGGAGCTGCCACCAGGCAGGACCGATTCAGACTGCAGCGCACTGTGAGGACTGCTGAGCGCATCATTGGTGTCCCCCTGCCCTCCATCCAGGACCTCTACTGCTCTAGGACTCAGAGGAGAGCAGGAAACATTGTGAGGGACTCCACTCACCCTGCTTACGGACTCTTTGAACTGCTCCGGCAAGCGCCTCAGAGCTCTGCGGACCAGGACAAGCCGGCACAGGAGTAGTTTCTATCCGTCTGCAGTCTCCATATTAAATAATAAAAGCTGTTACTAACACTGGCACCTTTTTAGAACAGTTTATAGCTGCACTACGGACCGCACAGTTGCACTTTTCCAACTTCAATTGTAAATATCCCAGTATTCTGTAAATATTTCTGATGCACATTTTATCCCAGCCCTTTTCTACACCCACATCTTTTTATTTATCTATTGTTTATTGTCATGTTTATGTGTCATGTTTGTGTGTACCTCTTGTGCTCGAGACAACAACTGCCGGAGTCAAATTCCTTGTATGTGTTGCATACTTGGCAATAAAAACAGATTCTGATTCTGATTCTGAATCAGTACAGCACGCACAGTGCAACCTTTTCTCAGAACAGTACTCAATTTGTTAATTGATCAAGGGCGCCATCTAGCGACCATATTTAACTCATACACTTATCTAACAGCAAACACAGGAAAAGATACAAATCAGTGTCATCTTATAATGCTTTTAATATTTTGTCATACACAAGTTCGTTTCGCTCCAAAAATTATTTTGGTTCAAACAAACAATGTGATTCAGGTTAATTTGAAAAATCTAAAATTTGTTTTAATGTCATCACTATTAGGAGGATCACTGTGCAGAAATTCAGATCACCTATCATTGTTCTCCTTCGCTTTTTCCTGCAGTAGCTGTCACACTCGACAACCAACACATGAAAAAAACAAAAGCAACTGTGTTTAAATTATAGGTCATTTCTGGGTGTTTCTGGCTCTGCAAAGCATGTTGGTACATTACCACGACTCTGCGATGCAGGTACAAGAGAACTGTGGAATCATTATGCGTCTATGAAATAATAACCTGTTCGGTGCTGTTTTGGCATCCAGCATATTATTGTTGTGCTTTCTACGATCATTGCACCTTTCTGCATTCTCTGTCCTCTTTAGCTTTTTCCTGCAAAAGCTGTGATATTTGACCCCCAAGACATGAGAAACTTTCAAAGTTAAGGGGAAGACAATCGCGAATGAGTGTACCTGCAGTTTAAAGTTTGATTTAAATTATATGTCATTAATAGGTTTTTCTGGCTAAGGCAAAGTGTTTTAGTGCTTAACCGGGATTCTATGATGCAGGTACACGAGAACTGTGCAAATCAATCGTGCTTTTGTGACACAATCACTGAAATGAATAATTCCGAATACACTTCGAGTGTCGTGAGCCTTTTCGGGTTTGTTTTTGAATGCAGCATGTTATTGTGTTTTTCGGGGTGTTTGTCGCTCTACAGAGCGTTTGGGGTCATTATAATGACTCTTTGATGCAGGTACAAGAACAACTGTGGAATCATTATGCTTTTGTGACACTAATACTGAAATTATAAAAACAGAGTACAAAAACATGTAATTCCGTGTCCTGAGCATTTTCTGTGCTGTTTTGGCATCCAGCATGTTATTGTAGTGCTTTCTACGATCATTGCACCTTTCTGCGTTCTCTTTCCGCTTAGGCTTTTTCCTGCAAATACTGTGATATTTGACCCCAGAAACGCGAGGAACTTTCCAATTCAAGGGAAGAAAAGTATGAATAAGAGTTTACAGTTTGATTTAAATAATAACATTTTTATGTTTTTCTCGATAAAGCAAAGCGCTTTTGGTGCTAAACCACGACTCTATGATACATGGGAACTGTAAAACAATTGTGCTTTTGTCACACACCTACTGAAATGATAAATCAGAGTACTTCTCCCGTTTCCTGAGCCTTTTTTGTACTGATTTGTCTTATTTAGCATGTTTTCTAGTCTTTTTGGTGTTTCTCTCCCCGCAAAGCGTTTTGGTTCATTACAGTGACTCTCTGATGCAGATTCAAGAAAGACCGAGGAATTATTATGCTTTTGTGGCACTAATCCTGAAATGAGCAAAACACAGTGCAAATACATGTAATTCGGTGTCCTGAGCCTTTTTCTTTGCTGTTTTGGCATCCAGCATGCGATTGAAGTGCTTTCTATGATCATTGCAAATTTCTGCATTCTCTGTGCTCTTACGCTTTTTCCTGCAAATACTGTGATATTTGACCCCCAAAACGCGAGAAACTTTCAAATTCAAGGGAAGACAAATGCGAATAAGAGTTAACAGTTTGATTTAAAATAATAGGTCATTTTCATGTTTTCCTCGCTGAAGCAAAGCGCTTTTGGTGCTAAACCACGACTCTATGCAGGTAGATGGGAACTGTAAAACAATTGTGCTTTTGTGACACTATGACTGAAATGATAAATCAGAGTACACTCCGTTTCCTGAGCCTTTTTTGTACTGATTTGTCTTATTCAGCGTGTTTTCTAGTCTTTTTGGTGTTTCTCGCCCCGCAAAGCGTTTTGGTTCATTACAGCGACTCTCTGATGCAGATTCAAGAAAGACCGAGGAATTATCATGCTTTTGTGGCACTAATCCTGAAATGAGCAAAACACAGTGCAAATACATGTAATTCGGTGTCCTGAGCCTTTTTCTGTGCTGTTTTGGCATCCAGCATGCGATTGAAGTGCTTTCTATGATCATTGCAAATTTCTGCATTCTCTGTCCTCTTACGCTTTTTCCTGCAAATACTGTGATATTTGACCCCCAAAACGCGAGAAACTTTCAAATTCAAGGGAAGACAAATGCGAATAAGAGTTAACAGTTTGATTAAAATAATAGGTCATTTTCATGTTTTTCTCGATAAAGCAAAGCGCTTTTGGTGCTAAACCACGACTCTATGCAGGTAGATGGGAACTGTAAAACAATTGTGCTTTTGTGACACTATGACAGAAATGATAAATCAGAGTACACTCCGTTTCCTGAGCCTTTTTTGTGCTGATTTGTCTTATTTAGCATGTTTTCTAGTCTTTTTGGTGTTTCTCTCCCCGCAAAGCGTTTTGGTTCATTACAGCGACTCTCTGATGCAGATTCAAGAAAGACCGAGGAATTATTATGCTTTTGTGGCACTAATCCTGAAATGAGCAAAACACAGTGCAAATACATGTAATTCGGTGTCCTGAGCCTTTTTCTTTGCTGTTTTGGCATCCAGCATGCGATTGAAGTGCTTTCTATGATCATTGCAAATTTCTGCATTCTCTGTCCTCTTACGCTTTTTCCTGCAAATACTGTGATATTTGACCCCCAAAACGCGAGAAACTTTCAAATTCAAGGGAAGACAAATGCGAATAAGAGTTAACAGTTTGATTAAAATAATAGGTCATTTTCATGTTTTCCTCGCTGAAGCAAAGCGCTTTTGGTGCTAAACCACGACTCTGTGCAGGTAGATACATGGGAACTGTAAAACAATTGTGCTTTTGTGACACTTTGACAGAAATGATAAATCAGAGTACACTCCGTTTCCTGAGCCTTTTTTGTGCTGATTTGTCTTATTCAGCGTGTTTTCTAGTCTTTTTGGTGTTTCTCGCCCCGCAAAGCGTTTTGGTTCATTACATTGACTCTCTGATGCAGATTCAAGAAAGACCGAGGAATTATCATGCTTTTGTGGCACTTATCCTGAAATGAGCAAAACACAGTGCAAATACATGTAATTCGGTGTCCTGAGCCTTTTTCTTTGCTGTTTTGGCATCCAAGCATGCGATTGAAGTGCTTTCTATGATCATTGCAAATTTCTGCATTCTCTGTCCTCTTACGCTTTTTCCTGCAAATACTGTGATATTTGACCCCCAAAACGCGAGAAACTTTCAAATTCAAGGGAAGACAAATGCGAATAAGAGTTAACAGTTTGATTAAAATAATAGGTCATTTTCATGTTTTTCTCGATAAAGCAAAGCGCTTTTGGTGCTAAACCACGACTCTATGCAGGTAGATGGGAACTGTAAAACAATTGTGCTTTTGTGACACTATGACAGAAATGATAAATCAGAGTACACTCCGTTTCCTGAGCCTTTTTTGTGCTGATTTGTCTTATTTAGCATGTTTTCTAGTCTTTTTGGTGTTTCTCTCCCCGCAAAGCGTTTTGGTTCATTACAGTGACTCTCTGATGCAGATTCAAGAAAGACCGAGGAATTATTATGCTTTTGTGGCACTAATCCTGAAATGAGCAAAACACAGTGCAAATACATGTAATTCGGTGTCCTGAGCCTTTTTCTTTGCTGTTTTGGCATCCAGCATGCGATTGAAGTGCTTTCTATGATCATTGCAAATTTCTGCATTCTCTGTCCTCTTACGCTTTTTCCTGCAAATACTGTGATATTTGACCCCCAAAACGCGAGAAACTTTCAAATTCAAGGGAAGACAAATGCGAATAAGAGTTAACAGTTTGATTAAAATAATAGGTCATTTTCATGTTTTTCTCGATAAAGCAAAGCGCTTTTGGTGCTAAACCACGACTCTATGCAGGTAGATGGGAACTGTAAAACAATTGTGCTTTTGTGACACTATGACTGAAATGATAAATCAGAGTACACTCTGTTTCCTGAGCCTTTTTTGTGCTGATTTGTCTTATTTAGCATGTTTTCTAGTCTTTTTGGTGTTTCTCGCCCCGCAAAGCGTTTTGGTTCATTACAGCGACTCTCTGATGCAGATTCAAGAAAGACCGAGGAATTATTATGCTTTTGTGGCACTAATCCTGAAATGAGCAAAACACCGTTCAAATACATGTAATTCGGTGTCCTGAGCCTTTTCTGTGCTGTTTTGGCATCCAGCATTGTATTGTTATGTTTTCTTTGTATATATTTATTCTTCATTCACTGTCCTCTTTTTTTTTTACTGCAAATGCTGTCATATTTGACCCCCAGAACGTGAGAAACTTTCAAAACAAAGTGAAAACAATGGCGAATAATTGTACTTTGGGCTTAAAGTATTATTTTGAATAATAAGTCATTCATAGGTTTTTCTTGCATAAACAAAGCGTTTTGGGGCTTAGCCAGGATTCTTTGATGCAGATGCATGAGAACTGTGCAAATGAATAGTTTTTCATTATGGAAAAATAACCAAAATGAGCAAATCAGAGTACAAATCCATGTTCTTCCGTGTCATGAGCCTTTTATGGCATCCAGCAGGGTATTGTAGTGCTTTCTATGATTCTTGCACCTTTATGCATTTTCTGTCCTCTTTAGCTTTCTTTTTCCTGCAAAAGCTGTGATATTTAACATCCAAAACGTGAGAATCTTTCAAATGCAAGGGAAAACAATCGCGAATAAGTGTTTTAAAGCTTAAAGTATGATTTTGAATAATATGTCATTAATAGGTTTTTCTCGCAAAGGCAAGGTGTTTTGGTGCTTAACCACGACTCTTATATGCAGGTGCATTAGAACTGTACAAATCAGTAGTCCATTTGTGACACAATCACGAAAATTACTTGTTCCGAGAATTTCTCCTATGTACTGACTCTTTTCGGTGTTGTTTTGTCATACAGCATGTTATTGCAAATGCCCTGCACATGCCCTGCAAAGCGTTTAGGGTCATTACACTGACTCTTTGTTGCAGGTACAAGGAAACTGTGGAATCATGATGCTTTTGAGACACTATTACTGAAATGAGCAATTCAGAGTACAAACACGTGTTATTCCGTGTCCTGAGCCTTATTTCGACATCCAGCACGTCATTGTTGTTCTTTCTGTGATCAATTGCACTACTGTGTTGTCTCTATCCTCTTCAGCTTTTTCCTGCAAAAGCGCTGGTATTTGACCACCAAACCTGAGAAACTTTCAGATTCAAGGGAAGATAATCCGCGAATGAGTGTACCTAGAGTTTAAAGTTTGATTTAAATAATATGTCATAAATAGGTTTTTCTCGCTAAAGCAAAGCGTTTTGGTGCTTAACCACGACTCTGTGATGCAGGTACATAGGAACTGTAACATAATAATGCTTTTGTGACACTATGACTGAAATGAGTAAACCAAAGTAGGTACTTTTTCCCGTGTCCTGAGCCTTTTCGGTGTTGTTTCGTCATACACCATGTTGTCATGGCTTTTTGGTGTTTCTCGCCCCGCAAAGCGTTTTGGTTCATTACAACGACTCTCTGATGCAGGTTCAAGAAAAACTGTGGAATCATTATACGTTTAAGACACTTTTACTGAAATGAGCAATTCAAAGTACCGATACATGTAATTCCGTGTCCTGAGCTTTTTCGATGTTGTTTGCCATGCAGCATGTTGTTGTGTCTTTTTGGTGTTTCTCGCCCGCAAAGCGTTTTGGTTCATTTCAGCGACTCTGCGATGCAGATTCAAGAAACTGTTGAATCATTATGCTTTGGTGACACTGTTTCTGAAATGAGCTGAAAATCCATGTAATTCGGTGTCATGAGCCTTTTATATGCTTTTATGGCATCCAGCATGATATTGTAGTGCTTTCTATGATCATTGCACCTTTCTGCATTCCCTGTCTTCTTTAGCTTTTTCCTGCAAAAGCTGTTCTATTTAACTCTCACAACGTGAGAAACTTTCAAATTCAAGGGAAAAAAATCGCGCATAAATGTTCTTCAAGCTTAAAGTATGATTTTGAATAACATGTCATTAAAAGGTTTTTCTCGCTAAGGCAAAGCGTTTTGGTGCTTAACCAGGATTCTATGATGCATGTGCATGAGAACTGTGCAAATCAATAATGCTTTTGAGACACACTCACCGAAATGAGAAAATCAGAGTTCACCTCCCGTGTCCCGAGCCTTTTCGGTGTTGTTTTGTCTTACGGTATGTTGTTGGGTTTTTTTGGTGTTTCTCGCTCTGCAAAGCGTTTTGGCTCATTACCACGACTCTGCGATGCAGGTCAAAGAGAACTGTGGAATCATTATGCTTTTGTGACACACTCACTGAAACGAGTAGTTCAGAGTACATTATCCGTGTCCTGAGCCTTTTCGCGATTGTTTTGTCATACAGCATGTTGTCCTGTCTTTTTGGCGTTTCTTGCTCCGCAACGCATGATTATGCTTTTATGACATAAGAACTGAAATGAGCAAATCAGAGTACAAATCCATGTAATTTCGTGTCATGAGCCTTTTATGTGCTTTTATGGCTAAAGTCAAGCGTTTTTGGTCCTTTACAACGACTCTATGATGCAGATTAATGGGAACTGTGACAAAATAAAGCTTTTGACACTACTACTGAAATGAGTAAACCAGAGTCCAGTGTCCTGAGCCTCTTTGTTGCTGTTTCGTCATACAGCATGGTGTTGTTGCGCTTTTGTCATTACACATCAATACCTCTGCTTTCTCTCTCCTTTTTAGCTTTTCATATTTGACATAGTTACGAGTTACATCAAAATGACTTCGGAAACAGCCCAACATGTTTTCATGAGAACTTAAAGCACGATTTAAAATATTTTTTCATTTTCCTTTATCGCTCTGCAAACCATTTTTCTTTCACTAAACAGGTCCATGGGTATTGCCGTCCTCACTACTTTGTCACTTAATCACTTCTGTGTGATCTGTGTTGTACAAAAATCCATCTTATTCACTGTTGTGCGTTTTCAGTGCTGTTTTGGCATCCGGCATAGTACTGTTGTGATTATTGTCATCATATCATATTTCTGCTATCTCTGCCCTCCGTAGACTTTTCCTGTGTTGCATTCATATCCAGGAGAAAACAATCGGAAAATGTGTGTTCAAGAGTGATTTTGAATGATGAACAAAAAGCTTTCAAAATCAAACATCAAACGCTTTGAGTTACTTACAAAAAGCTGACAGACGCAATAAAGATGTCTTCAGCATCTCAAATCATAAATTGAATCATGACATGGTCTTTTTTGCTCTGCAAAGCCTTATATGCATAAAACTGTGATGTGCTTTTTATTTGGATCAGTATTTAATTAACACATAATTGCTTTTAAGCTCATGTCACATAACTTTAGGTAATACTTTTTGAATGAGTTGTAACGACGTGCTATTTCACTCTGCAAAGGTAGAAACTCAGCTATGGCTTCTAAAAACATGAGCGGTTGTTGCTTTTTAGTGAAAAAATTACAATATTATCACTCAATATTTTTATGTGCTTCAGAATGCGTTATCAGCAAGTTTTACTGCCTTTATGGTACTTGGAACTAAAACGTGCAAAGCTGTACATTGTGACCACAAGATGGCAGCATGTGACTACAAGTGAAATCACCGCAAAACAATTTCATCTTCAGTATTCAGGCTGAACAATATTGAACTGGAAAGGTGCCTTGCAGAAAATGCGTTGAAAGGCTGACACCAAATACTGCAATGCAAAACTGTGAAATTAATTGCACAAAAGCAGTGCATGACAACTGAAAATGCAAAACATGTAAAATAAAAACTACATAAAGTTGTGGTACAAAGCAATGAATGACAAAATGTGAAATAATATTGCACAGAGCTGCGAAAACATTTGCCTGTGGAAAGACAGTGAAGATCATTGTCTTTACACCCCAGGAATAAACTACTTTCTGGGAAGTAGAACCAACCACTTCCACAGTAAGTGATACTTCATCATGTAAAGCCTAAATGAAAAACATACACACAGATGCATGCATGATGCACACACACACACACACACACACACACACACACACACACACACACACACACACACACAAACGAAAGTTGAGTTTATGTGTATATTCACGTGTAGTCTATTATTGTCTCATTTTAGTCTGTTGGAGCTATTCAGTGACCTGATCCCCATCCATTCACAAGAGAGGGCCACAAGAAAAAGATCTAAACCACCAAGCTACAACCTCACAAGTGAGGAACACCTTAGCTACATTGCCACAAAAGATAAAACCAAACCAAAGCAATTAAAAAAAAAAATAAAATACAAAAGGGTAAAAAGGTCAACAGGAAAACACAGCAAGACAACCAGCCATGTCACTTCTGTATGGCTCGCCATGGTACCTGGTGATCCAAAGGCAACAGAGGAATGGATCATCAAGTCTCTAACTGCTCGGTCAGGTGCCATGAGAGCTATGGCGAAAAGAACGGCATCTGTGGCGATGACGGCTTCACCTGTTAGGAATGTGTCTAAATTCGTATTTTAAGTAACAGTTTTTGCATAAATCCCATTTTAAGGCCTAGTAGGTTGCAGTTTTTATTGTTTTTATCAATGTGTTTTATGCCAAAGTTCACATTGCAATTTGCGATGAGCATATCAGTTGGTGTCTATTTATTCATTCATTTATTCATCATTTACTATGTAATTAATTGTCCTGATAATATGAAATAAATTATGTTGCCACATCGATAGTTGTTTAACAATAAAAATTAATGACTATCCCTTTGCAGCTGGACTGGCCCAACTTACCCGATAAGCGTCCCATTTTACCTGATCAGCTGACCCATTTTACCTGAACTCTGCTTGTGTAAAAAAGTTGGCACAGCTGACCAATCAAGACCTGTAGGGCCTAAAAAAAAATACTGCATAATTCCAACACAAAATGTAAAGAAAACAACCATTATTATTAGCCATAAAACCACATTTTAATAGAATGCATTGTTTTTTGTAAATGCCTGAAGCTATTTACCAAGAAGTGGCCCAATTTAGCTGATGTCACCCTACATTGTGACCACAAGATGGCAGCATGTGACTACAAGTGAAATCACTGCAAAAACATGTCTTCATCTTCAGTATTCAGGCTGAACAATATTGAATTAAAGATACACCACCCACCCACCAAACCCAGTTATGAAATTAATGGTACAGGCGTAATTTTAGTATGTTCTGTCTTGATGTGCGCGCTGCACAGGATCTCATGTGTTCACCTCTGCTTTATTGTTCCAACGGTGGCACAGCAGCAGCCTTTGGTTTTCTCTTCAAGCCTCTCAAACCTTTTCTGAAGATTTTCTGAGTTTCCTATCTCTCATTTACCTGCAGGAGGCCTTGTCTCCATTGTAACTCCACATCACTCATCCTTCCTTGCTGGACATGACTGACCCGTTTTCTTGAGCTCCATGTCATTTAAATCCTCTTCACCTTTGGCTGCTATAGAAATACAAAAGAAAAACAATTCCCACCCTGATCATTCATCAGTGTTTACAGATGCACGTTTTCTGTATATAAAGTCAGCGCAAGCAGAAGTGCCCCTGTCACTCTGTGGTTTACATTTGCTTTAAATTTCATCCTGATCAGTTTGCGGAGTCTGATATGATGATCAGTGCGGTGCTTACGCTGAGTTCACTCGTGCATATTACACTGCAGCTGATCGCTGTTCCTTCTCCCGCTCCCCCAGGAGTCACCTTTCTGCTCTCTTTGGGATGGAAGTTATAGTTTTGCTGTTTTCCTCTCATTCTTTAAAAATCAGCAGAGGAGTTTTCCTCCAGCTTTCAGAGATCAAACCTGAAAGCCTTCATGCCACTCTGTACCTCTGTGCAGGGGCGTGTCCAGACTTTCAGACTGGGGGGCGCAAACATATAAATTATTACCATTTGTCTTGACTCACTACTTTAACTATGAGTAACTATGGTTGTATAACTATTATAACCCAGTGTATGATTTTAGAATAAAATGTACTGTGCATCAGCCTGTCTAATAAATTAAAAAAGACTTTTTTTCAAGCCCAGATAAAAAGATAGAGCTGACTGTAAACTGTGCCATTAGATAAGGCTAAACTATGTTTGTGTTAAATTGATAATTAATCTATAAAGGTTTTAAGATGTAGTATGTTTTTATGTATTTAGCAGTCGGGGGTGGGCCGCGAAAATGTCTGAGACTTAAAAGTGGGCCCTGAGTTGGAAAAGGTTGGGAACCACTGAGTTAGAGCATCCTGTCTCTTATGAAACTCCTGAGCGCAGTGAGTGTGTGTTGAAATTTTCAGTTTGCAAACCAAAAGCAATTCAATGATACTTGTTCAGTAAACAGCAGTGACTGCATGCAGAGTATCTAATCCTAAAGAGTAAATTAATACAAGACCACATCTCTAACAAAGACATCAAAATTATGAGTGCTTTGCATTATGTTGAAGAGATATAGTGTACTTTATAGTGGACGTGAGAGATTAAGTGTTGGTGAACGATAACCATGTGTGAATGATACAGCATTCATTTACAGAAGTCAGTGCTTCAGAGTAAGGGGGCCCCCAAATGAAATTTGCCTAGGGCCTCATACTCACTTGGGCCCTGTTGTATTATTTGGTTGCAAAGGGAAACTGATATCATGGAACCAAAAATATGGCTCCAATATTGTGCAGATCTACTACTCATGCTTAGCTAAAGGGGTGATTCAGATAAATGTTAGGGAAGAAAAAAGCATTTCAAACAGGAATAAAGATATCGCCTCATCTTAGAAATAGAATGGACCTTCAGAAGTCTAAAAGAGTACCAAGTGTAACACAGATCAGTAGCTATATACACACTATGTAGTCTTGTGTGTATATACAGGAATTTTTTGGGAAAATTGTTTCAAAGTGTGCTTTTTAACAAGGATTGGAGAATGGACCCTTGTATGCCTTCTGTTGGGGTTAAAATCAAGAACACCTATAATGAAAAACTGTGGAATGTTGACCTATGCTGCAAGAAAGTTTGTAACTTAAATGGATTTCAGAAAAGACACCAACCCTCTCAAGAATGGCACAAAGTTACATTTGCACTGCTTCCCATAGATTATTTGACATATCGCACCAAAAAGGAAAATTGGAACATTTCATCATACATGGACTCCCTTTCTTGATTATGTGGGACCGAGAATGTGTATGGTATTCTGGCAGATGCATCCTAGACTGAAGGGGGTTCGCTAAAAGAGAAGGAGAGGTTCTGTTGTCTGTATCAGTTCATTCCCCATATTTATCTATGTTTATTGTGTGTAAGTTTTGTCATGTTCATCTGTGCTGTGCCTGTATACAAGTTTGGGGGATTGTGTTGATTGTGTGGGAGAGAATAGAACAGAAAATAATAGAATAGAACTTTATTGTCATTGTAACATGTACAACGAAATTGAAATCACGGCAGCAATCAAGAAAACAAAAGTAAGAAAGTGCAAAAAGGTCCATAATAGATGATGACAGCTTGTCCATCATTCTCCAGTTCAACCAGTTCAACCAGACTCCACCTCCACAGGGTCCAGGACTGAGCTTCTTCAGTCATGCTCCATCTCTGTCTCCTGTATCCTGTCTGCTCACAGCAGGTGAAGCTCTTCCAACATGGCGTTGGTGTCTGATGTTAGCTTCGTTAGCCATGTTTGTGAATAGCATGATGTGACTCTGCCCTCTGGTTTTCCCTCTATTGCTGGGTTAGCATAGCTAGCTCGTCCATCTTATTGGAGATAGATCCTACGTCCCCAATAACAATGGATGGAAAGACAGGTCCAAATCGTCACTTCTTAGCTCACACCTGAGGACCAGCATGTCGTCCTCACCTCCTTCTCCTCACCTTGTGGGAAGACATCAGGCCTTACACCAGTTAGCATTGACATGCTACAGACTGCTAACAGCTGAGTTCACATGTAAACAACGTGGCCATGGTTACATGTAGGATCTCCAGACAAACACAGGAGCAAAAATAGTAAAAATATCACTGAAGCCACAAAAAGTTTTGTGTCCATGACCAACAAATGAGCCAAACAAAGAAATGATCTACTCCAAATACAAAAATTACGAAAAAGAGACAAAAAAAAAAAAGACAAAAAATGGACAAAAAAAGAGAGAGCTGCTGCAAAAGGCAGCCATAGCCAACAGGGCGGCGCCTAGCTCTGTGTTTCTGACTGTATGATGATCCATAATAGGAATACTTGAGTCCAGATCAATGTGAGAGGATGACAAATGCCCACATTAAAAGTTATGTGGGTGATTTAATCAGTTATTATGTGAGTAAAGCAGGGTCACATTATCTGATGGCTACGCTGTTGTCTCCTTACAGCATGTTCTTAAATAGTTGTTTTTTTAAATTATAGCCACAACACTCATTTTAAATTTTTACTCATTTATTGAACATGTTTAGAGGGATTACATTATATGACGATCGTGAAGATAAGTATAGATGAACTAAAACGTAAATTTAAAAGGATTTGTACATGTATCTCATGAGAGAGCAGGCACAGCGAACTACATATTTGAAACAGTTCATATAGACTTTTACATAAAATGTAGCTCTTAGCAAACGTAGATTATAGTATACATTTCCTTTAAAAGTCGCCTGATCTAATGTAGGGTTTTTAGTTCCTGGGTTATGTAGCTGTATATACGATGGTTTCTCCTTTATCAGTAGGAAGCCATCACAAGCGGTGCTTACTCGTGGGTAGCAGATAAAGCAACATCAATCGACTGCTTTGTATAAATTACACACAATTTCTTCAGATTTTGCAAACATTTACCCCAGATGTATCTTTGAGTACGCCATTTATGTAACTCAACTTCTCCTCCTCTTTTTTGGACAATGCACACATAGTCAATGCCCGCCATCGCCCCCTGCGGTCACATATTCCGATGGTCACAGGTTTCAGTGCAGCACCGTTCAGACATCTAGCTGCATGCAATTATTTATTTCGTCCACTAGATGTCACAGTTGTGCCGTGTAGCACCGCTAAAGGAACAGAGGTACAAGGGAAATTTTAGAAGACAATTCATGTGTTTTACTGTCTTCTTACACTGAATAAATACTGGAAGAATTGTGAATATGTCAGCTCTCCCTCCATGTGCCAATCATCGCACGTTTCACAGACCCTGAAAACATTTTATTGCTCCATTCATCCCTTGTGGCAAGTGTTTGCAAGTTTAAATGAAGGTAAACTACCGGGATAGATTACAGATTAACTGCAGTGCGCATGTTTCGTTTCGACATAAAGTTGTCCTCTTTTTGCTCCTTTTAAGTTCTAGAGTTAATTTGATGAAAGAAAAAGAAGCATGGAGCTATTTTTTTCTAGGAGGAACTAAAAACGGGAATTTCTTCAGTGGCTTCTAATCAAACTTTCTCAATTCACACAAAAATTGCCCCTAGATGTGGACTATTTCCAGTTTGTTGTCAACCAGGAGATGCAACTTTTTAGAACATTTTCCAGCCAGGTTGAGATGCCGGAGAACATCACCCATGCTTTTACTGAGCTGTTAGCGCTGCACAAAGTCTGATCAATGAGACCAAGGAGTTGAAAATGCTGACATAGCACGGTGCATGTTCACTTTCAGGGGGTGTGGCAGGGGCAGTTTCCCGTCAGGAAAGAGGGTGCACAATCAATGGTATTTATGCATTTATTTATAATTTTCAGCAAAAAAAATCATCTATGGTAAAAAAACAAAACAAATGCACTGTGAGAATTTGAAGTTAATTGTACTTGTACTAGAACTTGTACTAGAACGCCTGTGGCGAGACGCAAGGATGGCTGTAACAAATGTGCACTATGAGAGTCTTCACAGCCTTGAAGATGAAGGTCTTCTAGATCCCTCTGATAGCATCCACCTCTTCTTTGTCCAGCATGTTTTCCTTCCGCATCTGCAAAGGGACCTGGGCCCTGTTCTACGAAGCAAGTTTAGCCTAGCGAGATAGCCTTGGAGCTACCTCGCTGAAGAGACCACAATCAAAATCAGTCAGAGAATATTGTGGGCTTTTGTTATGTTGAGGTCCCTCAAAGAATCGACCTTCAGTTCCAGTCACCATTTCAACATAAAAACAAAACAAAACAAAACAAAACAAAGCATTTACTGTGGTGCTCAAACAAAATAATTTGCATGTTTTTATAATTCTTCTAATTTGTACCAGCAGTAAATAAGACTTTAGACAGGAAAAGACAGGAAGAGAAGAGAAACAAAGTTTGCAGCATAACACACTTCTCAAGAATAGAAATCCTTCAGTAAGTGCATATCTTTTTTAACAGATGAAAGTTTAACATAGGATGGCCTCTTTTTTATTTTCATTTTTTTACAAACTCTCATTCAGTAGCTTAAAGATCATAAAATTGAACCCCTTTAAGACACATGGTTCTTAGGAGAATCATGGACAGGGGTCAGGGACACAGTTTTGTTAGAAAAGCCAGAACAATATGACTAAATAATTAAATCAATATCTAAGTCTTGATCTAATTTTCTGCTTGCTCTGTAAGACTCTGTGTAAGACTGAAAAAGTGTTGCTGGTGATTTACCAGTGACAATTTTTTTTCGGACGCCACCTGTGTCCACCCCTGTGGACACAGGTGGGTGACTCCAAAGAAGGTGACTGCCAGTGTAGCAGTGGGGGAATTTTTCTGCTGGCGTTACCACTGCAGAAGGCCTCTCTCAAGGATGTTTGTTGAGATCTGGATATGGAACTGCTTTTCAACATCAACTCCTCGACACATGGTTTCCAAGATATCATCAACACTGTCAAACAGTAAGCATAATCAGTAGATGTAAACTACTTGTGTTGAAAACAAATGCACAAGGATAACTTCATGTATTTACACACTAGATTTACGTTTTGATGACTTCTCCATTTTCCTGGCTCAAGGCATTTGCCTTACCCGTCTCAAAATGGTCTATTCCTCTACAAAAGTACAATAAGAATCTTGGTTGAAAAGAATAGCAAAAACGGGTAATGTAAGTTGCATCTTCAAGTAAAATAATCCCATATAATACATGTAGTATCTTCAGATATTTATGAAGAGAAGCACGCATTTACTTATTATTCGACTTAGCTTTTAACTTGGGGGGGGGGGGGGGGGGACTTACAACAGGTTTTCTATCACAGCAACTTGTTTTTTAATCTTCTTCACTCTTCAGTGCTGTGTTTTGTAGATTATCTACAACACTAAATCAGTAATCAACTAATTTGCATAACAAGTCACTTGTATGTTACGGTTGCATTTTCTTAATATATCACCTCTTCATGGCCCATATCCCTGGACATGTCGGCATGCCTTTTTCCAAGACCAGCCTGGGCAAGGTCAAACTCTTCAGAAAGAGGTTGGGGTTGTCTCCGGATTCAGGTTTAACAGTTATCCATAGATGGTATCCATAGCTAAAAGGCCTCCGAATTTTTAGATGCTGTGCCATGGGTTTTCAAACTCTGTATCTTTTGCTTTCCAGAACAAGATTTCCTGTGAAAAAAAATGGGAGAGATCTGATTTTGAAATATAAAGTCCGAATTTGAAATATAAAAATACTGTTACCATACTATACTAAAAATACAAAAAAGAATTAAAACATGACACACACACACACACACACACACACACACACACACACACACACACACACACACAGAGATAACCTGGGCCCATATTCACAAAGGTTCTCAGAGTCCTCTCAGAGAGCTCCTAACTAAAAATTCCTAGCAAGGAGTCTTAGCTTAAGAGTGATTCAGGAAGGTTGTAAGAGCAACTCTGAGCAAGGAGGAGACAGAAACTTTTATCTTAGGTTGTGTCCGAAATCATTCACTCATTCTCTACTCACTCCTCACTATATAGTGAATTAGATGTAGTGGACTACATCAGCTAAATTAAAACAACATTTCCAACACTACTCACTCACTCGCCAGCCGCTAACAGTGACGTAATTACACTCGCATCGCTCATGGACGGCTAGGGATTTACAGTAATTATTACTCTCAAACACTGCAAAACGTTTTTTATTTCAGTGATAACTAATGTTATACTTGGCGTATTTTCCGCAACAGCCAAATAGAATAACTTATTACACATTATTTATAAAATTCATAAACCATATATTTGCACAGCAACTTATGCTATATTTGAGAATTACAAAGTCCGGTGAATGCATCATCCGCAATGAAAAATTTAGCGGCTAACGTCTGTGTTGTTTGTTTCTCTACTCGAAGTTGTGAGACACGTTTGTCTGAAAGTTTAGCAGAGAGCTTAGAGTCATTCTCTGACAGTTTTTAAAGATTTTTCATGTTATCAGTAATCACTAATCATGTAATCAGCCATTCCTTCAGTTTGAACTCATGATGGTATATATTGCTATTATAGTGAGCATCTCTAATACACTACTTTACAAAATGCATTGTGGGATACATTGAGTGGACTATATATTGAATGACTGTGCTTACTCAGAATTCGGACAATAAACATCGAATTATACTATGTATACAAAGCTGCTTAATTGCAACAAACACTAGTCAGAAATTGTTAGAAAAGAATATGTATATATATAATATAATAGAAGCTTATTTACATTGTACAACTGAACTCAGAATCTCCTACTGGGAACTCGGGGTTGGTGTGGGTGCTCTAACTTACAAGTCGGAAATTCCGACTTCGGGAGCTGTTCCTGTTGGCCGTTCCCACCGGGAACTCGCAAATTCTGACTTCCGAATACAAATGGAATGCAGCATAAAGTCGAAATGATGTGAATAAAATTGAAATTTCAAGATCAAAGTGGAAATGACTAGAATAAAGCTGAAAAACAAATTCAAGATCAAAGTCAAAATGACGGGAATAAAGTTGAAATGACAAGAATACAGTCAAAAAATAATTTGAGATCAAAGTCGAAAGGACGAGAAAAAAAGTCAAAATAACCTGCTCTGATGTTTACCGGCAGTACGCCGGTTACAGTCAGGTCCTCAACAGTCACAGACACAACTTACAGTAGTAACAGCTGCCATACAGGAGCCTAAATGACAATCTTCGGAATCTGTGTTTGTGTGACAGGGTTGGTCTTTTATATTTTTATTGCATGTGGTGTTATATGAAGTGTGTGGGTAGGTAATGACTTTTCTGACTGGCCCTGAAGTACCCCCCCCTAAAACCAGCTCATTGGAGACCGGCGGGCAGGACTTCAGGACAGACACCTAAAAAGAGCAGCAGATAGCAGAGAGGGACGACAGTAGGACCGCAAGCAAAGCACGAGAAGCAACCCTGAAAAGACCCGATTGCTCTAGGAAGAAGAAGCAGCAGCCAGTTGTGGGCCTTTACGGTTTCCTGTGAAGAGAAGGAGGCTGATGTTGGGGAGTCACCGTGGAGTTGCCAAGGGGACCGTTGCTGTGAGGCACTGGCATTAGCTTTGAGGAGAAGCAACGTTGGATGCACCCCTCTCTGAGTTAAGTACCCTCACAGGACCTTTTTATATTGAACCTTGGACACGGTTATAATTGGGTCAAGGAACTTTTTAAACACAAAACACCAGTTTCATTCTTTTCTCTTTGTGGGTTTTAAGTGTTTTAAGGGGTTTAAGATCCTTTAGGGAGCTATTCTTTTATGCTAGTTCTTTTTTAGGATTTTACTCAGACACTTCTTTCTAGACCTGCAACCTGTCACAGAGCCATAATGTGTGTGTGTGTGTTTTTGTCAAAGATTTTCGTTATATTTTCTGTTATGTGTACAGGAAAGAAAAAGACATTTCAGGTACACAAAGCAGAACAATTTCGGAACAAAAACATTATATTCAATCACACTTATTCACACTACAAGAACTAAGAGACAAGACAACACACTCAATCGACATGGGGTATCAACAAGTGGACAAGTGGTATCGCAGAAATGAAGGGGAAGGGAAAGACAAGAGAAAAAGAAAGAAAAAGAGGAAAGGAGAAACATGCATTTAAGTATGTAATAATATTCAAATAATGAAAATAAATAAATAAATAAATAAATAAGAAAATTAATAAATAAAGAAAGAAAGAAAATCAGCAAGTCAGTAGTTCATAGGTTTTCAGCCTCAATGACAGGGTATCTATATGAAGTAAAAAGGGTTGCCAGATTTCATGGGAGGTCTTAAGGGAACCTTTCAGGGAGAATCTGATTTTCTCAAGTCTCATGCAATGTAAAATTTCTTGAATACATCTGTTATGTGTAGGTGGGGATAAATGAGTCCATTTAAGAAGAATGAGCCTACTTGCTAGCAAGGTAGAAAAGTCAAAAATACAATATGAAAATTTTGACCAGCCAGAGGATGGAAACAGTCCAAAAAGAGCAATAAGAGGGTCGGCGTTCACAGTGCAGCCAAGGACTTTCCCTAATGTATCAAAAATGGTGCCCCAAAAATCAGTCAGTTTAGTGCATGACCAAAACATATGCATGTGCTCAGCTGGAGACAGTTTACACCTGTTACAGGAGTCGTCTCTATCTGGATAGATTTTGGCTAGTCTCACATTAGTGAAGTGTCTCCTGCGTAAAATCTTACATTGTAGAAGTTGTTGTCTGGCGCATATAGAAGAAGTATGAGCAAGGTTAAGTATGCGGTTCCTTTGTTTGTCGGAGATTGTGATTCTGGGGTCCTGGTCCCAAATAGCCCCGAGGGAGTGGAGGGAGGTGGGGTTTATTCTGAACATTGAGTTTTACAAGACTGAGGTCTGGGATTTATGGTTTACTTTGGTCAAAAGAAGGGAATCCATCAAGGTCTCTGGTCTCTTTATTTGACCAGGATTCAAAAGCTGAGTCGGAGCAGGATGGAAGAAATAAAAGGTTTTGATAAACTGGAGCAAGTTTCGATGAGGAATGTAGGCCAAATTGTTTCCTTAATTGACTCCAAATTTTCAAGGTCTCAGAAATAATGGCGTTCTGTGCTATTCGCTTGATTGGTGAAGGTAACTGTGAACAAATCACTGACCATAACGCAACGGGTGAGGAGGCTAGTTCCATGCAGGCCCATAGAGGGTGATTATTAGGAGCCATCTTAACATTCCAATAAAGGATTTGCTAATATTGCTAGCCCAGTAGTATCAGTAAAAATCAGGTGAGGCCAGACCCCAGAGAGATTTAGGAAGTTGGAGAGTTGATCTTTATTCTAGCTTATTTATTGCACCGTAAAAAAAGGAATTAATCAGCTGGCCAAGTGAAGAAAAAAAAGATTTGCAGATGAGCACTGGAACATGTTGAAAGATATAAAGAAAGCAGGGAAAAGTACCGTCATTATGATCAGGTTGATACGACCTGGTAAAGGTAAAGGGATAGTGGACCACCTGGTCAGATCTGATCTGCAGTGCTCAAGTAAAGGTTGAAAGTTTTTTGCAAAAATACTCAGAGAATGGTTTTGTTACAAGAACACCAAGATATTTTAATCCTTGGGTCGTTTTCCTAAAAGGAAAGAGAGCGAGAGGGAGGTTCTCTGCAGTGGAGTTAATTGGAAGGTACTCGCTTTTATGTAGGTTAATTTTTAGAGGTGTCCCAGTCCGATATTAATATCGGATATCGGTCCGATATCAGCAAAAAAAAACAAATATCGGTATCGTATCGGAATGCATCTAAAATCTCCGATATAAGCACTCTGATATAAGCAGTCCATTCCAGACTCCGCTCCTGCTGTTTTTATTTGATTTATTTAGGTTATTTTCTGGATTTTCTAATTTATTCTTTATTTTATTCAATTACTAGTATTTTTTCATGTTTAATGTTAAAATTTCTGTTACCCGTTGGTTAATAATAGATGGGTCAGTTTTTCCTCATACCTACTGTTGCTGACTGCTGTTCTTTGTTTGAATAAAATCACTGAATCAAGTCTTTTCTAACATGACAGACATACTACAAAATAAGTAATAAAAGTATGCATGTTTAATGCTGACATTGTATCGGATTAATATCGGTATCGGCCAATACTCAATGCTGCAGTATCGGTATCGTATCGGAAGTGAAAATGTAATATCGGGACATCCCTATTAATTCTATAGTCAGATAATTTCATAAATTGTTCTAGAATATCCAAGATAACAGGAAGTGATGAAGTTGGATCGGTGATGTAAAGCAGAAGGTCATCTGCATAAAGAAATAAGCCAAATCGAGAAAATCCCTTCAAATTTATCTTCATAACGAAGCCATACAGCTAAGGGCTTGACGGCTAGAGCAAGCAGAGATGGGGAAAGCAGGCATCTCTGACGAGTGCCCCAGGATAAAGGAAATGAATTAGATTTTATACCGTTAATATTAATCTTAGCCACAGGGGGAAATGTAAAGAAGCTTAATCCATGATATGAAGTTGGAGTCAAAACTGAATTTACTTAGAATATGGAACAAGTAGCTCCACTCGACCCGATTAAAAGCCTTTTCGGCGTCTAGAGATAGGATGATTTCAGCCGGGATGGAGTCTGAAGAAGAGCAGATGATGTTGAATAACCTTCTAGTATTACTGAAAAAGATTGTCGACCAGAGATGAAACTGGTCTGGTGCGGGTTCGTTAGCGTAGGGGTGACCTTCAGGAGACGAGTGGCGAGCACTTTGGACAATTTTTAGAGTCAACATTTAAGAGGGAGATGGGCCTATAGCTGCTGCAGTGGAGAGGATTTTTATCTTTCTTAAGTAACAAGGTTATTGACACTTCTGAGAATGTAGAAGGAAGTTTCCCTCTTGCAAACGCATCATTAAATACCCTTGCTAGGATGGGAGCTAGTTTGCTAGAAAAGGTTTTGAAAAATTCTGTGGAGTATCCGTCCAGGGGATTTGGAGCTTTGTAAAGACCCGATAGCTTCTTGGACCTCAGCAAATGTTATGGAGGCTCCTAGATTACTAAACACATTGTTGTCTACTTGAGGGAATGTAAAGTAGTCTAGGGGGTTTGGCTCTGACCAGTTGTGGAAGGAGATTTCGGACGAGTAGAGTGTTAAATAACAATTAGAGAAAGTATTAAAAATTTCCCTAGGATCTGTTGTAACTAACCCAGCTGGGGATGCTATGTTAGGTATGAGTTTAGAGGCAGTTGCAGAGCGGGCTTGATATGCTAATAGTTTGCCAGGTTTATCAACTTGTTCAAAGAAGCGTTGCTTTGTTTGTAAAAGCTGAATTTCAACTTTGCTGGTTGATAGCAATTCATATTGAGACTGTAGCTGTAATCTCTTTTTGTATAATGCAGCTGAGGGATTGGAGGCGTATTAGGCATCTAAAATACGGATTTTATCGGATAGTTCTGTCAACTTAGAAAGCTATGATTTTTTAGAATGGGAAACAAATAAGATGATCTGCCCGCGTAAATATGTTTTAAAAGAATCCCACAGTATATCACTGCTGATATCAGGCATGTCAATTATTGTAATTGTTAAAGAAGAAATTGATTTCCTCAATGAGAAATTCTTTAAATTTAGCTTCAGAGAGCAACTGTGACTTAAATTTCCAGAATTTGTGAGCAGGTCTGCAGAGGGAGAAAGTAATGTCTACTGATGCAAGGGCATGAACAGAGATGACTATACTATGATATTCACAGGCAACAGTACTGTGCAACAGTTTATTATCCAGTAGGAAGAAATCTATTTGTGAGAAGCTATGGTGCACATGAGAAAAGAAGGAAAATTCTTTGTTGTAAGGAAACCTAGTTCTCCAAGGGTCAGACAATCCCAAATGGTCTGTATGAAATTTTAAGGTGGTTGCTGATTTTGTTTGAGCGATATGTTTAGCAGATGATCTATCAAGTGTGGTGTCCTATACCAGATTAAAATCGCCCCAAACAATGATAAGGTGGTCTTAAAGATTAAGTGAAGAAGAAAAAAAAAAAAAGATACAAATTTTTCATCATTCCAAGTGGGAGCATACACTGAAGCCAGGACTACAGGGGTGGTTTGTCAGAGACTATAACAACACGTCCGTTAGGATCAGATATAGTAACAGAGGTTTCGAAGGAGTTGTATAACAATTGCAAGCACCCCTTACCCTCTCAGTAAACCCAGAGTGGAATAAGTGACCCATCCAAGCCCTTTTTACACAAGATATTTCAGAATTGCGAAGGTGAGTTTCTTGTAAGAAGCACAGATCTCCCCTTCAGGTGTTGCACGTGTGATATTACCTTGTTGACTTTGACGACATCATTCATTCCTTTGACATTCCATGAGACGAAACGAAGATTTCTACCAGACATCAAGATGGATTATTCGCAGAACTGGCTGACTGAGCTGTGAAAAGAGCAGAGAGAGAAAATGAAACAGAGAAAGAGAGCAGAAAAAAGAAAAACAAGGAGGAGGGATAACAAGATACAAGGAGAGACAAAACACACACACATACTTGTCATCAGTGGCGAATCGTGGCCCCAGCCACTGGGCCTCCAGTAGGACCATGGGACCACACGTGGCAATAAACAATAAAACAAAGAAATAAAAACAATAGCCAGAATCATGTGACATGGAAGTTTAGTATATTGATAGTTTTGTGGGATTACAAATTTATCATGTGCCTGAACACTGCAACACTTAACACAACTTCAAACAATTAAAAAAATTAAGATATAAAATTGTACAAAAAACAAAAACAGGGTTTCAAGTAATCCAGCAACCACACAGTCTTCTCCATTACTTTCCGCCATTTCTATTCACGTTCTGCCAACTAGATCTTCTCTTTTCTCCTCACTCATTCACAGCTACAGTTAGGCGTTTATCCATCAAAGTGATACTCTGGGATGAAACAAGTTGGGTCCTATCACAAGGTTTAGGGCAGAAATTACCCCTACAGCAGTGTTTTTGTGCAGCAGAAGCCCAGAGCACTCACACCAAACACCTCCTCCCTGCTCGTGTGCCGGTTTCTAGTGATGCTACAAGATGTGCCGAGGCTTCGAAGCGCGCATCGAGGCTTGCTTCATTAGGAGGAGGAGCCAAAAATGATGACGTCCAAAGCCTCGTTGCCCGACTGTACCACGTGACTGCTTCGGAAAGTGGTTCAGAGCTTACCGAGAGGTTTGACAGCAGCATAAGCCCATCAGGCTCCATTCCAGGTGATATTTTTTACTACTTTCTCCTGTGTTTGTCTGGAGATCCTACATGTAACCATGGCTGCATTGTTTACATGCGAAATTAGCTGTTAGCAGCCTGTAGCATGTAAATGCTAACTGGTGTAAGGCTTGATGATTTCCCTCGAGCTGAGGAGGAGGTGAGGACGACGTGCTGGTTCTCGGATGTGAGCTGGGAGGTGACGACGTGGACCTGTCCTTCCATCCATCGTTGTTGGGAACGTGGGATCTAGCTCCGGGGGATGGACGAGCTAGCTATGCTAACCCAGCGGCATCGTGCTGTTCACAGACGTGGCTGACGGAGCTGACATCGGATGCCACATTGGAGGAGCTTCGCCTGCTGTGAGCAGACAGGATCCAGGAGACAGAGACTGAACAGACTGCTGGGGAGGCTCAGTCCTGGACCCTGTGGAGGTGGAGATTGGCTGGGCTGGAGAGTGGTGGACGGGCTGTCATCATCTAATTTCTTATGGACATTGTTGCACTTTCCATGCTCTTTCTTACTTTTGTTTTCTTAGATGCTGCGGTGACTCCTGAATTTCCCCTCGGGGATAAAGAAAGTATTTTCTATTCTATTCTATTCTATTCTATTCAAAATGTAGGCTTTTGATAGAGTTGATCAGTCACTTATAGTGTTGATACTAGAGTTGGGAAAGCAGTTTTAGTTTTCAAAATAAAAAAGAGTAAAATCTCCCCTGTACTGTATATTATATTATATTGCCCATATATAAGCATATTCAGTGCTCCCTAGTTCCACACTTTCACTGTGCTCTGCCTGTTTGAGCTCATGCAATTTTCCTAAAGCAACAGAAAAGCATTATTACACAACCTGCCATATCATTGATACTACCATTTATGGGGAATTTACACACAGAATATTAAAAAATGCTGTTTTATATGAACATGTGTTCATTTATGTAGAGAATTTATTTTGTTGAACATTTTTTTATTTTCATTTTTGTAATTAACAGTCGTTCCCAAGAGCAAAAATAGGCACAGAAGTTCAATCACACATTATGTGGTTAAGCTATAACTGCCTGTGATTGTGTGCCTGATCAGCAGGTGGTTTCGTGAGCACATGAAGCTTCGCGAGATGAACCCTTTCTCAAACCACTTGGGCTTAAGTGGTTCGATGCTTCATGAGGCTTCATCTCACCATCACCACCGGTTTCCTCTGCACTCAGACGGGGCCATCTTTTACTTGACCAAAAACACAAATAAACGGACTCCAACCGAAAAAATCTGATATCGGTCTGAATTCACGCTTTATTTAGAGAATTTTCAGCTCGTTACTTTCACATAAAAACACCATTAAATAAGGCTCTAGTTCTCATCGTGTCTCTTCGTCCTGGCAGACTACCTGCGTTTGTTTATATCTGGCACGCCGTGCGCGCGGACTGATAAACTAAGCGGCGAGAGCCTCGTAGCCAGCTGTGGCTCTGCAGCAGAGGTAGCGCCGTTTTACGACACGATGAGAACTAGAGCCTTATTTAGCGGTGTTTTTGTGTGAAAGTAACGCATTGAAAATTCTCTAAATAAAGCGTGAATGCAGACCGATATCAGATTTTTTTTGGTGGGAGCCTGTTTATTTGTGTTTTTGGTCAAGTAAAATATGGCCCCCTCTGAGTGCAGAGGAGCAGGGGGGGGGGGGGGGGGGGGGGGGGGTGTTTGGTAAGTATTCGCGAATGGACGGAAGATGACAGGAAATGATCCCACCCACACCTGAAATAAATATGATTGGCTAAGACAGCTGTCATTGTAAAATTGTGTCCACATTCCCTTGAGTTACACAGGCATTCGTTGCAGTTACTGAAGGCCCTGCCTGCCAGAATGTGTCGCTGATTTACCCAGATACCATCAAAAGGAAAATTGTGATTGGTCCATTTTTCATTTAGTTATATAAACCCATTGTTTGCCAGGACAAGTTTATAAAAATAATATAAAACTCATTACTATGATTTCATTGAGTAAAATAAATAAATAAAAAATAAATAAAGAAATAAAATAACTATTAAGGAATTCTTTTAATATTTTTATTAGGCCTCCACTGAATACCTTGAAAGGCCCAGAGGGTTCCCCTCTGCTTCTCATGCACTCAAAACAAAACAAAAGAATCCCTTGGGAAAACTAAACTTCTGTATCATACAAGATACAAGACTTTCTATTCCTACAACTCCATCTTACCCCTGCTCCCATTACAAAACAAGAAAACATACATGAAGAGAATTAACCCCTAAAACAAGGAATGGCAACTGCTCAACAGATTATGCAAAATAGAGCAGCACCTAAAGCACTAAAGTTTCCAGTATGTGAGTATTAAATGTTAAAATATTCAAAGCATATAACTGGTGGTGGTCGGATTCACATTGGGTCACTAAGTTATCTCATTTATCACTACTAATGCACAGCTGCATAATTCAGGTCATTGCTGCCTTTCATATGGTTGTGGGGGCTCTGCACACTGTCGTTGCTGACACAAAGGTCGTCGGACCTCCGCACACTGTCACTTCTGTCACCAATGGTCATCGGACCTCTGCTCACTGTCACTGCTGACAAAAGGTCGTGGAACCTCTGCTTACTGTCATTGCTGACAAAAGGTCGTGGAACCTCTGCTTACTGTCATTGCTGACAAAAGGTTGTCGGACCTCTGCACACTGTCATTGCTCAGTTCCAAGGATGTCGGACTTCTCACCTCTGTCATTGCTCACATCATGGGTTGAGTTGCAATCATCATATTTCCTTTCTATCTTCACTTACCCCAATTATTTGTGTTATTTAACATTATTTCTATGCCTTCTCTTTGCTTTTATCTAGAATCATCAGACTCCCCCTAAGGTACGTATTCTTACGGGTGATAATCATAATTCATGCCATTGTACCCCCTACATTGATTATTTTGCTCAACGCTTGATGGGTTCTAACCGCCAAACTTCATTTGCATGCATTTATTCATTAAATCTGTTCATAACTTTTTCTGTTGTATAAGTCTCTCTTAATTGAACTACTGTCATATCTGAGGTGTGGCATTTTCTTCAATGTTACTCAGTGAATGATTTGACCTCTGCAATATATCAAGCCACCTGAAAGATCAAAACTTTATTAGAACACAGCATTGTCTTTCACACATGGTATGAATCATAGCAAAAAACAGATCTTAAAGAGTTCAAAACAGTCTGCATGATAGGCCTGGGCGATATATCGATTATACTGATTAATTGCTGTGAATGCAGCAATGCATTCACAGTATATGTTCTTCTGTGACAAAAAAATTTATTCTTCTTCTTCATTCTTCCGCCCGCTTTTTTGGACCGCTAAAACTCCAGCAAACTTCAACCGATTTTCACCGTTCAAACTTCAAAACGTGTGTTTCAGTGGGGACAAGGGGGCTATGACTTTTCAGAAACTTTTCACGAATAATTTCCGAGATATTCGACAATTTACGAAATTTTGGTCACATAGAGATGAATGGGGAATTTTCAAAATTTTCTCCCTTCAGGACATTTTCTCAGCCTGCTTCAAACCCTCCTCATTCAGTCATACATTCAGCTACAAACTCCATTCAAACTTCAAAATATTCAGCTATCTTTTGGCTTCATTCAGTGGGTTTCAAATGTTTCCTAGCATTCATAGTTTCTTCACAATGACCCTTCAAAGGTCATGATGCATTTCAGCTCTTCGAGCCGTTTAACATTGGTGTGTATTGGACGGAATGTTTTGGCTCAGAGTGGGAGATTCAAACGACAGAGCACGGAGAGGGGGAAACAAGACCTGAGAAACTTCTGGGTCAACTGCTCTCTTGGCCACATTTTTTGAGCTATCAACACAAATAAGCCCTCAGCATGTAAGTAGTCTTGTCCTGCTTCTGACAAAGTGGTTTTTAAAGCAAAAGGATGGAGCACTTTTTCACAAAATGGCCAACTGTCATGAGAAGTTAAAAAAAATCCCCATATACCTCCATGTTAATTCCTGAGGGGTTTTCTCAGAGATCAGTAAATTTTCCCTCATCTATCTATCGCTCTCGTGGGTTCGTTTCTTGACCTTCATGCATGAAATTTAGACGGACAGCTTCCTCTGGGTCTCAGGATTCCTACGGTGTGTTCATTTTTATTCTAGCCCTCACGGTTTTGGCAAGGTGACAGGAGATTCGGACTCTTGCTTTGCCACAAAATCTTCATAAGATTACAGTAACAAGGGCAAAGTTGTGCACCTGCACCTGCTGCCCTTGACGAGCTGGTCACCGTGGAAACCTTTGATCTCATGCAGCTGTTTATAGTAACTCATCAAAACATCCAGGAACAAAGACAAGCATGTGTCTGGTAATTTATCAGTAATAACCAATGTAAAATCTGGCTTCAGATAAGCCTCAGCAGACAGGTTTACATGATTGAACACACACACACACACACACACACACACACACACACACACACTCACACACACAGGGCAGAAAGTATCACACTTTAACAGCATTTGACTTCCATTTCCCTGAGTCAGCTCCTTATTTTCCTAGATTTTTTTCTTTAAATTTAAATTCCTTCCTTTAATTTCTGAATTGATTCAGCCATTCAAACTTTTAAATCCAATTTTAGATTACACTGATTCATGCTTCATCATCATTCTTTTTGTCAGAATTGCAAGCACCTTTACAGCCTGATTTCAAAAAGGGGTGTTGGGAATCAACAGACTCCACCAGCTCTCTGATGGCAGTTGGTAAACAATAATCACCATGGCAACATCTGGCTTCAGATGGGCCTCAGCCTACAGGCTTACATGGTTAAAAAACTCACACACAGTACACACTGGATTACATTTTAACAGGGTTTAAGATAGCAGACTTACATTTACCCTCAGTCAGGTCATTATTTCCATCAATGTTCTTTAAAATTTAATTCATTCCTTTAATTTTTGAATAGACGCAACCATTTCAACTTTAAATTCCTTCATCCATTCAATTTATTGTCCATTTATTTCCTTTCATCCAAGAGTTCATGGCAGGTTAATTTAGCATTCTGCATTAGCATTTGAGCGCAAGCTTTTACAGGACTTCTTTAAACAATTTTCAGACATATCCTCAGTCATTTATGATCAGCATTCTGCATCAGCAGTTGAGCACAAGCTTTTCAAGACTTCATTCAACCATTTTAAGACACATCTTCAATCATTCATGTTCAGCGTTCTGCATTAGCATTTCAGTGCAAGCCTTGCCTGACTTTATTCAACCATTTTCAGACACATCTTCAGTCATTCATGTTCAGCTTCTGCTTTAGCATTTCAGCGCGAGTTATTTAAGACTTCATTCAGCCATTTTCAGACATATCTTCAGTCATCCATGTTCAGCATTCTGCATTAGCAGTTCAGCGCAAGCTGCTTCAGCATTCTGCATTCACAGCGCAATTTCTTCAGAAATTGCTTTTCTAGTTCGAACTTTTTCTTGTGGACGATTTAAAAAATTTGAATTTGAATTTTTCTCCCCCGCTATTGTGCACCTTTTATACTGCAGCAAGCGCTGACTCCACGTGTGTGCAGCATGCTTTAACAGTTCACTAACGAAACAACAGAAACCTAAGTGTCATAAAATGTTCTTAAATATCTTTGACACCCAGCACCTTGACAGACACGTGTTCCTTATGGTCTGTATCAACAGCCCTAAGAGGTTAATATAAACTAGACCTCTCGTCAGTAAACGTTCAAATCCCTTTCCTCCAATCCTCTGTTTTCTATCAGTCACCTTTCAGGAGTTTGATTAAGATCTTTAACTCAAACATTTCCAAAGCTGGGACCCTTTCATGTTCACCTGCAGATAATTAATAATGTGACTGAGGCGCGTCAAACCTGCTGCTCTTCAAAGTTAATACTCTGATCATTTTGAAAATTAGATAGTAAAGAAATATACATTAGTTTTTCTCAGAACATCCCCACTCTACTGAAGAAAATCCCCTCTTATGGTGACATGGACGGATCATGATTTGTGAAAGTAGACTGCGGGGAATAGCTGATATCGGAACGACAATGGGCGATCGAACTGAGCAGTGCTGCCTGGACAGACATGACTGAGAAGTTGTTTGGCTTTTACCTGGGGAAAGCTGAGTTCCGTCTTTCCCTGCAACTCCCTCTGTTCCACCAACTCAATCCTCCATTCAGCAGTAAGGCATGACATTTGTGAGCCCACACTTGAATAAATAGCATTTATTTTTACTTATTTGTCTGTATTAAAATACAGGATAAACAGGCTACAGCCTTAAAAAATAAAACTAGACAGAAACAAAGTGGGTTTTTTAAATCGTTTAAAAGCAGAATATAACAGAACAGTGCTGTAGTGCACTGAAACAGTACTGTACACGCTTTTCCTAGCAGGATTTTTAAATTCAAAATGTACAAAATAGTGCAGCTTTCAATGTGAATGTGCCTCCCTTATAACTACAAAGTGAAGTTTTTGAAACAGAAGAAGAGCTGAAACTTTAATTCCAAGAGTCAAATAGAGGTTACTTTTATTATTTTAAGTTTTTGACAAAATTAAAACAAAACTGGTTTTGAGTTGTCTCTGTCATTTGTACTTATCGTTTTCTTTAAAAGGAAAAAAAAAAACATCAAAAAATCGTAACTTGAAATTTTTCTGAAAAAATCAAAGATTTTATTTTAAGGCCATATCACCCAGCCCTACTGCATGAATTTCCACTGGATTTTTCCTGCGCGCTCTTAAGTGCTTGGCTGTGCGTCAGCGCGCACAACCTAAGCACCAATTTCAAGTTCAGTTTTGATTTTTAAAATTAAAGTCAAAAAGCTCACTCTTTCTTTGTTTTTTAAAATCCTTTATATCCTGAACAGAACATCTAACAATTTTCAGAACATACACGGATCCTGAAGACAGCCGTTTGTCCTGTATGGCAGCTGCCACTACTGTCAATTTTGCCTGTGGCTGTTGAGGAGCTGGGTGTACTCAGTGTACTACCGCTAAACATCAGGGCAGGTTGTTGAGACTTCTTCCCCTCATTTTGACTTAAGTCTCCCAATTTTGACTTTAAATTTGAAATTCCAATTTATTGTCATCATTTCGGCTTTAATCTCAAAATCGTTTTTCGACTTCATTCTTCTTCATTTCAACCTTTTCTTCAACTCTATTCTCGTCGTTTTGACTTTTATCTCAATTTTTTTTACTTTATCCTTGTCCTTTCTTCTTTAATCTGGACATTTTAACTTTATTCTCGTCATTACCTCTTCATCTCGAAATTGTTTTTCGACTTTATTCCAGTCATTTCAACTTTAATCTTGACATTTCAACTTGGTTTGCGTCATTTTGATTTCAATCTTTTCGACTTTATTCTCATCATTATGACTTTAACCTCGATTTGCGCAAAATTGTTTTCTCCGTCCAAAATGGCCCTAATCTGCTTCCCTAGAAACAGATCCAGCCACTGATGATTACTTTTTTTTTTCTTCAAAACATTGTCATACTCAAACATTTATATTTCCACAGGTATAATGCCGGTGTTGCTCATAAACGGGATAAGTTAACTGTACGGAGCCTAAAAAGGGGGACTCCAGTAGATTATAAACCCAACTATTGATAAAATATAACCATGGTGTTGTAGTGGGTGGCTATGAATGGTGTTAAGTGTAAACATCATGTCAGGCTTTCCAGAAATGTGTATTAGGTGTTTCATCTGTAAGTTTGAAATTATGCAAGTGTTCACAAGCTGGTCTACACAGAGATGGTCTTTGTGGTGAGGTTGTCCTCACAGCTTGAAGGGTGAATTTGTGCTGTAGCTGTATATTTGCATAGTCTTTCGATACCAGTAGTAACTTTGAGCCTAAATTGTTGCTTTCCTCTTTCCATAAGCTCCAAGACCCTGTGTTTCCCCTGCCCCTTTGACCCCCATCCAAACTGGACTACAAGTGAAATCATTTGTTGTGACCTTTTGTTTCTGTTTTTACAGGACCTCCAGAGCTGACTGAGCTGTGAGGGTAGCATCGCCTGGACCAGCATGGACCAGCTTGTGAACATTTGCGCCTTTTCTCACTAACTGATCAAACACCTAAAACACATTTCTTGGAAAGCCCAACATTATACTTACAATCTATATCATTTACAACACCAAGAACAACACTACACTACACTCGGCGCTGCCCAAGTAGCTGCCTGTTGAAGCAGCTCTCTCTTCTTTGTCCGTTTCTTGTAATTCTTTTCGTCTCTTTTTCGTCATCTTTGTATTTGAAGTGGATCATTACTTTGTATGGTTCATTGATGGTCATGGACACCAAACTTTTTGTGGCTTCAGCGATGTTTTTACTACTTTTCGCCTGTGTTCGTCTGGAGATCCTACATCTAACCATGGCTGCATTGTTTACATGTGAAATTAGCTGTTAGCAGCCTGTAGCATGTCAATGCTAACTGGAGTAGGGCTTGATGATTTCCCTCAAGGTGAGGAGGATGAGGTGAGGACGACGTGCTGGTTCTGGGGTGTGAGCCAGGAGGTGAAGACGTGGACCTGTCCTTCCATCCATCGTTGTTGGGAACTTGGGATCTTGGGATCTAACTCCGGTGGGATGGACGAGCTAGCCGTGCTAGCCCAGCAGCAGAGGGGCTGCTGGGGGGCAGTGTGGCATCATGCTGTTCACAGACGTGGCTGACTGAGCTGACATCGGACGCCGGTGACACATTGGAGGAGCTTCGCCTGCTGTGGGCAGACAGGATCCAGGAGACAGAGACTGAACAGACTGCTGGGGGGGCTCAGTCCTGGATCCTGTGGAGACTGGCTGGGCTGGAGAATGGTGGACGGGCTGTCGTCATCTATTTTCTTGTGGACCTTTTTGCACTTTCTATACACTTTCCTACTTTCGTTTTCTTGATTGCTGCTGTGACTCCTGAATTTCCCCTAGGGAATAAATAAAGTATTTTCTATTCTATTCTATTTTCTATTTATATATGAATATTAGGGCTGTCATTTTAACGCGTTAATTAGATTAATTAATTACACCGCAAAGTAACGCGTCATAAAAATTAACGCAGATTGATCTGGATCCCAAACCCGCGAGGGGTTCAAAGACGCACTTATTTTCAAATGTATTTTCAAAAGCAGGTTAAACTGAGAATACTTCACTTTTCTTTGATCCAAGACTTGAAAAAAGTGTTTTGTACATAGTTCCTTACAGTTTTTAGCCTTTAGCCCTGGTTCTCCTGACCTCATAGAAGTATAGAAGTTCATATTGCATCGAGTAAAAATGTGAACAGAAGCAAAAAATGTCCTAAAAATCAAATCAGCTTACCTCAGGTGCAGGACTGTGTAGATTTTGTAAAGATAGAACCATAACACTCAGGGTACCTAAAAATGTGTTTTATATATTCCCACCTTATTTTTAAATGTCTTTTAATGTAATTTTAATGTCCTGGAATTCAGATTCTTTATTTTGGGGCCTTAAGCAGATGTGAGATTAAAATGCGATTAATTAGATTATTTAATTACAAATCCTGTAATTAATTAGATTAATTTTTTTAATTGCCTGACAGCACTAATAAATATATAATTATGTTTATTTATTTGGGTCACTCACTCCCTTTCAGGCCATATTCTCCTTACTATTGTCAAACATCTTTCATGACCAACACCAGCATGATACCTGTGGAAATATAAGCGTTTGAATGTGACAATGTTCTGAAATTTAAATAAAAAAAATACACAAATACATAAATAAAAGATTTGTTTCCAGTGTGTTTATACAACAGATTTGTTTTGCATGAAGTAGATGACCAAACACCAATACTACTAACACCAAACACAAGTGTGAAAAACTGTAGAAGAGAACATAAGATCATGGTGAAATATATAAAACTTTTCACAAAGTGCACTTTGTTAAATTAACAGTAGCAGCATCAGGGGTGTGCTATATCATACCATTTACAACAATACTGGTATAATTTTTTTGACAATATAAATTTGTCATTTCACGGTATTTACAGTGCAGAGACACAATGACATATGACGCTTCCTGCTGTGTACGAAACAACAATGGCGAGAGCGAAAGTAGCACTACAGCATCATCGTCCTCACATAAGGATTTAGTGCCTAAAAGAGGAGCAGAGCAGCGCAGAGCAGCGCAGAGCAGCGCAGAGCAGCGCAGAGCAGCGCAGAGCAGCGCAGAGCAGCGCAGCGCAGCTCAGCGCAGAGCAGAGCAGAGCAGCGCAGAGCAGAGCAGCGCAGAGCAGCGCAGAGCAGCGCACAGCAGAGCAGCGCACAGCAGAGCAGCGCAGAGCAGCGCACAGCAGAGCAGCGCACAGCAGAGCAGCGCACAGCAGAGCAGCGCACAGCAGAGCAGCGCAGAGCAGCGCAGTGCCCATAGCAGCTGGATACCCGAGATTACAAGATCACAGGAAAACCACGTTTCAGCAGGAATCCCACCCATGACGACACACCTTCATGGTAATTAATTAGTATGTTAAGTAGGGATGTCCCGATATTACATTTTCATTTCCGATACGATACCAATATTTATCCGATATGATATCAGCATTAAACATGCCTACTTTGATTACTTATTTTGTAGTATGTCTGACATGTTAGAAAAGGCTTGATTAAGTGATATTATTCAAACAAAGAACAGTAGTCAGCAAAAGTAGGTATGAGGAAAAACTGACCCATTTATTATTAACCAACGGGAAACAGAAATTTTAACATTAAACATAAAAAATACTCGTAGTTGAATAAAATAAAGAATAAATTAGAAGACCCAGAAAATAACCTAAGTAAATCAAATAAAAACAGCAGGAGCGGAGTCTGGAATAGACTGCTTATATCGGAGTGCTGATATTGGACATTTTCGATGCATTTCGATACGATACCGATATTTGTTTTTTTTGCTAATATCGGACCGATATTAATATCGGACTGGGACACCTCTAATGTTAAGCTCATCTTGCCCTCTCCAAACTTAAGCGCCTTTAGTCCATGCCTCCTCCTTTGTGTTGGTGTCCTTATAGAAAGAATGTGTTGTTAGAATAATGAAGTTTTTCGCCTGCTAGATTAACTTTTCCTTTTTTTTATTTTTTCCTTCTCTTCCCCTTGTCTGCATTATCTTTTCTGCTGAGCACTGTGTCATATGACAGCGTTGAAAAGACCAATGCATTTTTTTTTCTAGCAGTCAGATTAACTGCTATAGTGACCATCACCAGCCCTCCCTGTAGGCTACTCCATCATTCTAAACTTTATTTAACCCCTGATGTGAGCTATAGGGGAGGGCCGTGCCACACCACAGTGTGAAAGAAGGGGAAATAATGACAGGCAGGACAAGACAAGACAAACAGAAGGAAGGACAAACGTCTACTACTGTTGATTTAAGATAGCAATTCAAGTGCTGGGCTAATGCAATACAGGAAGTAAAGGTTGTACGAAACCAGGGACACCAGAAATGGGGTCTTGAAAGCGTGGGGAGCTTGGGCCTACGTGGATAGGAGAAGAAGTGGCATGCATCACAGGATGTGAGAAGATGTGTAATAGTACCCGACTCAGCATGCTCTGACGGGATCTATCATAACTCTTAGTTAGTCTCGACAGAAGCTTGAGTATCTGCACGCATGTGAGGTGGTCACCGAATATCCAAGTAAGTAAAACACAGCCAGGGGCGCCCCCCGGGGGCCACCAGGGCATCCGGGCCCCCCCACACAGTCCCCAAACCGGGCCCAGGGACAACCCTAGGACTCAAGGGGGCACAGACCTGCCTCCCCGCCGATACCAAAGACAGCACCCAGGGCCCAGAGCAGCGGCCCCCCCTGCAGATCGCACCCGCCCTCCCCGACCACCCGTCCGCCCGGCCCTAAGCCACCCCCACCCCCAGCACCCAGCCACCCCCACGCCCCCCGCGGCAGGCCGGAGGCCCCAAGCCACACAAGAGCCAGCCCCCCCAGGACCAGCCCCCTCCCCAGAGGGGAGGCCACGAACCACAGCCAGGCCAGGTGGGGCAAGATGTTGGCATGTAGCGGTGGGATGGAGGTCCAGGCCCATCCCCCAGAAAATCTGAGGCCATGAGAGGCCTAGCAGACACAGTGAAGGGGACAGAGGGATGGGGCAGCCCAAAATATTTGAGAGAGATGTGATAATATCAACCCAAAATTGTTGGACAGGTGTGCAGTTCCAGGTGGCATGAAGGTAAGTGTCTGGAGTGTGTTGGGAGCAGTGGGTGCAAGTGTCAGATTGTGCTAAACCCATTTTAAACATCCTATGCCCTGTAAAGTGGACCCTGTGGATGATTTTGTACTGGATTAGTTGGATATTACTGTTGCTCTTATGGAGAAGGTGTTTTCACAGATTTGGTTCCAGAAGTCAGCATTGGGGGTGAGGGCCAGGTCTTGTTCCCACTTTATAAAGAATTACGATACTTGATCAAACTTACACGAGGCTAAAACCAGCGCTCGAAGCATAGCTTGTTTACATTCCCTGCAGCTGGAAGGAGGAGGGGGGACGGAGCGCACTAGCGCTGCGCGTAAGGACACATGAGTTAGTTAGGTCAAGATAAATGTTTATATTTCCGAAGACTTAATGCACTTAAAAAATATTTTATGTATGGCACTCTTAAACTGTGGTATTACTTTTTGATTTTAGTTCTTGTAGGCAGAGAAAATAGCCTTTGAATTTGGTACCGTCTGTCCCTGTTAGCGTCGATTTCCTCGTCACCATCGATTAAAGTTTGTGTCTTACTGAGGGAGAGGAGACAACTTTCTACTGTATCTAATGTCCTTAGTGGTCACATAGAGCTCATACAACCCCACTTCAAAAAAACTGAACTATCCCTTTAATGGGAAGAATACTTGATTTAGACCAGTTTATTAAATAATCTGATGGATGGGAGAATGATCGGATTGAATTAATAGTTTCTTTTAATGATTTAGATTTGGATTTCTGATGTAACAATATGTCATCTGCATATAAACTGATTTTGTGATGAGATGTTGGAGTCTCGATACCTATAATGTTACTATTCTGGCGAATGGCTGCTGCTAGGGGTTCAATAAAGATAGTAAATAATGGGGGGGAGAGTGGGCACCCTCTAGATTAACTTTCCTCTGGATCTGACCTACTTACTTTGCTTACATTTCAAGCTTGTGTAGTAGTAGTAAATGATTGGAGAAGTGGCATCCATACTGTGTGTGCAATAAAAATGCTGTTGTTCAGAAGCAGCAATCACTAATAATGAGTTGTTTGTTTTTTTCCCATAACGTCATGAATATCATTATCACAAATTTTTGGCTGGTCGGCTACTAGCTAGATACATTCAACAAAAAGAAACATTAAGTGCCATTCCAGCCATTCAGGGGGCTGATAGCAGACTTCTGTGTGATCCTAAAGAAATAAGTGGGACTTTTAGAGACTTCTATGTTAAACTATATACCGCCGAGCTAACAGTGAGTAAAATAGATATTATATCCTTTCTCTCAACTCTCAATCTTCCTCGATTATCAGAGGACCAACTTGAGCAACTGGATTCACCCATCACTATTGAAGAAATAATGAATGTCATCAAAAATCTACTTTCAAGTAAAGCTCCAGGCTTAGATGGCTTTACAGCAGAGTTTTATAAAGCATATTCTGCAGAGCTAGCACCTTTGCTTTTAGAAACTTATAATGAAGCATATGACAAGGGCAGACTTCCTCCCTCTTTGACAGAGGCTGCTATTACTCTTATTTTAAAAGCTGGTAAAGATCCCTTGGATTTCAAAAGCTATAGACCAATAAGTCTGACGTCCTACGATAAGTATATATTATCCAAAATCTTAGCCAACCGACTATGCAAAGTTATAACTTCCCTGATCCATCCTGACCAGGTTGGCTTTATACATCCTCCCTGTTCTGCAGACAACATCAGAAGGTTTATTGATATAATGTGGGTCTGTCAGGACTACACCTATGGAGATAATTTTGTTTCTTTATTATTCAATCAAAAAGAATAGATTTGAAACCAAAAAAGAGATTTGTAATCAAAAGACAATAAGTAGGAAATGAAAAAAAAAAGTTGAGATCAAAACAGAGCAGGTTGCAATTGAAAAAAAAAAGTTGAGATCAAAATATAACAGTTTGCATTTGAAAAAAAAAAAGTTGAGATCAAAATACAACAGGTTGCATTTGACGGACGTCATGCTCAGCAGACCGCTGCTTCACCGGCTGGCCGAGAGGTCTGCACAGAGCGGACCGCGGTGCCGTTAACGAGAACCGAGATGCGGCTCGGCAAGGCTCAGCTGGCCGCTGTAGCATGGCTGCTAGCTGTTAGCGCACAGTTTAAAGCTTCTGTGAGCTTAGATGCTTTCACCACATGTGAAAATGATCCATCGTTTGATTTTTCAGCTCGTAGGGCTCGCGTTTGTTTTCACTCAGGTCCAAACAATTGATCAGTGAGCGTCACGTTGTCATGGCAACTGACCGGAGGAAGGCGTATGTCACTGTGTGTCAGAGAGAGACAGAGAGAGACGAAATAATGCTACACCAGACAGTTGTCCTGAAGTTTTTAGTGCAAACAGTATTATAATTATTTATTTATGTGATTGGTTGAACAACATTCCAAGAGTGTCTTGAGCATTCTCACTCTGCTTTGACTGGTGTTAAAATGTTATACATAAATGTTATACGTCCGTGACATGTCCCGTTAGGCGCGACTCTGCTCAACGAAGTTGTAACGTTGTCAGGTGATGAAAAAGACACCTGATCATGTGTTAATGGAGTGCTAAAAGTGAATTAAAAAGCTTAGCCTGGCGTGGGGGGGCAGGTAAAGCCTGGCGGGCCCGCCAGGCTTACAATACACTGGGAGAAACCCTGTACTGTTGTGTAGGAACCATGCCCCCGCGTGTACCGTGGAACAGTGTTTTAATCACTAACTATCTTAGCTAATGTAACTATGCTCAGGCCGTGACTAGCAGAGACAACCATGCTAATTAGCGTGCTTGCAGCAGTAGGGCATTATAATTCATTATACTGTGTTGTTGTTTTTGTGAGTGTACAGCGGACTCTAGCCAGAGGCTATCAACTTACCTCCAGGCGTTGTGTAAGGAAGTGGTAGCTGGCGCTCGCACTCGGTAAAGCCAGGTCAAACCAACCAATAGAAACTATTCTGTCATCCACCAGCGTAGGCCCCGCCCAGTAAGTGCAGTAGAATTCGCAAGCAAAACTTTGGAGTTTGCACACAAAAAGGAATGATTTGCAAGAGAAGGTTTTCAACTTGAAAGCAAAGAGGGCTGATTTATAAGCAAAATGGAAAGAACTAGGTTCTCAGTTTAATTTTTCAACCGCAACCTGTTGTGTTTTGATCTCAACTTTTTTTTTTTCAAATGCAACCTGTTGTATTTTGATCTCAACTTTTTTTTTTTTTCAATTGAAACCTGCTTTGTTTTATTCTCAACTTTTTTTTTTCATTTCCTACTTATTGTCTTTTGATTACAAATCTCTTTTTTTGGTTTCAAATCTATTATTTTTGACTGAATAATACAGAAACAAAATTATCTACATATACACCTCCCCTCTGGCAGCCATCTCCTTGGACGCCGAGAAGGCTTTTGACAGGGTTGAGTGGCAGTTTCTGGGGTGCTTCTCAAAGCTCCAAAGTTCCATCCTCGCCTCCTCCACTTGCGTCTTAGTCCCGCCCACCAGAGATGCATGCCAGAGACGCGAGGAAACAAAGAGAGAAGAGAAGGAGGTTAATTTTATGAGCATTGAGATGTCCTCTCCTCCGGAGCGTCACATGAAGCGACGTATTTTAGTGATGACGGCGTCACAGCTGGATAAACCGGTCTGAGCGCACGAGACAAACTAAACTAAGGAAAATAATGTAAACAACAGGGCGCTCAACCGCAGAAAATTCATATTCACTTTCAGATCAGTTTAACATGAATATGTTCATGAATGAAAAAGAAAAATGTCACGTTTTCCTAGGCCCAGATTGATAGTTTTTAAGTCTTATATTGGGGCCACTTTGTGTTCATAAATAATGTGTTTATTCTGCTATAAGCACTGCTATAAGCACTGGTGGGACAGGAGGAGAGAGAAGTGGAGCTGTCTGCAGCGGTGCCTTTCATCCATTACGCGCACGCAGAGGGACAGAGGTGAAACTGTTGCTGTATCAGCCAATAATGGCATGATCTCACACCCATCACTGATAAAACAACAGTTTGCTACTGTATGAAAATGGCGTGGTTATGTGTTATTTTTAAAGGTATTATTGAACTGGCTCGAGTGGGCCAGTGGAGTGCGCAGTCAGCTGACCCGGAGCCTTTGAGTTTCACTTTCAGCCTGCATGTGTTGTCTGTTGTCCGGTCTCTGGGGCTCTTTCTAATTGTCTGTTGTCATCCTCAGTGAGAATGAATGTTGTAATCATCCAGATAAATATCAAACATGAAAATTCTCGGGGCGGCTCCGACGAGTCTGTGAGACGATGGTGGGGCTAAAGATTCATCTGTCAACCGCTCACACGAGAAGATAATCTTGCCTGAACGTCGGCCGATTTTAGTCCACGACCAGATTTCTTCCCCGATTGTCGGGAGGACCGAATCTGGGTTAAATCGGGGCAAGAATCCTGTAGTGTGAGCCAGACTTTATGCTTAGACAGCTTATCTTGCTCCATGGAGCTCACGTTTCACACATGTGGACAGCTGACGCTTTATAGCCGGCTCTGATACGTCACAAGGGGACGTGTCTGTCAGTGAAAAGACTTCCGCGAAGCCTGCTCTTGTGTTTCCTCGATTATGCCTCCTCCAGCTCAGTCTCCTCTCTCCTCTCTCCTCCGAGCACATTTGGCGCTTTGAAATGTCCTCCAGCATGGCTGATCACAACATACTTCCGGTGTCGCGGAGGAGAGAGGAGATAGGAGACTGCATTTTGGCACATTGGGAAGCACCCCTGCTCTCTGCCCTGGAGTCTTTTGGTTTTGGCCAGAGGTTCATAGATTGGGTCAGCCTTATTTACACTCATCCCACAGCTTCTGTTCTCACTAATGGTGTCATATCCTCTCCATTTGACCTAGGTAGAGGCACTAGACAGGGGGATCCTCTTTCTCCCCGGCTCTTTGCTGTTGCGCTGGAGCCATTAGCAGTGGCTATCCGCAGTGAGCCTACATTTCCAGGCATTTTAGTTGGAGAGCATCGCCATAAATTAATGCTATATACATTCTCTTATTTGTTTCAGATCCTCTCTCCTCTCCCTGTTTAAAATTAAAGATAGGTTTTCTTCCGTTTCAGGTTTTAAAGTGAATTGGTCAAAGTCTGAGGCTCTTCCTCTTACACCATACTGCCCTAAATCTCTCTTCCAATTTGGTAACTTTGCCTGGCCCAAGAAAGGCATTGAGTATCTAGGTATAACATTTCCACCTGTGCTAGCTGATTTGATTAAAAGAAATTTTGACCCTTTAACAGAGAGCTTGCGAGCTGATGTGACACAGTGGTCCCCACTTTATCTCTCCATGTGGGGTAAGGCAAATATAATTAAAATGATGCGCATCCTATATAGGCATATCTCCTTCCTTTAAAATTTAACAATGAACCAAAAATCAACTTAAAGTGCAACAGCAACATAAAAAGGCATATCTCCTTTTAATATTGGTTGAACGACCATTAATAAAATAGAACTCAAAGAAACATTAAAAGACATCTTCCTTGAAATAAGGAGAATGAAAGAACCTGAGCTTATAATTTCAGATTTTTTTTTCAAAAAGACACGCCAGATATAAACAAACAGATATAAACAATAATAATGGAATGCAAAGTGAACGGCAGGTCATCCTCGCTCTCATAATCACTCATCTTCACGTTGTTATTGCATGATTCGTCCTGGCAGACTACCTGCGTTTATTTATATCTGGCACACCGTGTGTGCGGACTGATACACTAAGTGGCGAGCGCCTCGTAGCTAGCTGTGGCTCTGCAGCGGAGGTAGCGCCGTTTTATGACACGATGAGAGCAAGAGACTTATTTAGCGGTGTTTTTGTGTGAAAGTAACGCGCTGAAAATTCTCTAAAAAAGGCGTGAATGCAGACAGATATCAGATTTTTTCGGTGGGAGTCTGTTTATTTATGTTTTGGGTCGAGTAAAATATGAGTGCATAGGAAACCGGCACATGAGCAGTGAGGGGGTGTTTGGTGCGTGTGCCCTGAGCTTCTGCTGCACAAAAAACACTGCTGTAGGGGGAATTTCTGCCCTAACCCTTGTGATAGAACCCAACTTCCATCCTGGAGAATCGCTTTGGGCACGGCACAGTGTGTATGGCCAGTGTGTCGCAGGGCGTTCAAGCTCCTCCTCTCCTCTGCTTGCCACGTCTGCACACGTCCCGTCTCCGCTCATCAAAAGATGTGTGCGGACGAGAACACAGCTTTTTTCAGAAATCAATCCATGGGTCACGTGTGTGCCGAACCGATTACGTCGATCTGGTCAATGATGATCCGCTGCACCACTAGTCACACCGGTGGACAAATGTCATGTTTAAAACAAAATATTTTCATATTTGAATTTTAAAGCTCATTAACTACAGATGTATTTATTCTGGAAGTTTATACTGTAAAGGAAAAAATAGGGGTTTTAATTAAATATTATAAATTATTATTTATATTTGTCACAAAGGACACAAAATGTAGCGTCACGTCAAGCACCCACATAAATGTGGAAATAGAATTAAATATTGATAAATAAGTAAATAAAAGCCCTCTACTCTCACGGTTAATTATCTTATGTCTTATCTTAAGTAGCAGACACTGCCAGCATGAAATACAGCAGAAAATAATATTCATATGAGAGGGTGGTTCTAAAGCCACATTTCCACCAAGCAGACCAGTTCGGTTCGTCTGGGTAAGGCATGGATTTTGTGGTGTTTCCACTGACTTATCCCGGGAAAGATCCCCAAATAACCGAGACGAGCCGTCCCACGTTTTAGGACCCTTTTCGTATGCAACTATTGCAGTTTTTCTCAGTTGCTTTGGTTCATTTCTCAGATCAGAATTGAAATTCTCAAAACTACTTGTTCAATCTTCACATCATTGTGTCACTTGTGCAGTAAATCAATTTCAATTGTTTGGACATGCATGCAAATGATTATGTAGAATTCTCTTTTGTTTGCTACATTATCAGGTGCTTTAGTCATATTTGTAGCCCACCTTTACCCACTATATTAGGAAAGGGCCTCTAGGTTCTTAAATATTATATTGAGAGCTAATGAAGAGATACTGCTTCATCTATGTTACTGTGTAAAAAATCCCAAGTGTGCCTTTAATATTCGATACCCACTCTTATTACGATCTTTCATACAGAGAAACCAAGATCAGATTAAATGATCAAACTTTTAAGTTAAATGCAAACTTCCAGTTTACTGAACATTTTTAAAATCAACATTATAACAAGTAAACCAACAATAAATCATAATTGCTCCTGAAATCTGTATTTTCTCAGTTTCTTGGCTTAAAATAATAAGTTTCTTAACTTGAAATAATATGTTTCTTAACTTAAAATAATAACCTATGTAAGGGGCCACACACACTCACACCTGCCTGGTTATTAAGTTTAGAAAAACCCTATAGTTGCAGGCCTGCGGTGAGGCCCAAAACTTAATTGCTGCTTCACTCTAGGAGCAAACCAAAATAAACCCTGAGCTTGTAGTTCAGTCAGTACTCACAGCCTCCAGTCCAAGTTCACGTGAAGAGAAATCCAAACAGTGTCCTACGATGACAGCTCCATCCTCCCACTTTGGCGAATGCAGGGTTAGCCTTTAGCAAGCGATGTCCAGGAAAGCAAAGATAAAATCCACACTTTGAACTTTTCCAGCAGTCTATTAGCACTTTGAGAACGACCAATCTTCATATCCAGTCCGGAATGATGAGAAAGAAGTCTCCATAGAAAGCTGACTGAGCAAAACTAGTCCGTTGGCGGCGCTACATCTGCTAGACTAGCGAATGCTACATGCTACGGTGCTAAACTGCTTCAAAAGTTCTGTAAACAACCTACTGCAGGGCAGACTTCGGGCAGAAATTATCCATAGTTGATCCACAAGCAATAGACGAGTGTTCATTGACGACCATTGAGCTAAAAGTCCAGAAAACTCTTCTAATTACTCAAAAATAGCAGCCACATGGCAGATTCAAATTGCGTCTCTCCAGGTCAAGCTAGCGTATCCCACTTCCGGTTTCTTAGTAAAGCGAATACGAAACTGATCGGCAAGGGTTGTGTACACAGCACTTCCTTTTAGCTCTTTCACAATAAAAACAAAATATAATACATGAAAACATTTTGTATTTCACTCGTTTTTAACTGATACTCATCACTCGTTTACTTTGAACAGATTTTAAACCTTTTTAACACATACATGAAATACAATTTTAACCATATTTATTTGTACTCTTAGATAATTATTTTATTTCTTTATTTTGTTTTTTTTTGTTTTTATTTATTTATTTTACTCAATGAAATCATAGCAATGAGTTTTATATTATTTTTATAAACTTGTCCTGGCAAACAATGGGGTTAATATAACGAAAGGGAAAATGGACCAATCACAATTTTCCCTTTGATGGTATCTTTGTAAATCAGCGACACATTCTGGCAGGTAGGGCAACGAATGCCTGTGTAACTCAAGCGAATGTGGACACAATTTGACAATGACAGTTGTCTTAGCCAATCATATTTTGATAAACTGTGGGCGGGCTCATACCTGTCATCTTCCGGGGAATCGCGAGTACTTACCAAACACCCCCTCCCTGCCCCTCTGCACTCTGACGGGGCAATATTTTACTTGACCAAAAACACAAATAAACAGACTCTCACCAAAAAAATCTGATATCTGTCTGCATTCACGCTTTATTTAGAGAATTTTCAGCGCGTTACTTTCACACAAAAACACAGCTAAATAAGGCTCTATAGTTCTCATGGTGTCGTAAAACGGCGCTACCTCTGCTGCAGAGCCACAGCTGGCTACGAGGCTCTCGCCACTTAGTGTATCAGTCTGTGGCGTTCCAGATATAAATAAACGCAGGTAGTCTGTCAGGACAAAGAGACACTGCGAGAACTAAAGCCTTATTTAGCGGTGTTTTTTGTGTGAAAGTAACGCGCTGAAAGTGCTCTACACAAAGCGTGAATGCAGACCGATATCAGATTTTTTCTGTGGGAGTCCGTTTATTTGTGTTTTTAATCAAGTAAAATATGGCTCCGTCTGAGTGCAGGGGAAACCAACAGAGGAGCAGTGAGGGGGTGTTTGGTGCGAGCGCTCTGGGCTTCTGCTGCACAAAAACACTGCTGTAGGGGTAATTTCTGCCCTAAACCTTGTGATAGGACCCAACTTGTTCCATCCTGGAGTATCACTTTCATGGATAAACACCAAACTGTAGCTGTGAGTGAGAGAGGAGAAAAGAGAAGATCTAGTTGGCAGAACGTGAAGAGAAATGGCAGAAAGTAATGGAGAAGACTGTGTGGTTGCTGGATTACTTGAAACTTGTTTTTTTTTGTTTTGTTTTTTTTTTCAATTTTATATCTTAATTTTTTTAATTGTTTGAATTTGTGTTAGGTGTTGCAGTGTTCAGGCACATGATAAATATTTAATCCCACAAAACTATCAATATACTAAACTTCCATGTCACATGATTCTGGCTATTGTTTTTATTTCTTTTTTTGATTGTTTATTGCCACATGTGGTCCCATGGTCCTACTGAAGGCCAAGTGGCTGGGGCCACGGTTCGCCTCTGACATTTTTATATATATATATATATATAATTATAAATTGTCTTACTTCCCATGACATGTAGTCATTAGTTCATCACATAAGAGTTTACATTCAAAAGTGTTGAACAACTTATCGTAATATGTCAAACATCTTTCCATTGGACTTTTTTTCTGAATCTGTTTTTTTCGAAGTCAGGATTGGTAAATTGCTCCCTGGTTAATCTTGACTTCCTTACAATGGCTAAGGTTGGTTAAGAGATGCAGCCAAAAGCTGGGAGAACAACTGTGTCCTCAATCATTCAGACTTTTTGTGGAAAGAGACGATCTTTGTTGTGATGTGGATGAGAATTTCTGGCCCAACATACAGAAACACAAGGAGGTGTAGGAAGACTGCACTGCTCTGTAATTCCCACAGCACTGCATGAACAGTGTTCCCTAAAGAGACTGTCCTTATATGTTCATCACAATGATGGGGAAGGTCAACAGAGTGCAGCACAAACAGTGAAAGTAAAAATATGAATATTTTCCAGTCTCTTGTCATCAATCTCCCACATACACTTAGATGTAACTTACAATTTCCATTAACTGTCATCAAAGCTTTAGGCATAGTTATACATCAGAACTTCCTTCCAGAATACTCTGTTATACTGACAACATGACTAAGCACTTTAACTTCTCTATCAATACACAGACACAAGGACTCATCATTCTGATGCACAGGCATGTTCATTGACACAGAAATTTACTTTTGAGGGATGAACTAAAGATTTTTCGAACAATAATGGCTTTTGCAGGTAATTGATGGTGTTTTGCTATTTGTACAAACTGTTCTGAAAAATGCTCTTATTGTTTTGCAATTGGCAATGATGATTCGAGAAATGTACCAAAGCAACTGAAAAAAAAAAAAATATATATATATATATATATATATATATATATATATATATATATATATATATACTATATAAGTGTTGTCAGGCGATTAAAAATATTAATCTGATTAATTACAGGATTTGTTATTAATTAATCTAATTAATCCCATTTTAATCTCATATCAGTTTAAGGTCCCAAAATAAAGACTTTGAATTCCAGGACATTAAAATTACATTAAAAGACATTTAAAAATAAGGTGGGAATATATACAACACATTTTTAGGTACCCTGAGGCATAAGGAACGTATTATGAAAAGTTGTATGGTTCTATCTTTACAAAATCTACACAGTCCTGCACCTAAGGTAAGCTGATTTGATTTTTAGGACGTTTTTTGCTTCTGTTCACATTTTTACTCGATGTGGACTCAATTTTCACTGCAATATGAACTTCTATACTTCTATGAGGTCAGGAGAACCAGGGCTAAAGGCTAAAAACTGTGAGGAACTATATACAAAACACTTTTTTCAAGTCTTGGATCAAAGAAAAGTGAAGTATTCTCAGTTTAACATGCTCTGAACACACAAACTGTTGCTCATTGGTGCAGAGCAGCCCCAAGCTAACACACGACACAAGGAAGATGGAAGGAAATTTTCAAAGAATTCTTTAGATTTAAACACATGACATTTATCGATCATTCAGGGCTTGTTTGGTGCAGTAAAAAGTGTAAAATGACCTGTTTTTTACAGAATTGAGCTAGACCAAACGGTTGATTTTCTGTAGATTTTCAAATAGGACGTATATAAACAAGATGTGGACGGCAGTCCCATTAACAGTGCTCTCTCTAACCCCCCGTGCAAAGCATGTTGCTGACGTCAGGTGTGATACATTCAGGGACCGTCCGAAATTTGAAAATCTGACGAGAACACCACTTCTTCCATGTAGGACAAACGGTTTGTAAATGCTAGGCATTTGAAAATAAGTGCGTCTTTGAAAGCCTCGCATGTTTGGGATCCAGATTAATCTGCGTTCATTTTTAGAACGCGTTAATTTGCGGTGTCATTAATTAATCTAATTAACTGGTTAAAATGACAGCCCTAATATGTGTGTATATATATATATATAAATATATATATATATGTGTGTGTGTGTGTGTGTGTGTGTGTGTGTGTGTGTGTATATCAGTGGCGATTGCTCTAAGACTGCAAGGGAAGCTCAGCTTCCCCTACAAATGTCCCCCAAAAAGTGGTGCTATGTACTGCTGTGTGTACATTTCATTGACAAAATGAATTCCTTCATCTTTTGTTCAGAATCAGCTACCTATCACAGGTAACAGGCTTAACCTCCTCCTCGTTCATCCCCGCAGCATCTCAAGCGCTTAAACACAGTCAGACGCTGGGCGTCTTCTGACTTCACGGAGAAGCGGGTTGTTCCACTGTGGAAACTGGACGGTTATTGGATAAACGCTGGGCTTTGTCTCGTCCTCGGACACGAAGCGTCTCTGGGGGTCTATGAGACAGTGGGCTGGCCTGGACGCTGGGCTTCTGCATGGTGATTGGATGATCTGTCAGAGGCCGAATCCCTTTTTGATTGACAGTGAAATGAGCCAGTCAGCGATCTTGAAGTATAACCCTCCACGGGAGCATCTTCTCAGTTGTACATTCAGTTGTTCTGGACTGATTCGGTGGCTTTAGCGATCCCAAGCGAGTTTACCTTTCTTAAAAACGACGAGCGTTGTGTTTAAAGATTCTCTCTCTTTTCACCAATACAGCTACAGCTACAGCTATAGCTGCCGAGTTTCTCCCCCGTCACTCACACTTACAGCCTGCAGGTGTAGAGAGGAGCTTCTGTTTAAAGCGGCTCAAGTCTAACACCCACAACACAATGGGCCAAGACCCTTTTAGCAGTCTAGCTCTGCTGGCCATTGAGAGAACACTGGTAAAATCCCTGGAAAAAACACCTGGTTGATACGACAGGGTCACAGATCATTTTCTTGAGAAGAATGGAGGGTAGAATTTACGTTTAAATATATAATCCAATTTATGATGAAGGCTGGAAAAAATGAGCTTCCCCTCCTTGACTTGACCAGCAATCAATTTTACTGTAAAATAACAGATTTTCAAAGTAAAAATTTTAGATCCTAAAATAAAGGAGTAATAGCTGTGATGTTTTGGTGGCTTTAAATTTTTATGTTAGCCATAAGTTCTGACAATTCTTGGTCTGGATGTTTTCACTACTACTCTGACTTCTCACAAACGAGAAACCAAGCGATTAATGTGGAATAACATTAATTTTTTTTGTTATCCATGAGTTCCCACAAATTTTGTTCCGTATGTTTTTGGTACCTGTCTGACTACTTACAAAAAAATTCAAGAAATTTTATTTTAGAAAGAAGAGATTTTCAAAGTTTAAAGTCTTACACTATAGAATTGAAGGAGTAATATCTCTGATGATTTGGTGGCTTTCTTTTTTTTTCTTTTTTTTTTTTTTCTTTTTCCCCCTTGTCCTGTTCATTGTCACAACAACAGAATTATGGTCTGGCTACCGTATTGTGCAGAACACATTTGCTTTTTCCAAAAGGGAGCCGTTAGTGTATAAGGCTCCCTTTGAGTGTTAAAATTGTACTCTTTATTACTGTTTTTGGATATATATTTTATACATATATATACATACACACACATACGTATATATGCACACACACACACACACACACACACACACACACACACACACACACACACACACATATATATATATATATATATATATATATATATATATATATATATATATACACACATACGCATACATGTATCCATACAGTTTCCCTCCCGTATATTGCCAAGTTTGAAGATTACTGCTTAACCAGAACAAGGTGATATCAGGAAAGAAACAGTGATAAAGGGAAAGAGTGTAGAGAAGAGACTAGACAGAGGGGGAGAGAGAGACAACAAAACAACAGTAGAGAGCAACCACAACAACTGAACAAATGACTACAGACAGGAGAAATAAACAACCAGCTACTGAGCCTGAAAAGAGGCAGTATCCTGAGGTCTTTGACATCATAATCACAAGAAGCACCTGTGGAGAAATGAACTGGAGAAATCATGAGTAGCAGTGAGCACAACAACGACAATTGTAAAAAGGTACATATACGTATATAGAAATATACACAGAAGCATATACTCACCTACACATATAGGGGTACAGGTGGCAGTACAGAATATTGGGTTTGATTTAGGTCAGGTGATCATGCCAAGGTGTGATCATGCAGATGTGGCCCCGCTGTTCCCAGAGGCCAAACACGCACTGAGACAGCCCTCATATCCGGGCATCTAGCAGCCACAACAGAGCACAGGGCCCAGACAGACCACCACGGAGACAGCAGCACGCCAACCCAGGAGGAGGCAAGGAGGGGGCGTCCCCCGACACTGCGGAGGGAGGACCCCAGGGGGCCAGGGACTGAGGCCTACAGGCCCCGCTAGACGCAGGGCCCCCGATCGAGTGCAGGGGGTAGGACCCAGGGTCACCTGTGCCCAAGGGCCACTCACCCCCGAGGAGGGAGGGTTCGGCCAGGTACCCGGGAGGAGGGACCCAGCCCAGGCCACCACCCATCACGAGTCGGTGCCAGCCCCCAGCGCACCCGGCCAGACACCGGAGACCACAGAAGTCCTCTCCCCAAAAACCCAGTGTCCCCCTTACACAACCCCCTGTCCCAACCCACCCCTATCCCCCTCTCATCTGTACCCCAGCTCACCAGCCCTCCACTGGGACCCTGACACCCGCACATAAACATTCTGTCCATCCATACCCATACGTTGACACAACAGCACAACGACACCACAGCACCACAAAACGACCACACAACAACATCACAACACGGCAGCACCATATCACAACACACCTTTGGAGCCTCCAGCCACTCAGGTGGTGAAATACCCCTCCTTTTCCTCCTCACTCACCAAAAAAAAAAAAAAAAAATTAAAATTTTTTTTTAAAAAGGATTAAATAAATAAATAAATAAATGAATAAGTAAATATGTAAATATAAAGCCATGGGCATCCCCCGGGGCGCCGCAGGATCCCCGCTGTGCCACTTGCCCAGAACCCAAGGCAGCAGATCCCTTTTTTACCCCATGCCCCAGGGGGCACTGTAGAAACAGGGGTGTGAGAAGAGCTCCCTACCCCACCTCTGATTTGGTGGCTTTCAATTTTTTTGTTATCCATAGTTCTGACAATTCTTGGTCTGTACGTTTTCAGTACCACTCTGACTTCTCATAGACTCAATCAATTTTACTGAAGAAAGACAGAGATTTTTTAAAGTTTAAAGTCTTACATTTTAAAATGGAGTAATATCTCTGGTGTTTGGGTTGGCTTTTAATTTTTATTATTATTATTTTTTTCTTTTTTTTTGTTATCCATAAGTTCCTACAATTCTTGGTCTGTATGTTTTCAGAGCCACTCTGACTTCTCACCATAGAATGGAACTTATTGTCAATGTAACAAGTACAACGAAATTGAAGTCGCAGCAGCAATCAAGAAAACAAAAGTAAGAAAGTGCAAAAAGGTCCATAAGAAAAAAGATTATGATAGCTTGTCTATCATTCTCCAGTTCAGCCAGCCTCCACCTCCACACGGTCCGGACTGAGCTTCTTTCAGTCATGCTCCATCTCTGTCTTCTGTATCCTGTCTACTCAGGTGAAGCTCTTCCAACATGGCGTTGGTGTCTGATGTTAGCTTCGTTAGCCATGTCTGTGAATAGCATGATGCTACTCTGCCCTCTGGAATTCCCTCTATTGCTGGGTTAGCATGGATAGTTTGTCCATCTTATTGGAGATAGATCTTACATATCCAATAACGATGGATCCAACAGGTCTATGTCTCAAACAGGTCCATGTCGTCACTTCTTAGTTCACACCTGAGAACCATCACGTCGTCCTCACCTCCTACTCCTCACCTTGTAGGAAGACATCGGGCCTTACACCAGTTAGCGTTGACATGCTACAGGCTGCAAACAGCTGAGTTCACATGTAAACAATGCAGCCATGGTTACATGTAGGATCCCCAGACAAACACAGGAGCAAAAGTTGTAAAAATATCACTAAGCCACAAAAAGTTTGGTGTCCATGACCAACAAATGAGTCACACAAAGTAATGATCCACTCCAAATACAAAGATTACAAAATAAGAGACGAAAAAATTACTAGAAACGGACAGGAAAGAGAGAGCTTCTGCAAAGGCAGCCATAACCAACAGAGCGGCGCCTAGCAATAGGTTGTATTTTGTTATCTATATTTATCTTATTTGTGTTAACTGAAACATATTCCTACCTGTACAATAATATATTTCTTCATTGCTGCTCCGGGTGCTCCATAAAACCCTATTCAGTGTTACTACAAGCTTAATCTTTATGATTAGACTTTTAAGACTTTAGTCTGACATGTGAACTGCAGGTGTCTTGCCGCCCTGCTCTTGCACTCCATGAACACTGCTCAAACAGGGTGTATATCAGTGTATCATGGCTGACGACCTCAACACCTTCTACTGCAGATTCGAAAGGGACCACTTCACACCTGCCCCTCTCCTCTCTGCAGTCACTCTGCCCCCCCTGCCACCACCCACTGACACTGAGCCCCTCATCTCAACTCCATCTCACCCCCGGGGCTCCAGCACACCCACCCCCCAAACCCTCCAAGTGAGCGAGGAGGAAGTGACCCGGCTGCTGCAGGGACAAAAAAACAGGAAAGCTCCAGGCCCTGACGGGGTTTCCCACTCCTGTCTGCGAGCCTGTGCAGACCAGCTAGCTCCTGTCTTCACCCAGCTCTTCAACCGGTCCCTGGAGCTGGGGTGGTCCCCTCCTGCTTCAAGCGCTCCACCATCATCCCTGTCCCCAAGAAACCCTACATCTCAGGACTAAATGACTACAGGCCTGTCGTGCTGACATCTGTGGTCATGAAGACCTTTGAGCGGCTGGTGTTGGCCCACCTGAAGACCCTCACAAAGGACCTGCTGGACCCCCTGCAGTTTGCCTACGGGGCAAACAGATCAGTGGACGACGCTGTCAACTTGGGGCTGCATTACATCCTGCAGCACCTGGATCATCCTGGGACCTATGCCGTGTCCTTTTTGTGGACTTCAGCTCGGCCTTCAACACTGTGGTCCCCCCCTCCCTCTGCTCCAAACTGGCCCAGCTCACTGTGCCTCCTGCACTCTGTCAGTGGATCTACAGCTTTCTGACTGACAGAAGTCAGCAGGTGAGGCTGGGGCAGGCCATTTCGGACATTTGGACCACCAGCACAGGGACTCCCCAAGGATGTGTCCTGTCTCCACTACTCTTCTCCCTCTACACCAATGAGTGCACCTCCACAGACGCCTCTGTGAAGCTGCTGAAATTTGCAGACGACACCACCATCATCGGTCTCATCCAGGACGGTGATGAGACTGCTTACAGACAGCAAGTGGATCAGCTGGTGCTCTGGTGTAGTCAGAATAACCTGGAGCTGAACTCGCTCAAGGCGGTGGAGATGATAGTGGACTTTAGGAGACATCCCCCCGCCCGGTCCTCAACAGCCCGGTGTCCATTGTGGAGCACTTCACATTCCTGGGCACGATCATCACGCAGGATCTGAAGTGGGAGCAGAACATCAGCTCCATCCTCAAGAAGGCTCAGCAGCGGATGTACTTCCTGCGCCTCCTGAGGAGACATGGACTGCCCCCTGAGCTGCTGCTGCAGTTCTACACTGCAGTCATCGAGTCCGTTCTGTGCTCCTCCATCACTGTGTGGTTTGGAGCTGCCACCAGGCAGGACCGATTCAGACTGCAGCGCACTGTGAGGACTGCTGAGCGCATCATTGGTGTCCCCCTGCCCTCCATCCAGGACCTCTACTGCTCTAGGACTCAGAGGAGAGCAGGAAACATTGTGAGGGACTCCACTCACCCTGCTTACGGACTCTTTGAACTGCTCCGGCAAGCGCCTCAGAGCTCTGCGGACCAGGACAAGCCGGCACAGGAGTAGTTTCTATCCGTCTGCAGTCTCCATATTAAATAATAAAAGCTGTTACTAACACTGGCACCTTTTTAGAACAGTTTATAGCTGCACTACGGACCGCACAGTTGCACTTTTCCAACTTCAATTGTAAATATCCCAGTATTCTGTAAATATTTCTGATGCACATTTTATCCCAGCCCTTTTCTACACCCACATCTTTTTATTTATCTATTGTTTATTGTCATGTTTATGTGTCATGTTTGTGTACCTCTTGTGCTCGAGACAACAACTGCCGGAGTCAAATTCCTTGTATGTGTTGCATACTTGGCAATAAAAACAGATTCTGATTCTGATTCTGAATCAGTACAGCACGCACAGTGCAACCTTTTCTCAGAACAGTACTCAATTTGTTAATTGATCAAGGGCGCCATCTAGCGACCATATTTAACTCATACACTTATCTAACAGCAAACACAGGAAAAGATACAAATCAGTGTCATCTTATAATGCTTTTAATATTTTGTCATACACAAGTTCGTTTCGCTCCAAAAATTATTTTGGTTCAAACAAACAATGTGATTCAGGTTAATTTGAAAAATCTAAAATTTGTTTTAATGTCATCACTATTAGGAGGATCACTGTGCAGAAATTCAGATCACCTATCATTGTTCTCCTTCGCTTTTTCCTGCAGTAGCTGTCACACTCGACAACCAACACATGAAAAAAACAAAAGCAACTGTGTTTAAATTATAGGTCATTTCTGGGTGTTTCTGGCTCTGCAAAGCATGTTGGTACATTACCACGACTCTGCGATGCAGGTACAAGAGAACTGTGGAATCATTATGCGTCTATGAAATAATAACCTGTTCGGTGCTGTTTTGGCATCCAGCATATTATTGTTGTGCTTTCTACGATCATTGCACCTTTCTGCATTCTCTGTCCTCTTTAGCTTTTTCCTGCAAAAGCTGTGATATTTGACCCCCAAGACATGAGAAACTTTCAAAGTTAAGGGGAAGACAATCGCGAATGAGTGTACCTGCAGTTTAAAGTTTGATTTAAATTATATGTCATTAATAGGTTTTTCTGGCTAAGGCAAAGTGTTTTAGTGCTTAACCGGGATTCTATGATGCAGGTACACGAGAACTGTGCAAATCAATCGTGCTTTTGTGACACAATCACTGAAATGAATAATTCCGAATACACTTCGAGTGTCGTGAGCCTTTTCGGGTTTGTTTTTGAATGCAGCATGTTATTGTGTTTTTCGGGGTGTTTGTCGCTCTACAGAGCGTTTGGGGTCATTATAATGACTCTTTGATGCAGGTACAAGAACAACTGTGGAATCATTATGCTTTTGTGACACTAATACTGAAATTATAAAAACAGAGTACAAAAACATGTAATTCCGTGTCCTGAGCATTTTCTGTGCTGTTTTGGCATCCAGCATGTTATTGTAGTGCTTTCTACGATCATTGCACCTTTCTGCGTTCTCTTTCCGCTTAGGCTTTTTCCTGCAAATACTGTGATATTTGACCCCAGAAACGCGAGGAACTTTCCAATTCAAGGGAAGAAAAGTATGAATAAGAGTTTACAGTTTGATTTAAATAATAACATTTTTATGTTTTTCTCGATAAAGCAAAGCGCTTTTGGTGCTAAACCACGACTCTATGATACATGGGAACTGTAAAACAATTGTGCTTTTGTCACACACCTACTGAAATGATAAATCAGAGTACTTCTCCCGTTTCCTGAGCCTTTTTTGTACTGATTTGTCATATTTAGCATGTTTTCTAGTCTTTTTGGTGTTTCTCTCCCCGCAAAGCGTTTTGGTTCATTACAGTGACTCTCTGATGCAGATTCAAGAAAGACCGAGGAATTATTATGCTTTTGTGGCACTAATCCTGAAATGAGCAAAACACAGTGCAAATACATGTAATTCGGTGTCCTGAGCCTTTTTCTTTGCTGTTTTGGCATCCAGCATGCGATTGAAGTGCTTTCTATGATCATTGCAAATTTCTGCATTCTCTGTGCTCTTACGCTTTTTCCTGCAAATACTGTGATATTTGACCCCCAAAACGCGAGAAACTTTCAAATTCAAGGGAAGACAAATGCGAATAAGAGTTAACAGTTTGATTAAAAATAATAGGTCATTTTCATGTTTTCCTCGCTGAAGCAAAGCGCTTTTGGTGCTAAACCACGACTCTATGCAGGTAGATGGGAACTGTAAAACAATTGTGCTTTTGTGACACTATGACTGAAATGATAAATCAGAGTACACTCCGTTTCCTGAGCCTTTTTTGTGCTGATTTGTCTTATTCAGCGTGTTTTCTAGTCTTTTTGGTGTTTCTCGCCCCGCAAAGCGTTTTGGTTCATTACAGCGACTCTCTGATGCAGATTCAAGAAAGACCGAGGAATTATCATGCTTTTGTGGCACTAATCCTGAAATGAGCAAAACACAGTGCAAATACATGTAATTCGGTGTCCTGAGCCTTTTTCTTTGCTGTTTTGGCATCCAGCATGCGATTGAAGTGCTTTCTATGATCATTGCAAATTTCTGCATTCTCTGTCCTCTTACGCTTTTTCCTGCAAATACTGTGATATTTGACCCCCAAAACGCGAGAAACTTTCAAATTCAAGGGAAGACAAATGCGAATAAGAGTTAACAGTTTGATTAAAATAATAGGTCATTTTCATGTTTTTCTCGATAAAGCAAAGCGCTTTTGGTGCTAAACCACGACTCTATGCAGGTAGATGGGAACTGTAAAACAATTGTGCTTTTGTGACACTTTGACAGAAATGATAAATCAGAGTACACTCCGTTTCCTGAGCCTTTTTTGTGCTGATTTGTCTTATTTAGCATGTTTTCTAGTCTTTTTGGTGTTTCTCTCCCCGCAAAGCGTTTTGGTTCATTACAGTGACTCTCTGATGCAGATTCAAGAAAGACCGAGGAATTATCATGCTTTTGTGGCACTAATCCTGAAATGAGCAAAACACAGTGCAAATACATGTAATTCGGTGTCCTGAGCCTTTTTCTTTGCTGTTTTGGCATCCAGCATGCGATTGAAGTGCTTTCTATGATCATTGCAAATTTCTGCATTCTCTGTCCTCTTACGCTTTTTCCTGCAAATACTGTGATATTTGACCCCCAAAACGCGAGAAACTTTCAAATTCAAGGGAAGACAAATGCGAATAAGAGTTAACAGTTTGATTAAAATAATAGGTCATTTTCATGTTTTCCTCGCTAAAGCAAAGCGCTTTTGGTGCTAAACCACGACTCTATGCAGGTAGATGGGAACTGTAAAACAATTGTGCTTTTGTGACACTATGACAGAAATGATAAATCAGAGTACACTCCGTTTCCTGAGCCTTTTTTGTGCTGATTTGTCTTATTTAGCATGTTTTCTAGTCTTTTTGGTGTTTCTCTCCCCGCAAAGCGTTTTGGTTCATTACAGCGACTCTCTGATGCAGATTCAAGAAAGACCGAGGAATTATTATGCTTTTGTGGCACTAATCCTGAAATGAGCAAAACACAGTGCAAATACATGTAATTCGGTGTCCTGAGCCTTTTTCTTTGCTGTTTTGGCATCCAGCATGCGATTGAAGTGCTTTCTATGATCATTGCAAATTTCTGCATTCTCTGTCCTCTTACGCTTTTTCCTGCAAATACTGTGATATTTGACCCCCAAAACGCGAGAAACTTTCAAATTCAAGGGAAGACAAATGCGAATAAGAGTTAACAGTTTGATTAAAATAATAGGTCATTTTCATGTTTTTCTCGATAAAGCAAAGCGCTTTTGGTGCTAAACCACGACTCTATGCAGGTAGATGGGAACTGTAAAACAATTGTGCTTTTGTGACACTATGACAGAAATGATAAATCAGAGTACACTCCGTTTCCTGAGCCTTTTTTGTGCTGATTTGTCTTATTTAGCATGTTTTCTAGTCTTTTTGGTGTTTCTCTCCCCGCAAAGCGTTTTGGTTCATTACAGTGACTCTCTGATGCAGATTCAAGAAAGACCGAGGAATTATTATGCTTTTGTGGCACTAATCCTGAAATGAGCAAAACACAGTGCAAATACATGTAATTCGGTGTCCTGAGCCTTTTTCTTTGCTGTTTTGGCATCCAGCATGCGATTGAAGTGCTTTCTATGATCATTGCAAATTTCTGCATTCTCTGTCCTCTTACGCTTTTTCCTGCAAATACTGTGATATTTGACCCCCAAAACGCGAGAAACTTTCAAATTCAAGGGAAGACAAATGCGAATAAGAGTTAACAGTTTGATTAAAATAATAGGTCATTTTCATGTTTTCCTCGCTGAAGCAAAGCGCTTTTGGTGCTAAACCACGACTCTGTGCAGGTAGATACATGGGAACTGTAAAACAATTGTGCTTTTGTGACACTTTGACAGAAATGATAAATCAGAGTACACTCCGTTTCCTGAGCCTTTTTTGTGCTGATTTGTCTTATTTAGCATGTTTTCTAGTCTTTTTGGTGTTTCTCTCCCCGCAAAGCGTTTTGGTTCATTACAGTGACTCTCTGATGCAGATTCAAGAAAGACCGAGGAATTATTATGCTTTTGTGGCACTAATCCTGAAATGAGCAAAACACAGTGCAAATACATGTAATTCGGTGTCCTGAGCCTTTTTCTTTGCTGTTTTGGCATCCAGCATGCGATTGAAGTGCTTTCTATGATCATTGCAAATTTCTGCATTCTCTGTCCTCTTACGCTTTTTCCTGCAAATACTGTGATATTTGACCCCCAAAACGCGAGAAACTTTCAAATTCAAGGGAAGACAAATGCGAATAAGAGTTAACAGTTTGATTAAAATAATAGGTCATTTTCATGTTTTCCTCGCTGAAGCAAAGCGCTTTTGGTGCTAAACCACGACTCTGTGCAGGTAGATACATGGGAACTGTAAAACAATTGTGCTTTTGTGACACTATGACTGAAATGATAAATCAGAGTACACTCCGTTTCCTGAGCCTTTTTTGTGCTGATTTGTCTTATTCAGCGTGTTTTCTAGTCTTTTTGGTGTTTCTCGCCCCGCAAAGCGTTTTGGTTCATTACAGCGACTCTCTGATGCAGATTCAAGAAAGACCGAGGAATTATCATGCTTTTGTGGCACTAATCCTGAAATGAGCAAAACACAGTGCAAATACATGTAATTCGGTGTCCTGAGCCTTTTTCTTTGCTGTTTTGGCATCCAGCATGCGATTGAAGTGCTTTCTATGATCATTGCAAATTTCTGCATTCTCTGTCCTCTTACGCTTTTTCCTGCAAATACTGTGATATTTGACCCCCAAAACGCGAGAAACTTTCAAATTCAAGGGAAGACAAATGCGAATAAGAGTTAACAGTTTGATTAAAATAATAGGTCATTTTCATGTTTTTCTCGATAAAGCAAAGCGCTTTTTGGTGCTAAACCACGACTCTATGCAGGTAGATGGGAACTGTAAAACAATTGTGCTTTTGTGACACTATGACTGAAATGATAAATCAGAGTACACTCCGTTTCCTGAGCCTTTTTTGTGCTGATTTGTCTTATTCAGCGTGTTTTCTAGTCTTTTTGGTGTTTCTCGCCCCGCAAAGCGTTTTGGTTCATTACAGCGACTCTCTGATGCAGATTCAAGAAAGACCGAGGGATTATTATGCTTTTGTGGCACTAATCCTGAAATGAGCAAAACACAGTTCAAATACATGTAATTCGGTGTCCTGAGCCTTTTCTGTGCTGTTTTGGCATCCAGCATTGTATTGTTATGTTTTCTTTGTATATATTTATTCTTCATTCACTGTCCTCTTTTTTTTTTACTGCAAATGCTGTCATATTTGACCCCCAGAACGTGAGAAACTTTCAAAACAAAGTGAAAACAATGGCGAATAATTGTACTTTGGGCTTAAAGTATTATTTTGAATAATAAGTCATTCATAGGTTTTTCTTGCATAAACAAAGCGTTTTGGGGCTTAGCCAGGATTCTTTGATGCAGATGCATGAGAACTGTGCAAATGAATAGTTTTTCATTATGGAAAAATAACCAAAATGAGCAAATCAGAGTACAAATCCATGTTCTTCCGTGTCATGAGCCTTTTATGGCATCCAGCAGGGTATTGTAGTGCTTTCTATGATTCTTGCACCTTTATGCATTTTCTGTCCTCTTTAGCTTTCTTTTTCCTGCAAAAGCTGTGATATTTAACATCCAAAACGTGAGAATCTTTCAAATGCAAGGGAAAACAATCGCGAATAAGTGTTTTAAAGCTTAAAGTATGATTTTGAATAATATGTCATTAATAGGTTTTTCTCGCAAAGGCAAGGTGTTTTGGTGCTTAACCACGACTCTTATATGCAGGTGCATTAGAACTGTACAAATCAGTAGTCCATTTGTGACACAATCACGAAAATTACTTGTTCCGAGAATTTCTCCTATGTACTGACTCTTTTCGGTGTTGTTTTGTCATACAGCATGTTATTGCAAATGCCCTGCACATGCCCTGCAAAGCGTTTAGGGTCATTACACTGACTCTTTGTTGCAGGTACAAGGAAACTGTGGAATCATGATGCTTTTGAGACACTATTACTGAAATGAGCAATTCAGAGTACAAACACGTGTTATTCCGTGTCCTGAGCCTTATTTCGACATCCAGCACGTCATTGTTGTTCTTTCTGTGATCAATTGCACTACTGTGTTGTCTCTATCCTCTTCAGCTTTTTCCTGCAAAAGCGCTGGTATTTGACCACCAAACCTGAGAAACTTTCAGATTCAAGGGAAGATAATCCGCGAATGAGTGTACCTAGAGTTTAAAGTTTGATTTAAATTATATGTCATAAATAGGTTTTTCTCGCTAAAGCAAAGCGTTTTGGTGCTTAACCACGACTCTGTGATGCAGGTACATAGGAACTGTAACATAATAATGCTTTTGTGACACTATGACTGAAATGAGTAAACCAAAGTAGGTACTTTTTCCCGTGTCCTGAGCCTTTTCGGTGTTGTTTCGTCATACACCATGTTGTCATGGCTTTTTGGTGTTTCTCGCCCCGCAAAGCGTTTTGGTTCATTACAACGACTCTCTGATGCAGGTTCAAGAAAAACTGTGGAATCATTATACGTTTAAGACACTTTTACTGAAATGAGCAATTCAAAGTACCGATACATGTAATTCCGTGTCCTGAGCTTTTTCGATGTTGTTTGCCATGCAGCATGTTGTTGTGTCTTTTTGGTGTTTCTCGCCCGCAAAGCGTTTTGGTTCATTTCAGCGACTCTGCGATGCAGATTCAAGAAACTGTTGAATCATTATGCTTTGGTGACACTGTTTCTGAAATGAGCTGAAAATCCATGTAATTCGGTGTCATGAGCCTTTTATATGCTTTTATGGCATCCAGCATGATATTGTAGTGCTTTCTATGATCATTGCACCTTTCTGCATTCCCTGTCTTCTTTAGCTTTTTCCTGCAAAAGCTGTTCTATTTAACTCTCACAACGTGAGAAACTTTCAAATTCAAGGGAAAAAAATCGCGCATAAATGTTCTTCAAGCTTAAAGTATGATTTTGAATAACATGTCATTAAAAGGTTTTTCTCGCTAAGGCAAAGCGTTTTGGTGCTTAACCAGGATTCTATGATGCATGTGCATGAGAACTGTGCAAATCAATAATGCTTTTGAGACACACTCACCGAAATGAGAAAATCAGAGTTCACCTCCCGTGTCCCGAGCCTTTTCGGTGTTGTTTTGTCTTACGGTATGTTGTTGGGTTTTTTTGGTGTTTCTCGCTCTGCAAAGCGTTTTGGCTCATTACCACGACTCTGCGATGCAGGTCAAAGAGAACTGTGGAATCATTATGCTTTTGTGACACACTCACTGAAACGAGTAGTTCAGAGTACATTATCCGTGTCCTGAGCCTTTTCGCGATTGTTTTGTCATACAGCATGTTGTCCTGTCTTTTTGGCGTTTCTTGCTCCGCAACGCATGATTATGCTTTTATGACATAAGAACTGAAATGAGCAAATCAGAGTACAAATCCATGTAATTTCGTGTCATGAGCCTTTTATGTGCTTTTATGGCTAAAGTCAAGCGTTTTTGGTCCTTTACAACGACTCTATGATGCAGATTAATGGGAACTGTGACAAAATAAAGCTTTTGACACTACTACTGAAATGAGTAAACCAGAGTCCAGTGTCCTGAGCCTCTTTGTTGCTGTTTCGTCATACAGCATGGTGTTGTTGCGCTTTTGTCATTACACATCAATACCTCTGCTTTCTCTCTCCTTTTTAGCTTTTCATATTTGACATAGTTACGAGTTACATCAAAATGACTTCGGAAACAGCCCAACATGTTTTCATGAGAACTTAAAGCACGATTTAAAATATTTTTTCATTTTCCTTTATCGCTCTGCAAACCATTTTTCTTTCACTAAACAGGTCCATGGGTATTGCCGTCCTCACTACTTTGTCACTTAATCACTTCTGTGTGATCTGTGTTGTACAAAAATCCATCTTATTCACTGTTGTGCGTTTTCAGTGCTGTTTTGGCATCCGGCATAGTACTGTTGTGATTATTGTCATCATATCATATTTCTGCTATCTCTGCCCTCCGTAGACTTTTCCTGTGTTGCATTCATATCCAGGAGAAAACAATCGGAAAATGTGTGTTCAAGAGTGATTTTGAATGATGAACAAAAAGCTTTCAAAATCAAACATCAAACGCTTTGAGTTACTTACAAAAAGCTGACAGACGCAATAAAGATGTCTTCAGCATCTCAAATCATAAATTGAATCATGACATGGTCTTTTTTGCTCTGCAAAGCCTTATATGCATAAAACTGTGATGTGCTTTTTATTTGGATCAGTATTTAATTAACACATAATTGCTTTTAAGCTCATGTCACATAACTTTAGGTAATACTTTTTGAATGAGTTGTAACGACGTGCTATTTCACTCTGCAAAGGTAGAAACTCAGCTATGGCTTCTAAAAACATGAGCGGTTGTTGCTTTTTAGTGAAAAAATTACAATATTATCACTCAATATTTTTATGTGCTTCAGAATGCGTTATCAGCAAGTTTTACTGCCTTTATGGTACTTGGAACTAAAACGTGCAAAGCTGTACATTGTGACCACAAGATGGCAGCATGTGACTACAAGTGAAATCACCGCAAAACAATTTCATCTTCAGTATTCAGGCTGAACAATATTGAACTGGAAAGGTGCCTTGCAGAAAATGCGTTGAAAGGCTGACACCAAATACTGCAATGCAAAACTGTGAAATTAATTGCACAAAAGCAGTGCATGACAACTGAAAATGCAAAACATGTAAAATAAAAACTACATAAAGTTGTGGTACAAAGCAATGAATGACAAAATGTGAAATAATATTGCACAGAGCTGCGAAAACATTTGCCTGTGGAAAGACAGTGAAGATCATTGTCTTTACACCCCAGGAATAAACTACTTTCTGGGAAGTAGAACCAACCACTTCCACAGTAAGTGATACTTCATCATGTAAAGCCTAAATGAAAAACATACACACAGATGCATGCATGATGCACACACACACACACACACACACACACACACACACACACACACACACACACACACACACACACACACACACACACACACAAACGAAAGTTGAGTTTATGTGTATATTCACGTGTAGTCTATTATTGTCTCATTTTAGTCTGTTGGAGCTATTCAGTGACCTGATCCCCATCCATTCACAAGAGAGGGCCACAAGAAAAAGATCTAAACCACCAAGCTACAACCTCACAAGTGAGGAACACCTTAGCTACATTGCCACAAAAGATAAAACCAAACCAAAGCAATTAAAAAAATAAATAAAATACAAAAGGGTAAAAAGGTCAACAGGAAAACACAGCAAGACAACCAGCCATGTCACTTCTGTATGGCTCGCCATGGTACCTGGTGATCCAAAGGCAACAGAGGAATGGATCATCAAGTCTCTAACTGCTCGGTCAGGTGCCATGAGAGCTATGGCGAAAAGAACGGCATCTGTGGCGATGACGGCTTCACCTGTTAGGAATGTGTCTAAATTCGTATTTTAAGTAACAGTTTTTGCATAAATCCCATTTTAAGGCCTAGTAGGTTGCAGTTTTTATTGTTTTTATCAATGTGTTTTATGCCAAAGTTCACATTGCAATTTGCGATGAGCATATCAGTTGGTGTCTATTTATTCATTCATTTATTCATCATTTACTATGTAATTAATTGTCCTGATAATATGAAATAAATTATGTTGCCACATCGATAGTTGTTTAACAATAAAAATTAATGACTATCCCTTTGCAGCTGGACTGGCCCAACTTACCCGATAAGCGTCCCATTTTACCTGATCAGCTGACCCATTTTACCTGAACTCTGCTTGTGTAAAAAAGTTGGCACAGCTGACCAATCAAGACCTGTAGGGCCTAAAAAAAAATACTGCATAATTCCAACACAAAATGTAAAGAAAACAACCATTATTATTAGCCATAAAACCACATTTTAATAGAATGCATTGTTTTTTGTAAATGCCTGAAGCTATTTACCAAGAAGTGGCCCAATTTAGCTGATGTCACCCTACATTGTGACCACAAGATGGCAGCATGTGACTACAAGTGAAATCACTGCAAAAACATGTCTTCATCTTCAGTATTCAGGCTGAACAATATTGAATTAAAGATACACCACCCACCCACCAAACCCAGTTATGAAATTAATGGTACAGGCGTAATTTTAGTATGTTCTGTCTTGATGTGCGCGCTGCACAGGATCTCATGTGTTCACCTCTGCTTTATTGTTCCAACGGTGGCACAGCAGCAGCCTTTGGTTTTCTCTTCAAGCCTCTCAAACCTTTTCTGAAGATTTTCTGAGTTTCCTATCTCTCATTTACCTGCAGGAGGCCTTGTCTCCATTGTAACTCCACATCACTCATCCTTCCTTGCTGGACATGACTGACCCGTTTTCTTGAGCTCCATGTCATTTAAATCCTCTTCACCTTTGGCTGCTATAGAAATACAAAAGAAAAACAATTCCCACCCTGATCATTCATCAGTGTTTACAGATGCACGTTTTCTGTATATAAAGTCAGCGCAAGCAGAAGTGCCCCTGTCACTCTGTGGTTTACATTTGCTTTAAATTTCATCCTGATCAGTTTGCGGAGTCTGATATGATGATCAGTGCGGTGCTTACGCTGAGTTCACTCGTGCATATTACACTGCAGCTGATCGCTGTTCCTTCTCCCGCTCCCCCAGGAGTCACCTTTCTGCTCTCTTTGGGATGGAAGTTATAGTTTTGCTGTTTTCCTCTCATTCTTTAAAAATCAGCAGAGGAGTTTTCCTCCAGCTTTCAGAGATCAAACCTGAAAGCCTTCATGCCACTCTGTACCTCTGTGCAGGGGCGTGTCCAGACTTTCAGACTGGGGGGCGCAAACATATAAATTATTACCATTTGTCTTGACTCACTACTTTAACTATGAGTAACTATGGTTGTATAACTATTATAACCCAGTGTATGATTTTAGAATAAAATGTACTGTGCATCAGCCTGTCTAATAAATTAAAAAAGACTTTTTTTCAAGCCCAGATAAAAAGATAGAGCTGACTGTAAACTGTGCCATTAGATAAGGCTAAACTATGTTTGTGTTAAATTGATAATTAATCTATAAAGGTTTTAAGATGTAGTATGTTTTTATGTATTTAGCAGTCGGGGGTGGGCCGCGAAAATGTCTGAGACTTAAAAGTGGGCCCTGAGTTGGAAAAGGTTGGGAACCACTGAGTTAGAGCATCCTGTCTCTTATGAAACTCCTGAGCGCAGTGAGTGTGTGTTGAAATTTTCAGTTTGCAAACCAAAAGCAATTCAATGATACTTGTTCAGTAAACAGCAGTGACTGCATGCAGAGTATCTAATCCTAAAGAGTAAATTAATACAAGACCACATCTCTAACAAAGACATCAAAATTATGAGTGCTTTGCATTATGTTGAAGAGATATAGTGTACTTTATAGTGGACGTGAGAGATTAAGTGTTGGTGAACGATAACCATGTGTGAATGATACAGCATTCATTTACAGAAGTCAGTGCTTCAGAGTAAGGGGGCCCCCAAATGAAATTTGCCTAGGGCCTCATACTCACTTGGGCCCTGTTGTATTATTTGGTTGCAAAGGGAAACTGATATCATGGAACCAAAAATATGGCTCCAATATTGTGCAGATCTACTACTCATGCTTAGCTAAAGGGGTGATTCAGATAAATGTTAGGGAAGAAAAAAGCATTTCAAACAGGAATAAAGATATCGCCTCATCTTAGAAATAGAATGGACCTTCAGAAGTCTAAAAGAGTACCAAGTGTAACACAGATCAGTAGCTATATACACACTATGTAGTCTTGTGTGTATATACAGGAATTTTTTGGGAAAATTGTTTCAAAGTGTGCTTTTTAACAAGGATTGGAGAATGGACCCTTGTATGCCTTCTGTTGGGGTTAAAATCAAGAACACCTATAATGAAAAACTGTGGAATGTTGACCTATGCTGCAAGAAAGTTTGTAACTTAAATGGATTTCAGAAAAGACACCAACCCTCTCAAGAATGGCACAAAGTTACATTTGCACTGCTTCCCATAGATTATTTGACATATCGCACCAAAAAGGAAAATTGGAACATTTCATCATACATGGACTCCCTTTCTTGATTATGTGGGACCGAGAATGTGTATGGTATTCTGGCAGATGCATCCTAGACTGAAGGGGGTTCGCTAAAAGAGAAGGAGAGGTTCTGTTGTCTGTATCAGTTCATTCCCCATATTTATCTATGTTTATTGTGTGTAAGTTTTGTCATGTTCATCTGTGCTGTGCCTGTATACAAGTTTGGGGGATTGTGTTGATTGTGTGGGAGAGAATAGAACAGAAAATAATAGAATAGAACTTTATTGTCATTGTAACATGTACAACGAAATTGAAATCACGGCAGCAATCAAGAAAACAAAAGTAAGAAAGTGCAAAAAGGTCCATAATAGATGATGACAGCTTGTCCATCATTCTCCAGTTCAACCAGTTCAACCAGACTCCACCTCCACAGGGTCCAGGACTGAGCTTCTTCAGTCATGCTCCATCTCTGTCTCCTGTATCCTGTCTGCTCACAGCAGGTGAAGCTCTTCCAACATGGCGTTGGTGTCTGATGTTAGCTTCGTTAGCCATGTTTGTGAATAGCATGATGTGACTCTGCCCTCTGGTTTTCCCTCTATTGCTGGGTTAGCATAGCTAGCTCGTCCATCTTATTGGAGATAGATCCTACGTCCCCAATAACAATGGATGGAAAGACAGGTCCAAATCGTCACTTCTTAGCTCACACCTGAGGACCAGCATGTCGTCCTCACCTCCTTCTCCTCACCTTGTGGGAAGACATCAGGCCTTACACCAGTTAGCATTGACATGCTACAGACTGCTAACAGCTGAGTTCACATGTAAACAACGTGGCCATGGTTACATGTAGGATCTCCAGACAAACACAGGAGCAAAAATAGTAAAAATATCACTGAAGCCACAAAAAGTTTTGTGTCCATGACCAACAAATGAGCCAAACAAAGAAATGATCTACTCCAAATACAAAAATTACGAAAAAGAGACAAAAAAAAAAAAGACAAAAAATGGACAAAAAAAGAGAGAGCTGCTGCAAAAGGCAGCCATAGCCAACAGGGCGGCGCCTAGCTCTGTGTTTCTGACTGTATGATGATCCATAATAGGAATACTTGAGTCCAGATCAATGTGAGAGGATGACAAATGCCCACATTAAAAGTTATGTGGGTGATTTAATCAGTTATTATGTGAGTAAAGCAGGGTCACATTATCTGATGGCTACGCTGTTGTCTCCTTACAGCATGTTCTTAAATAGTTGTTTTTTTAAATTATAGCCACAACACTCATTTTAAATTTTTACTCATTTATTGAACATGTTTAGAGGGATTACATTATATGACGATCGTGAAGATAAGTATAGATGAACTAAAACGTAAATTTAAAAGGATTTGTACATGTATCTCATGAGAGAGCAGGCACAGCGAACTACATATTTGAAACAGTTCATATAGACTTTTACATAAAATGTAGCTCTTAGCAAACGTAGATTATAGTATACATTTCCTTTAAAAGTCGCCTGATCTAATGTAGGGTTTTTAGTTCCTGGGTTATGTAGCTGTATATACGATGGTTTCTCCTTTATCAGTAGGAAGCCATCACAAGCGGTGCTTACTCGTGGGTAGCAGATAAAGCAACATCAATCGACTGCTTTGTATAAATTACACACAATTTCTTCAGATTTTGCAAACATTTACCCCAGATGTATCTTTGAGTACGCCATTTATGTAACTCAACTTCTCCTCCTCTTTTTTGGACAATGCACACATAGTCAATGCCCGCCATCGCCCCCTGCGGTCACATATTCCGATGGTCACAGGTTTCAGTGCAGCACCGTTCAGACATCTAGCTGCATGCAATTATTTATTTCGTCCACTAGATGTCACAGTTGTGCCGTGTAGCACCGCTAAAGGAACAGAGGTACAAGGGAAATTTTAGAAGACAATTCATGTGTTTTACTGTCTTCTTACACTGAATAAATACTGGAAGAATTGTGAATATGTCAGCTCTCCCTCCATGTGCCAATCATCGCACGTTTCACAGACCCTGAAAACATTTTATTGCTCCATTCATCCCTTGTGGCAAGTGTTTGCAAGTTTAAATGAAGGTAAACTACCGGGATAGATTACAGATTAACTGCAGTGCGCATGTTTCGTTTCGACATAAAGTTGTCCTCTTTTTGCTCCTTTTAAGTTCTAGAGTTAATTTGATGAAAGAAAAAGAAGCATGGAGCTATTTTTTTCTAGGAGGAACTAAAAACGGGAATTTCTTCAGTGGCTTCTAATCAAACTTTCTCAATTCACACAAAAATTGCCCCTAGATGTGGACTATTTCCAGTTTGTTGTCAACCAGGAGATGCAACTTTTTAGAACATTTTCCAGCCAGGTTGAGATGCCGGAGAACATCACCCATGCTTTTACTGAGCTGTTAGCGCTGCACAAAGTCTGATCAATGAGACCAAGGAGTTGAAAATGCTGACATAGCACGGTGCATGTTCACTTTCAGGGGGTGTGGCAGGGGCAGTTTCCCGTCAGGAAAGAGGGTGCACAATCAATGGTATTTATGCATTTATTTATAATTTTCAGCAAAAAAAATCATCTATGGTAAAAAAACAAAACAAATGCACTGTGAGAATTTGAAGTTAATTGTACTTGTACTAGAACTTGTACTAGAACGCCTGTGGCGAGACGCAAGGATGGCTGTAACAAATGTGCACTATGAGAGTCTTCACAGCCTTGAAGATGAAGGTCTTCTAGATCCCTCTGATAGCATCCACCTCTTCTTTGTCCAGCATGTTTTCCTTCCGCATCTGCAAAGGGACCTGGGCCCTGTTCTACGAAGCAAGTTTAGCCTAGCGAGATAGCCTTGGAGCTACCTCGCTGAAGAGACCACAATCAAAATCAGTCAGAGAATATTGTGGGCTTTTGTTATGTTGAGGTCCCTCAAAGAATCGACCTTCAGTTCCAGTCACCATTTCAACATAAAAACAAAACAAAACAAAACAAAACAAAGCATTTACTGTGGTGCTCAAACAAAATAATTTGCATGTTTTTATAATTCTTCTAATTTGTACCAGCAGTAAATAAGACTTTAGACAGGAAAAGACAGGAAGAGAAGAGAAACAAAGTTTGCAGCATAACACACTTCTCAAGAATAGAAATCCTTCAGTAAGTGCATATCTTTTTTAACAGATGAAAGTTTAACATAGGATGGCCTCTTTTTTATTTTCATTTTTTTACAAACTCTCATTCAGTAGCTTAAAGATCATAAAATTGAACCCCTTTAAGACACATGGTTCTTAGGAGAATCATGGACAGGGGTCAGGGACACAGTTTTGTTAGAAAAGCCAGAACAATATGACTAAATAATTAAATCAATATCTAAGTCTTGATCTAATTTTCTGCTTGCTCTGTAAGACTCTGTGTAAGACTGAAAAAGTGTTGCTGGTGATTTACCAGTGACAATTTTTTTTCGGACGCCACCTGTGTCCACCCCTGTGGACACAGGTGGGTGACTCCAAAGAAGGTGACTGCCAGTGTAGCAGTGGGGGAATTTTTCTGCTGGCGTTACCACTGCAGAAGGCCTCTCTCAAGGATGTTTGTTGAGATCTGGATATGGAACTGCTTTTCAACATCAACTCCTCGACACATGGTTTCCAAGATATCATCAACACTGTCAAACAGTAAGCATAATCAGTAGATGTAAACTACTTGTGTTGAAAACAAATGCACAAGGATAACTTCATGTATTTACACACTAGATTTACGTTTTGATGACTTCTCCATTTTCCTGGCTCAAGGCATTTGCCTTACCCGTCTCAAAATGGTCTATTCCTCTACAAAAGTACAATAAGAATCTTGGTTGAAAAGAATAGCAAAAACGGGTAATGTAAGTTGCATCTTCAAGTAAAATAATCCCATATAATACATGTAGTATCTTCAGATATTTATGAAGAGAAGCACGCATTTACTTATTATTCGACTTAGCTTTTAACTTGGGGGGGGGGGGGGGGGGGACTTACAACAGGTTTTCTATCACAGCAACTTGTTTTTTAATCTTCTTCACTCTTCAGTGCTGTGTTTTGTAGATTATCTACAACACTAAATCAGTAATCAACTAATTTGCATAACAAGTCACTTGTATGTTACGGTTGCATTTTCTTAATATATCACCTCTTCATGGCCCATATCCCTGGACATGTCGGCATGCCTTTTTCCAAGACCAGCCTGGGCAAGGTCAAACTCTTCAGAAAGAGGTTGGGGTTGTCTCCGGATTCAGGTTTAACAGTTATCCATAGATGGTATCCATAGCTAAAAGGCCTCCGAATTTTTAGATGCTGTGCCATGGGTTTTCAAACTCTGTATCTTTTGCTTTCCAGAACAAGATTTCCTGTGAAAAAAAATGGGAGAGATCTGATTTTGAAATATAAAGTCCGAATTTGAAATATAAAAATACTGTTACCATACTATACTAAAAATACAAAAAAGAATTAAAACATGACACACACACACACACACACACACACACACACACACACACACACACACACACACAGAGATAACCTGGGCCCATATTCACAAAGGTTCTCAGAGTCCTCTCAGAGAGCTCCTAACTAAAAATTCCTAGCAAGGAGTCTTAGCTTAAGAGTGATTCAGGAAGGTTGTAAGAGCAACTCTGAGCAAGGAGGAGACAGAAACTTTTATCTTAGGTTGTGTCCGAAATCATTCACTCATTCTCTACTCACTCCTCACTATATAGTGAATTAGATGTAGTGGACTACATCAGCTAAATTAAAACAACATTTCCAACACTACTCACTCACTCGCCAGCCGCTAACAGTGACGTAATTACACTCGCATCGCTCATGGACGGCTAGGGATTTACAGTAATTATTACTCTCAAACACTGCAAAACGTTTTTTATTTCAGTGATAACTAATGTTATACTTGGCGTATTTTCCGCAACAGCCAAATAGAATAACTTATTACACATTATTTATAAAATTCATAAACCATATATTTGCACAGCAACTTATGCTATATTTGAGAATTACAAAGTCCGGTGAATGCATCATCCGCAATGAAAAATTTAGCGGCTAACGTCTGTGTTGTTTGTTTCTCTACTCGAAGTTGTGAGACACGTTTGTCTGAAAGTTTAGCAGAGAGCTTAGAGTCATTCTCTGACAGTTTTTAAAGATTTTTCATGTTATCAGTAATCACTAATCATGTAATCAGCCATTCCTTCAGTTTGAACTCATGATGGTATATATTGCTATTATAGTGAGCATCTCTAATACACTACTTTACAAAATGCATTGTGGGATACATTGAGTGGACTATATATTGAATGACTGTGCTTACTCAGAATTCGGACAATAAACATCGAATTATACTATGTATACAAAGCTGCTTAATTGCAACAAACACTAGTCAGAAATTGTTAGAAAAGAATATGTATATATATAATATAATAGAAGCTTATTTACATTGTACAACTGAACTCAGAATCTCCTACTGGGAACTCGGGGTTGGTGTGGGTGCTCTAACTTACAAGTCGGAAATTCCGACTTCGGGAGCTGTTCCTGTTGGCCGTTCCCACCGGGAACTCGCAAATTCTGACTTCCGAATACAAATGGAATGCAGCATAAAGTCGAAATGATGTGAATAAAATTGAAATTTCAAGATCAAAGTGGAAATGACTAGAATAAAGCTGAAAAACAAATTCAAGATCAAAGTCAAAATGACGGGAATAAAGTTGAAATGACAAGAATACAGTCAAAAAATAATTTGAGATCAAAGTCGAAAGGACGAGAAAAAAAGTCAAAATAACCTGCTCTGATGTTTACCGGCAGTACGCCGGTTACAGTCAGGTCCTCAACAGTCACAGACACAACTTACAGTAGTAACAGCTGCCATACAGGAGCCTAAATGACAATCTTCGGAATCTGTGTTTGTGTGACAGGGTTGGTCTTTTATATTTTTATTGCATGTGGTGTTATATGAAGTGTGTGGGTAGGTAATGACTTTTCTGACTGGCCCTGAAGTACCCCCCCCTAAAACCAGCTCATTGGAGACCGGCGGGCAGGACTTCAGGACAGACACCTAAAAAGAGCAGCAGATAGCAGAGAGGGACGACAGTAGGACCGCAAGCAAAGCACGAGAAGCAACCCTGAAAAGACCCGATTGCTCTAGGAAGAAGAAGCAGCAGCCAGTTGTGGGCCTTTACGGTTTCCTGTGAAGAGAAGGAGGCTGATGTTGGGGAGTCACCGTGGAGTTGCCAAGGGGACCGTTGCTGTGAGGCACTGGCATTAGCTTTGAGGAGAAGCAACGTTGGATGCACCCCTCTCTGAGTTAAGTACCCTCACAGGACCTTTTTATATTGAACCTTGGACACGGTTATAATTGGGTCAAGGAACTTTTTAAACACAAAACACCAGTTTCATTCTTTTCTCTTTGTGGGTTTTAAGTGTTTTAAGGGGTTTAAGATCCTTTAGGGAGCTATTCTTTTATGCTAGTTCTTTTTTAGGATTTTACTCAGACACTTCTTTCTAGACCTGCAACCTGTCACAGAGCCATAATGTGTGTGTGTGTGTTTTTGTCAAAGATTTTCGTTATATTTTCTGTTATGTGTACAGGAAAGAAAAAGACATTTCAGGTACACAAAGCAGAACAATTTCGGAACAAAAACATTATATTCAATCACACTTATTCACACTACAAGAACTAAGAGACAAGACAACACACTCAATCGACATGGGGTATCAACAAGTGGACAAGTGGTATCGCAGAAATGAAGGGGAAGGGAAAGACAAGAGAAAAAGAAAGAAAAAGAGGAAAGGAGAAACATGCATTTAAGTATGTAATAATATTCAAATAATGAAAATAAATAAATAAATAAATAAATAAGAAAATTAATAAATAAAGAAAGAAAGAAAATCAGCAAGTCAGTAGTTCATAGGTTTTCAGCCTCAATGACAGGGTATCTATATGAAGTAAAAAGGGTTGCCAGATTTCATGGGAGGTCTTAAGGGAACCTTTCAGGGAGAATCTGATTTTCTCAAGTCTCATGCAATGTAAAATTTCTTGAATACATCTGTTATGTGTAGGTGGGGATAAATGAGTCCATTTAAGAAGAATGAGCCTACTTGCTAGCAAGGTAGAAAAGTCAAAAATACAATATGAAAATTTTGACCAGCCAGAGGATGGAAACAGTCCAAAAAGAGCAATAAGAGGGTCGGCGTTCACAGTGCAGCCAAGGACTTTCCCTAATGTATCAAAAATGGTGCCCCAAAAATCAGTCAGTTTAGTGCATGACCAAAACATATGCATGTGCTCAGCTGGAGACAGTTTACACCTGTTACAGGAGTCGTCTCTATCTGGATAGATTTTGGCTAGTCTCACATTAGTGAAGTGTCTCCTGCGTAAAATCTTACATTGTAGAAGTTGTTGTCTGGCGCATATAGAAGAAGTATGAGCAAGGTTAAGTATGCGGTTCCTTTGTTTGTCGGAGATTGTGATTCTGGGGTCCTGGTCCCAAATAGCCCCGAGGGAGTGGAGGGAGGTGGGGTTTATTCTGAACATTGAGTTTTACAAGACTGAGGTCTGGGATTTATGGTTTACTTTGGTCAAAAGAAGGGAATCCATCAAGGTCTCTGGTCTCTTTATTTGACCAGGATTCAAAAGCTGAGTCGGAGCAGGATGGAAGAAATAAAAGGTTTTGATAAACTGGAGCAAGTTTCGATGAGGAATGTAGGCCAAATTGTTTCCTTAATTGACTCCAAATTTTCAAGGTCTCAGAAATAATGGCGTTCTGTGCTATTCGCTTGATTGGTGAAGGTAACTGTGAACAAATCACTGACCATAACGCAACGGGTGAGGAGGCTAGTTCCATGCAGGCCCATAGAGGGTGATTATTAGGAGCCATCTTAACATTCCAATAAAGGATTTGCTAATATTGCTAGCCCAGTAGTATCAGTAAAAATCAGGTGAGGCCAGACCCCAGAGAGATTTAGGAAGTTGGAGAGTTGATCTTTATTCTAGCTTATTTATTGCACCGTAAAAAAAGGAATTAATCAGCTGGCCAAGTGAAGAAAAAAAAGATTTGCAGATGAGCACTGGAACATGTTGAAAGATATAAAGAAAGCAGGGAAAAGTACCGTCATTATGATCAGGTTGATACGACCTGGTAAAGGTAAAGGGATAGTGGACCACCTGGTCAGATCTGATCTGCAGTGCTCAAGTAAAGGTTGAAAGTTTTTTGCAAAAATACTCAGAGAATGGTTTTGTTACAAGAACACCAAGATATTTTAATCCTTGGGTCGTTTTCCTAAAAGGAAAGAGAGCGAGAGGGAGGTTCTCTGCAGTGGAGTTAATTGGAAGGTACTCGCTTTTATGTAGGTTAATTTTTAGAGGTGTCCCAGTCCGATATTAATATCGGATATCGGTCCGATATCAGCAAAAAAAAACAAATATCGGTATCGTATCGGAATGCATCTAAAATCTCCGATATAAGCACTCTGATATAAGCAGTCCATTCCAGACTCCGCTCCTGCTGTTTTTATTTGATTTATTTAGGTTATTTTCTGGATTTTCTAATTTATTCTTTATTTTATTCAATTACTAGTATTTTTTCATGTTTAATGTTAAAATTTCTGTTACCCGTTGGTTAATAATAGATGGGTCAGTTTTTCCTCATACCTACTGTTGCTGACTGCTGTTCTTTGTTTGAATAAAATCACTGAATCAAGTCTTTTCTAACATGACAGACATACTACAAAATAAGTAATAAAAGTATGCATGTTTAATGCTGACATTGTATCGGATTAATATCGGTATCGGCCAATACTCAATGCTGCAGTATCGGTATCGTATCGGAAGTGAAAATGTAATATCGGGACATCCCTATTAATTCTATAGTCAGATAATTTCATAAATTGTTCTAGAATATCCAAGATAACAGGAAGTGATGAAGTTGGATCGGTGATGTAAAGCAGAAGGTCATCTGCATAAAGAAATAAGCCAAATCGAGAAAATCCCTTCAAATTTATCTTCATAACGAAGCCATACAGCTAAGGGCTTGACGGCTAGAGCAAGCAGAGATGGGGAAAGCAGGCATCTCTGACGAGTGCCCCAGGATAAAGGAAATGAATTAGATTTTATACCGTTAATATTAATCTTAGCCACAGGGGGAAATGTAAAGAAGCTTAATCCATGATATGAAGTTGGAGTCAAAACTGAATTTACTTAGAATATGGAACAAGTAGCTCCACTCGACCCGATTAAAAGCCTTTTCGGCGTCTAGAGATAGGATGATTTCAGCCGGGATGGAGTCTGAAGAAGAGCAGATGATGTTGAATAACCTTCTAGTATTACTGAAAAAGATTGTCGACCAGAGATGAAACTGGTCTGGTGCGGGTTCGTTAGCGTAGGGGTGACCTTCAGGAGACGAGTGGCGAGCACTTTGGACAATTTTTAGAGTCAACATTTAAGAGGGAGATGGGCCTATAGCTGCTGCAGTGGAGAGGATTTTTATCTTTCTTAAGTAACAAGGTTATTGACACTTCTGAGAATGTAGAAGGAAGTTTCCCTCTTGCAAACGCATCATTAAATACCCTTGCTAGGATGGGAGCTAGTTTGCTAGAAAAGGTTTTGAAAAATTCTGTGGAGTATCCGTCCAGGGGATTTGGAGCTTTGTAAAGACCCGATAGCTTCTTGGACCTCAGCAAATGTTATGGAGGCTCCTAGATTACTAAACACATTGTTGTCTACTTGAGGGAATGTAAAGTAGTCTAGGGGGTTTGGCTCTGACCAGTTGTGGAAGGAGATTTCGGACGAGTAGAGTGTTAAATAACAATTAGAGAAAGTATTAAAAATTTCCCTAGGATCTGTTGTAACTAACCCAGCTGGGGATGCTATGTTAGGTATGAGTTTAGAGGCAGTTGCAGAGCGGGCTTGATATGCTAATAGTTTGCCAGGTTTATCAACTTGTTCAAAGAAGCGTTGCTTTGTTTGTAAAAGCTGAATTTCAACTTTGCTGGTTGATAGCAATTCATATTGAGACTGTAGCTGTAATCTCTTTTTGTATAATGCAGCTGAGGGATTGGAGGCGTATTAGGCATCTAAAATACGGATTTTATCGGATAGTTCTGTCAACTTAGAAAGCTATGATTTTTTAGAATGGGAAACAAATAAGATGATCTGCCCGCGTAAATATGTTTTAAAAGAATCCCACAGTATATCACTGCTGATATCAGGCATGTCAATTATTGTAATTGTTAAAGAAGAAATTGATTTCCTCAATGAGAAATTCTTTAAATTTAGCTTCAGAGAGCAACTGTGACTTAAATTTCCAGAATTTGTGAGCAGGTCTGCAGAGGGAGAAAGTAATGTCTACTGATGCAAGGGCATGAACAGAGATGACTATACTATGATATTCACAGGCAACAGTACTGTGCAACAGTTTATTATCCAGTAGGAAGAAATCTATTTGTGAGAAGCTATGGTGCACATGAGAAAAGAAGGAAAATTCTTTGTTGTAAGGAAACCTAGTTCTCCAAGGGTCAGACAATCCCAAATGGTCTGTATGAAATTTTAAGGTGGTTGCTGATTTTGTTTGAGCGATATGTTTAGCAGATGATCTATCAAGTGTGGTGTCCTATACCAGATTAAAATCGCCCCAAACAATGATAAGGTGGTCTTAAAGATTAAGTGAAGAAGAAAAAAAAAAAAAGATACAAATTTTTCATCATTCCAAGTGGGAGCATACACTGAAGCCAGGACTACAGGGGTGGTTTGTCAGAGACTATAACAACACGTCCGTTAGGATCAGATATAGTAACAGAGGTTTCGAAGGAGTTGTATAACAATTGCAAGCACCCCTTACCCTCTCAGTAAACCCAGAGTGGAATAAGTGACCCATCCAAGCCCTTTTTACACAAGATATTTCAGAATTGCGAAGGTGAGTTTCTTGTAAGAAGCACAGATCTCCCCTTCAGGTGTTGCACGTGTGATATTACCTTGTTGACTTTGACGACATCATTCATTCCTTTGACATTCCATGAGACGAAACGAAGATTTCTACCAGACATCAAGATGGATTATTCGCAGAACTGGCTGACTGAGCTGTGAAAAGAGCAGAGAGAGAAAATGAAACAGAGAAAGAGAGCAGAAAAAAGAAAAACAAGGAGGAGGGATAACAAGATACAAGGAGAGACAAAACACACACACATACTTGTCATCAGTGGCGAATCGTGGCCCCAGCCACTGGGCCTCCAGTAGGACCATGGGACCACACGTGGCAATAAACAATAAAACAAAGAAATAAAAACAATAGCCAGAATCATGTGACATGGAAGTTTAGTATATTGATAGTTTTGTGGGATTACAAATTTATCATGTGCCTGAACACTGCAACACTTAACACAACTTCAAACAATTAAAAAAATTAAGATATAAAATTGTACAAAAAACAAAAACAGGGTTTCAAGTAATCCAGCAACCACACAGTCTTCTCCATTACTTTCCGCCATTTCTATTCACGTTCTGCCAACTAGATCTTCTCTTTTCTCCTCACTCATTCACAGCTACAGTTAGGCGTTTATCCATCAAAGTGATACTCTGGGATGAAACAAGTTGGGTCCTATCACAAGGTTTAGGGCAGAAATTACCCCTACAGCAGTGTTTTTGTGCAGCAGAAGCCCAGAGCACTCACACCAAACACCTCCTCCCTGCTCGTGTGCCGGTTTCTAGTGATGCTACAAGATGTGCCGAGGCTTCGAAGCGCGCATCGAGGCTTGCTTCATTAGGAGGAGGAGCCAAAAATGATGACGTCCAAAGCCTCGTTGCCCGACTGTACCACGTGACTGCTTCGGAAAGTGGTTCAGAGCTTACCGAGAGGTTTGACAGCAGCATAAGCCCATCAGGCTCCATTCCAGGTGATATTTTTTACTACTTTCTCCTGTGTTTGTCTGGAGATCCTACATGTAACCATGGCTGCATTGTTTACATGCGAAATTAGCTGTTAGCAGCCTGTAGCATGTAAATGCTAACTGGTGTAAGGCTTGATGATTTCCCTCGAGCTGAGGAGGAGGTGAGGACGACGTGCTGGTTCTCGGATGTGAGCTGGGAGGTGACGACGTGGACCTGTCCTTCCATCCATCGTTGTTGGGAACGTGGGATCTAGCTCCGGGGGATGGACGAGCTAGCTATGCTAACCCAGCGGCATCGTGCTGTTCACAGACGTGGCTGACGGAGCTGACATCGGATGCCACATTGGAGGAGCTTCGCCTGCTGTGAGCAGACAGGATCCAGGAGACAGAGACTGAACAGACTGCTGGGGAGGCTCAGTCCTGGACCCTGTGGAGGTGGAGATTGGCTGGGCTGGAGAGTGGTGGACGGGCTGTCATCATCTAATTTCTTATGGACATTGTTGCACTTTCCATGCTCTTTCTTACTTTTGTTTTCTTAGATGCTGCGGTGACTCCTGAATTTCCCCTCGGGGATAAAGAAAGTATTTTCTATTCTATTCTATTCTATTCTATTCAAAATGTAGGCTTTTGATAGAGTTGATCAGTCACTTATAGTGTTGATACTAGAGTTGGGAAAGCAGTTTTAGTTTTCAAAATAAAAAAGAGTAAAATCTCCCCTGTACTGTATATTATATTATATTGCCCATATATAAGCATATTCAGTGCTCCCTAGTTCCACACTTTCACTGTGCTCTGCCTGTTTGAGCTCATGCAATTTTCCTAAAGCAACAGAAAAGCATTATTACACAACCTGCCATATCATTGATACTACCATTTATGGGGAATTTACACACAGAATATTAAAAAATGCTGTTTTATATGAACATGTGTTCATTTATGTAGAGAATTTATTTTGTTGAACATTTTTTTATTTTCATTTTTGTAATTAACAGTCGTTCCCAAGAGCAAAAATAGGCACAGAAGTTCAATCACACATTATGTGGTTAAGCTATAACTGCCTGTGATTGTGTGCCTGATCAGCAGGTGGTTTCGTGAGCACATGAAGCTTCGCGAGATGAACCCTTTCTCAAACCACTTGGGCTTAAGTGGTTCGATGCTTCATGAGGCTTCATCTCACCATCACCACCGGTTTCCTCTGCACTCAGACGGGGCCATCTTTTACTTGACCAAAAACACAAATAAACGGACTCCAACCGAAAAAATCTGATATCGGTCTGAATTCACGCTTTATTTAGAGAATTTTCAGCTCGTTACTTTCACATAAAAACACCATTAAATAAGGCTCTAGTTCTCATCGTGTCTCTTCGTCCTGGCAGACTACCTGCGTTTGTTTATATCTGGCACGCCGTGCGCGCGGACTGATAAACTAAGCGGCGAGAGCCTCGTAGCCAGCTGTGGCTCTGCAGCAGAGGTAGCGCCGTTTTACGACACGATGAGAACTAGAGCCTTATTTAGCGGTGTTTTTGTGTGAAAGTAACGCATTGAAAATTCTCTAAATAAAGCGTGAATGCAGACCGATATCAGATTTTTTTTGGTGGGAGCCTGTTTATTTGTGTTTTTGGTCAAGTAAAATATGGCCCCCTCTGAGTGCAGAGGAGCAGGGGGGGGGGGGGGGGGGGGGGGGGGTGTTTGGTAAGTATTCGCGAATGGACGGAAGATGACAGGAAATGATCCCACCCACACCTGAAATAAATATGATTGGCTAAGACAGCTGTCATTGTAAAATTGTGTCCACATTCCCTTGAGTTACACAGGCATTCGTTGCAGTTACTGAAGGCCCTGCCTGCCAGAATGTGTCGCTGATTTACCCAGATACCATCAAAAGGAAAATTGTGATTGGTCCATTTTTCATTTAGTTATATAAACCCATTGTTTGCCAGGACAAGTTTATAAAAATAATATAAAACTCATTACTATGATTTCATTGAGTAAAATAAATAAATAAAAAATAAATAAAGAAATAAAATAACTATTAAGGAATTCTTTTAATATTTTTATTAGGCCTCCACTGAATACCTTGAAAGGCCCAGAGGGTTCCCCTCTGCTTCTCATGCACTCAAAACAAAACAAAAGAATCCCTTGGGAAAACTAAACTTCTGTATCATACAAGATACAAGACTTTCTATTCCTACAACTCCATCTTACCCCTGCTCCCATTACAAAACAAGAAAACATACATGAAGAGAATTAACCCCTAAAACAAGGAATGGCAACTGCTCAACAGATTATGCAAAATAGAGCAGCACCTAAAGCACTAAAGTTTCCAGTATGTGAGTATTAAATGTTAAAATATTCAAAGCATATAACTGGTGGTGGTCGGATTCACATTGGGTCACTAAGTTATCTCATTTATCACTACTAATGCACAGCTGCATAATTCAGGTCATTGCTGCCTTTCATATGGTTGTGGGGGCTCTGCACACTGTCGTTGCTGACACAAAGGTCGTCGGACCTCCGCACACTGTCACTTCTGTCACCAATGGTCATCGGACCTCTGCTCACTGTCACTGCTGACAAAAGGTCGTGGAACCTCTGCTTACTGTCATTGCTGACAAAAGGTCGTGGAACCTCTGCTTACTGTCATTGCTGACAAAAGGTTGTCGGACCTCTGCACACTGTCATTGCTCAGTTCCAAGGATGTCGGACTTCTCACCTCTGTCATTGCTCACATCATGGGTTGAGTTGCAATCATCATATTTCCTTTCTATCTTCACTTACCCCAATTATTTGTGTTATTTAACATTATTTCTATGCCTTCTCTTTGCTTTTATCTAGAATCATCAGACTCCCCCTAAGGTACGTATTCTTACGGGTGATAATCATAATTCATGCCATTGTACCCCCTACATTGATTATTTTGCTCAACGCTTGATGGGTTCTAACCGCCAAACTTCATTTGCATGCATTTATTCATTAAATCTGTTCATAACTTTTTCTGTTGTATAAGTCTCTCTTAATTGAACTACTGTCATATCTGAGGTGTGGCATTTTCTTCAATGTTACTCAGTGAATGATTTGACCTCTGCAATATATCAAGCCACCTGAAAGATCAAAACTTTATTAGAACACAGCATTGTCTTTCACACATGGTATGAATCATAGCAAAAAACAGATCTTAAAGAGTTCAAAACAGTCTGCATGATAGGCCTGGGCGATATATCGATTATACTGATTAATTGCTGTGAATGCAGCAATGCATTCACAGTATATGTTCTTCTGTGACAAAAAAATTTATTCTTCTTCTTCATTCTTCCGCCCGCTTTTTTGGACCGCTAAAACTCCAGCAAACTTCAACCGATTTTCACCGTTCAAACTTCAAAACGTGTGTTTCAGTGGGGACAAGGGGGCTATGACTTTTCAGAAACTTTTCACGAATAATTTCCGAGATATTCGACAATTTACGAAATTTTGGTCACATAGAGATGAATGGGGAATTTTCAAAATTTTCTCCCTTCAGGACATTTTCTCAGCCTGCTTCAAACCCTCCTCATTCAGTCATACATTCAGCTACAAACTCCATTCAAACTTCAAAATATTCAGCTATCTTTTGGCTTCATTCAGTGGGTTTCAAATGTTTCCTAGCATTCATAGTTTCTTCACAATGACCCTTCAAAGGTCATGATGCATTTCAGCTCTTCGAGCCGTTTAACATTGGTGTGTATTGGACGGAATGTTTTGGCTCAGAGTGGGAGATTCAAACGACAGAGCACGGAGAGGGGGAAACAAGACCTGAGAAACTTCTGGGTCAACTGCTCTCTTGGCCACATTTTTTGAGCTATCAACACAAATAAGCCCTCAGCATGTAAGTAGTCTTGTCCTGCTTCTGACAAAGTGGTTTTTAAAGCAAAAGGATGGAGCACTTTTTCACAAAATGGCCAACTGTCATGAGAAGTTAAAAAAAATCCCCATATACCTCCATGTTAATTCCTGAGGGGTTTTCTCAGAGATCAGTAAATTTTCCCTCATCTATCTATCGCTCTCGTGGGTTCGTTTCTTGACCTTCATGCATGAAATTTAGACGGACAGCTTCCTCTGGGTCTCAGGATTCCTACGGTGTGTTCATTTTTATTCTAGCCCTCACGGTTTTGGCAAGGTGACAGGAGATTCGGACTCTTGCTTTGCCACAAAATCTTCATAAGATTACAGTAACAAGGGCAAAGTTGTGCACCTGCACCTGCTGCCCTTGACGAGCTGGTCACCGTGGAAACCTTTGATCTCATGCAGCTGTTTATAGTAACTCATCAAAACATCCAGGAACAAAGACAAGCATGTGTCTGGTAATTTATCAGTAATAACCAATGTAAAATCTGGCTTCAGATAAGCCTCAGCAGACAGGTTTACATGATTGAACACACACACACACACACACACACACACACACACACACACACTCACACACACAGGGCAGAAAGTATCACACTTTAACAGCATTTGACTTCCATTTCCCTGAGTCAGCTCCTTATTTTCCTAGATTTTTTTCTTTAAATTTAAATTCCTTCCTTTAATTTCTGAATTGATTCAGCCATTCAAACTTTTAAATCCAATTTTAGATTACACTGATTCATGCTTCATCATCATTCTTTTTGTCAGAATTGCAAGCACCTTTACAGCCTGATTTCAAAAAGGGGTGTTGGGAATCAACAGACTCCACCAGCTCTCTGATGGCAGTTGGTAAACAATAATCACCATGGCAACATCTGGCTTCAGATGGGCCTCAGCCTACAGGCTTACATGGTTAAAAAACTCACACACAGTACACACTGGATTACATTTTAACAGGGTTTAAGATAGCAGACTTACATTTACCCTCAGTCAGGTCATTATTTCCATCAATGTTCTTTAAAATTTAATTCATTCCTTTAATTTTTGAATAGACGCAACCATTTCAACTTTAAATTCCTTCATCCATTCAATTTATTGTCCATTTATTTCCTTTCATCCAAGAGTTCATGGCAGGTTAATTTAGCATTCTGCATTAGCATTTGAGCGCAAGCTTTTACAGGACTTCTTTAAACAATTTTCAGACATATCCTCAGTCATTTATGATCAGCATTCTGCATCAGCAGTTGAGCACAAGCTTTTCAAGACTTCATTCAACCATTTTAAGACACATCTTCAATCATTCATGTTCAGCGTTCTGCATTAGCATTTCAGTGCAAGCCTTGCCTGACTTTATTCAACCATTTTCAGACACATCTTCAGTCATTCATGTTCAGCTTCTGCTTTAGCATTTCAGCGCGAGTTATTTAAGACTTCATTCAGCCATTTTCAGACATATCTTCAGTCATCCATGTTCAGCATTCTGCATTAGCAGTTCAGCGCAAGCTGCTTCAGCATTCTGCATTCACAGCGCAATTTCTTCAGAAATTGCTTTTCTAGTTCGAACTTTTTCTTGTGGACGATTTAAAAAATTTGAATTTGAATTTTTCTCCCCCGCTATTGTGCACCTTTTATACTGCAGCAAGCGCTGACTCCACGTGTGTGCAGCATGCTTTAACAGTTCACTAACGAAACAACAGAAACCTAAGTGTCATAAAATGTTCTTAAATATCTTTGACACCCAGCACCTTGACAGACACGTGTTCCTTATGGTCTGTATCAACAGCCCTAAGAGGTTAATATAAACTAGACCTCTCGTCAGTAAACGTTCAAATCCCTTTCCTCCAATCCTCTGTTTTCTATCAGTCACCTTTCAGGAGTTTGATTAAGATCTTTAACTCAAACATTTCCAAAGCTGGGACCCTTTCATGTTCACCTGCAGATAATTAATAATGTGACTGAGGCGCGTCAAACCTGCTGCTCTTCAAAGTTAATACTCTGATCATTTTGAAAATTAGATAGTAAAGAAATATACATTAGTTTTTCTCAGAACATCCCCACTCTACTGAAGAAAATCCCCTCTTATGGTGACATGGACGGATCATGATTTGTGAAAGTAGACTGCGGGGAATAGCTGATATCGGAACGACAATGGGCGATCGAACTGAGCAGTGCTGCCTGGACAGACATGACTGAGAAGTTGTTTGGCTTTTACCTGGGGAAAGCTGAGTTCCGTCTTTCCCTGCAACTCCCTCTGTTCCACCAACTCAATCCTCCATTCAGCAGTAAGGCATGACATTTGTGAGCCCACACTTGAATAAATAGCATTTATTTTTACTTATTTGTCTGTATTAAAATACAGGATAAACAGGCTACAGCCTTAAAAAATAAAACTAGACAGAAACAAAGTGGGTTTTTTAAATCGTTTAAAAGCAGAATATAACAGAACAGTGCTGTAGTGCACTGAAACAGTACTGTACACGCTTTTCCTAGCAGGATTTTTAAATTCAAAATGTACAAAATAGTGCAGCTTTCAATGTGAATGTGCCTCCCTTATAACTACAAAGTGAAGTTTTTGAAACAGAAGAAGAGCTGAAACTTTAATTCCAAGAGTCAAATAGAGGTTACTTTTATTATTTTAAGTTTTTGACAAAATTAAAACAAAACTGGTTTTGAGTTGTCTCTGTCATTTGTACTTATCGTTTTCTTTAAAAGGAAAAAAAAAAACATCAAAAAATCGTAACTTGAAATTTTTCTGAAAAAATCAAAGATTTTATTTTAAGGCCATATCACCCAGCCCTACTGCATGAATTTCCACTGGATTTTTCCTGCGCGCTCTTAAGTGCTTGGCTGTGCGTCAGCGCGCACAACCTAAGCACCAATTTCAAGTTCAGTTTTGATTTTTAAAATTAAAGTCAAAAAGCTCACTCTTTCTTTGTTTTTTAAAATCCTTTATATCCTGAACAGAACATCTAACAATTTTCAGAACATACACGGATCCTGAAGACAGCCGTTTGTCCTGTATGGCAGCTGCCACTACTGTCAATTTTGCCTGTGGCTGTTGAGGAGCTGGGTGTACTCAGTGTACTACCGCTAAACATCAGGGCAGGTTGTTGAGACTTCTTCCCCTCATTTTGACTTAAGTCTCCCAATTTTGACTTTAAATTTGAAATTCCAATTTATTGTCATCATTTCGGCTTTAATCTCAAAATCGTTTTTCGACTTCATTCTTCTTCATTTCAACCTTTTCTTCAACTCTATTCTCGTCGTTTTGACTTTTATCTCAATTTTTTTTACTTTATCCTTGTCCTTTCTTCTTTAATCTGGACATTTTAACTTTATTCTCGTCATTACCTCTTCATCTCGAAATTGTTTTTCGACTTTATTCCAGTCATTTCAACTTTAATCTTGACATTTCAACTTGGTTTGCGTCATTTTGATTTCAATCTTTTCGACTTTATTCTCATCATTATGACTTTAACCTCGATTTGCGCAAAATTGTTTTCTCCGTCCAAAATGGCCCTAATCTGCTTCCCTAGAAACAGATCCAGCCACTGATGATTACTTTTTTTTTTCTTCAAAACATTGTCATACTCAAACATTTATATTTCCACAGGTATAATGCCGGTGTTGCTCATAAACGGGATAAGTTAACTGTACGGAGCCTAAAAAGGGGGACTCCAGTAGATTATAAACCCAACTATTGATAAAATATAACCATGGTGTTGTAGTGGGTGGCTATGAATGGTGTTAAGTGTAAACATCATGTCAGGCTTTCCAGAAATGTGTATTAGGTGTTTCATCTGTAAGTTTGAAATTATGCAAGTGTTCACAAGCTGGTCTACACAGAGATGGTCTTTGTGGTGAGGTTGTCCTCACAGCTTGAAGGGTGAATTTGTGCTGTAGCTGTATATTTGCATAGTCTTTCGATACCAGTAGTAACTTTGAGCCTAAATTGTTGCTTTCCTCTTTCCATAAGCTCCAAGACCCTGTGTTTCCCCTGCCCCTTTGACCCCCATCCAAACTGGACTACAAGTGAAATCATTTGTTGTGACCTTTTGTTTCTGTTTTTACAGGACCTCCAGAGCTGACTGAGCTGTGAGGGTAGCATCGCCTGGACCAGCATGGACCAGCTTGTGAACATTTGCGCCTTTTCTCACTAACTGATCAAACACCTAAAACACATTTCTTGGAAAGCCCAACATTATACTTACAATCTATATCATTTACAACACCAAGAACAACACTACACTACACTCGGCGCTGCCCAAGTAGCTGCCTGTTGAAGCAGCTCTCTCTTCTTTGTCCGTTTCTTGTAATTCTTTTCGTCTCTTTTTCGTCATCTTTGTATTTGAAGTGGATCATTACTTTGTATGGTTCATTGATGGTCATGGACACCAAACTTTTTGTGGCTTCAGCGATGTTTTTACTACTTTTCGCCTGTGTTCGTCTGGAGATCCTACATCTAACCATGGCTGCATTGTTTACATGTGAAATTAGCTGTTAGCAGCCTGTAGCATGTCAATGCTAACTGGAGTAGGGCTTGATGATTTCCCTCAAGGTGAGGAGGATGAGGTGAGGACGACGTGCTGGTTCTGGGGTGTGAGCCAGGAGGTGAAGACGTGGACCTGTCCTTCCATCCATCGTTGTTGGGAACTTGGGATCTTGGGATCTAACTCCGGTGGGATGGACGAGCTAGCCGTGCTAGCCCAGCAGCAGAGGGGCTGCTGGGGGGCAGTGTGGCATCATGCTGTTCACAGACGTGGCTGACTGAGCTGACATCGGACGCCGGTGACACATTGGAGGAGCTTCGCCTGCTGTGGGCAGACAGGATCCAGGAGACAGAGACTGAACAGACTGCTGGGGGGGCTCAGTCCTGGATCCTGTGGAGACTGGCTGGGCTGGAGAATGGTGGACGGGCTGTCGTCATCTATTTTCTTGTGGACCTTTTTGCACTTTCTATACACTTTCCTACTTTCGTTTTCTTGATTGCTGCTGTGACTCCTGAATTTCCCCTAGGGAATAAATAAAGTATTTTCTATTCTATTCTATTTTCTATTTATATATGAATATTAGGGCTGTCATTTTAACGCGTTAATTAGATTAATTAATTACACCGCAAAGTAACGCGTCATAAAAATTAACGCAGATTGATCTGGATCCCAAACCCGCGAGGGGTTCAAAGACGCACTTATTTTCAAATGTATTTTCAAAAGCAGGTTAAACTGAGAATACTTCACTTTTCTTTGATCCAAGACTTGAAAAAAGTGTTTTGTACATAGTTCCTTACAGTTTTTAGCCTTTAGCCCTGGTTCTCCTGACCTCATAGAAGTATAGAAGTTCATATTGCATCGAGTAAAAATGTGAACAGAAGCAAAAAATGTCCTAAAAATCAAATCAGCTTACCTCAGGTGCAGGACTGTGTAGATTTTGTAAAGATAGAACCATAACACTCAGGGTACCTAAAAATGTGTTTTATATATTCCCACCTTATTTTTAAATGTCTTTTAATGTAATTTTAATGTCCTGGAATTCAGATTCTTTATTTTGGGGCCTTAAGCAGATGTGAGATTAAAATGCGATTAATTAGATTATTTAATTACAAATCCTGTAATTAATTAGATTAATTTTTTTAATTGCCTGACAGCACTAATAAATATATAATTATGTTTATTTATTTGGGTCACTCACTCCCTTTCAGGCCATATTCTCCTTACTATTGTCAAACATCTTTCATGACCAACACCAGCATGATACCTGTGGAAATATAAGCGTTTGAATGTGACAATGTTCTGAAATTTAAATAAAAAAAATACACAAATACATAAATAAAAGATTTGTTTCCAGTGTGTTTATACAACAGATTTGTTTTGCATGAAGTAGATGACCAAACACCAATACTACTAACACCAAACACAAGTGTGAAAAACTGTAGAAGAGAACATAAGATCATGGTGAAATATATAAAACTTTTCACAAAGTGCACTTTGTTAAATTAACAGTAGCAGCATCAGGGGTGTGCTATATCATACCATTTACAACAATACTGGTATAATTTTTTTGACAATATAAATTTGTCATTTCACGGTATTTACAGTGCAGAGACACAATGACATATGACGCTTCCTGCTGTGTACGAAACAACAATGGCGAGAGCGAAAGTAGCACTACAGCATCATCGTCCTCACATAAGGATTTAGTGCCTAAAAGAGGAGCAGAGCAGCGCAGAGCAGCGCAGAGCAGCGCAGAGCAGCGCAGAGCAGCGCAGAGCAGCGCAGAGCAGCGCAGCGCAGCTCAGCGCAGAGCAGAGCAGAGCAGCGCAGAGCAGAGCAGCGCAGAGCAGCGCAGAGCAGCGCACAGCAGAGCAGCGCACAGCAGAGCAGCGCAGAGCAGCGCACAGCAGAGCAGCGCACAGCAGAGCAGCGCACAGCAGAGCAGCGCACAGCAGAGCAGCGCAGAGCAGCGCAGTGCCCATAGCAGCTGGATACCCGAGATTACAAGATCACAGGAAAACCACGTTTCAGCAGGAATCCCACCCATGACGACACACCTTCATGGTAATTAATTAGTATGTTAAGTAGGGATGTCCCGATATTACATTTTCATTTCCGATACGATACCAATATTTATCCGATATGATATCAGCATTAAACATGCCTACTTTGATTACTTATTTTGTAGTATGTCTGACATGTTAGAAAAGGCTTGATTAAGTGATATTATTCAAACAAAGAACAGTAGTCAGCAAAAGTAGGTATGAGGAAAAACTGACCCATTTATTATTAACCAACGGGAAACAGAAATTTTAACATTAAACATAAAAAATACTCGTAGTTGAATAAAATAAAGAATAAATTAGAAGACCCAGAAAATAACCTAAGTAAATCAAATAAAAACAGCAGGAGCGGAGTCTGGAATAGACTGCTTATATCGGAGTGCTGATATTGGACATTTTCGATGCATTTCGATACGATACCGATATTTGTTTTTTTTGCTAATATCGGACCGATATTAATATCGGACTGGGACACCTCTAATGTTAAGCTCATCTTGCCCTCTCCAAACTTAAGCGCCTTTAGTCCATGCCTTCTCCTTTGTGTTGGTGTCCTTATAGAAAGAATGTGTTGTTAGAATAATGAAGTTTTTCGCCTGCTAGATTAACTTTTCCTTTTTTTTATTTTTTCCTTCTTTTCCCCTTGTCTGCATTATCTTTTCTGCTGAGCACTGTGTCATATGACAGCGTTGAAAAGACCAATGCATTTTTTTTTCTAGCAGTCAGATTAACTGCTATAGTGACCATCACCAGCCCTCCCTGTAGGCTACTCCATCATTCTAAACTTTATTTAACCCCTGATGTGAGCTATAGGGGAGGGCCGTGCCACACCACAGTGTGAAAGAAGGGGAAATAATGACAGGCAGGACAAGACAAGACAAACAGAAGGAAGGACAAACGTCTACTACTTTTGATTTAAGATAGCAATTCAAGTGCTGGGCTAATGCAATACAGGAAGTAAAGGTTGTACGAAACCAGGGACACCAGAAATGGGGTCTTGAAAGCGTGGGGAGCTTGGGCCTACGTGGATAGGAGAAGAAGTGGCATGCATCACAGGATGTGAGAAGATGTGTAATAGTACCCGACTCAGCATGCTCTGACGGGATCTATCATAACTCTTAGTTAGTCTCGACAGAAGCTTGAGTATCTGCACGCATGTGAGGTGGTCACCGAATATCCAAGTAAGTAAAACACAGCCAGGGGCGCCCCCCGGGGGCCACCAGGGCATCCGGGCCCCCCCACACAGTCCCCAAACCGGGCCCAGGGACAACCCTAGGACTCAAGGGGGCACAGACCTGCCTCCCCGCCGATACCAAAGACAGCACCCAGGGCCCAGAGCAGCGGCCCCCCCTGCAGATCGCACCCGCCCTCCCCGACCACCCGTCCGCCCGGCCCTAAGCCACCCCCACCCCCAGCACCCAGCCACCCCCACGCCCCCCGCGGCAGGCCGGAGGCCCCAAGCCACACAAGAGCCAGCCCCCCCAGGACCAGCCCCCTCCCCAGAGGGGAGGCCACGAACCACAGCCAGGCCAGGTGGGGCAAGATGTTGGCATGTAGCGGTGGGATGGAGGTCCAGGCCCATCCCCCAGAAAATCTGAGGCCATGAGAGGCCTAGCAGACACAGTGAAGGGGACAGAGGGATGGGGCAGCCCAAAATATTTGAGAGAGATGTGATAATATCAACCCAAAATTGTTGAACAGGTGTGCAGTTCCAGGTGGCATGAAGGTAAGTGTCTGGAGTGTGTTGGGAGCAGTGGGTGCAAGTGTCAGATTGTGCTAAACCCATTTTAAACATCCTATGCCCTGTAAAGTGGACCCTGTGGATGATTTTGTACTGGATTAGTTGGATATTACTGTTGCTCTTATGGAGAAGGTGTTTTCACAGATTTGGTTCCAGAAGTCAGCATTGGGGGTGAGGGCCAGGTCTTGTTCCCACTTTATAAAGAATTACGATACTTGATCAAACTTACACGAGGCTAAAACCAGCGCTCGAAGCATAGCTTGTTTACATTCCCTGCAGCTGGAAGGAGGAGGGGGGACGGAGCGCACTAGCGCTGCGCGTAAGGACACATGAGTTAGTTAGGTCAAGATAAATGTTTATATTTCCGAAGACTTAATGCACTTAAAAAATATTTTATGTATGGCACTCTTAAACTGTGGTATTACTTTTTGATTTTAGTTCTTGTAGGCAGAGAAAATAGCCTTTGAATTTGGTACCGTCTGTCCCTGTTAGCGTCGATTTCCTCGTCACCATCGATTAAAGTTTGTGTCTTACTGAGGGAGAGGAGACAACTTTCTACTGTATCTAATGTCCTTAGTGGTCACATAGAGCTCATACAACCCCACTTCAAAAAAACTGAACTATCCCTTTAATGGGAAGAATACTTGATTTAGACCAGTTTATTAAATAATCTGATGGATGGGAGAATGATCGGATTGAATTAATAGTTTCTTTTAATGATTTAGATTTGGATTTCTGATGTAACAATATGTCATCTGCATATAAACTGATTTTGTGATGAGATGTTGGAGTCTCGATACCTATAATGTTACTATTCTGGCGAATGGCTGCTGCTAGGGGTTCAATAAAGATAGTAAATAATGGGGGGGAGAGTGGGCACCCTCTAGATTAACTTTCCTCTGGATCTGACCTACTTACTTTGCTTACATTTCAAGCTTGTGTAGTAGTAGTAAATGATTGGAGAAGTGGCATCCATACTGTGTGTGCAATAAAAATGCTGTTGTTCAGAAGCAGCAATCACTAATAATGAGTTGTTTGTTTTTTTCCCATAACGTCATGAATATCATTATCACAAATTTTTGGCTGGTCGGCTACTAGCTAGATACATTCAACAAAAAGAAACATTAAGTGCCATTCCAGCCATTCAGGGGGCTGATAGCAGACTTCTGTGTGATCCTAAAGAAATAAGTGGGACTTTTAGAGACTTCTATGTTAAACTATATACCGCCGAGCTAACAGTGAGTAAAATAGATATTATATCCTTTCTCTCAACTCTCAATCTTCCTCGATTATCAGAGGACCAACTTGAGCAACTGGATTCACCCATCACTATTGAAGAAATAATGAATGTCATCAAAAATCTACTTTCAAGTAAAGCTCCAGGCTTAGATGGCTTTACAGCAGAGTTTTATAAAGCATATTCTGCAGAGCTAGCACCTTTGCTTTTAGAAACTTATAATGAAGCATATGACAAGGGCAGACTTCCTCCCTCTTTGACAGAGGCTGCTATTACTCTTATTTTAAAAGCTGGTAAAGATCCCTTGGATTTCAAAAGCTATAGACCAATAAGTCTGACGTCCTACGATAAGTATATATTATCCAAAATCTTAGCCAACCGACTATGCAAAGTTATAACTTCCCTGATCCATCCTGACCAGGTTGGCTTTATACATCCTCCCTGTTCTGCAGACAACATCAGAAGGTTTATTGATATAATGTGGGTCTGTCAGGACTACACCTATGGAGATAATTTTGTTTCTTTATTATTCAATCAAAAAGAATAGATTTGAAACCAAAAAAGAGATTTGTAATCAAAAGACAATAAGTAGGAAATGAAAAAAAAAAGTTGAGATCAAAACAGAGCAGGTTGCAATTGAAAAAAAAAAGTTGAGATCAAAATATAACAGTTTGCATTTGAAAAAAAAAAAGTTGAGATCAAAATACAACAGGTTGCATTTGACGGACGTCATGCTCAGCAGACCGCTGCTTCACCGGCTGGCCGAGAGGTCTGCACAGAGCGGACCGCGGTGCCGTTAACGAGAACCGAGATGCGGCTCGGCAAGGCTCAGCTGGCCGCTGTAGCATGGCTGCTAGCTGTTAGCGCACAGTTTAAAGCTTCTGTGAGCTTAGATGCTTTCACCACATGTGAAAATGATCCATCGTTTGATTTTTCAGCTCGTAGGGCTCGCGTTTGTTTTCACTCAGGTCCAAACAATTGATCAGTGAGCGTCACGTTGTCATGGCAACTGACCGGAGGAAGGCGTATGTCACTGTGTGTCAGAGAGAGACAGAGAGAGACGAAATAATGCTACACCAGACAGTTGTCCTGAAGTTTTTAGTGCAAACAGTATTATAATTATTTATTTATGTGATTGGTTGAACAACATTCCAAGAGTGTCTTGAGCATTCTCACTCTGCTTTGACTGGTGTTAAAATGTTATACATAAATGTTATACGTCCGTGACATGTCCCGTTAGGCGCGACTCTGCTCAACGAAGTTGTAACGTTGTCAGGTGATGAAAAAGACACCTGATCATGTGTTAATGGAGTGCTAAAAGTGAATTAAAAAGCTTAGCCTGGCGTGGGGGGGCAGGTAAAGCCTGGCGGGCCCGCCAGGCTTACAATACACTGGGAGAAACCCTGTACTGTTGTGTAGGAACCATGCCCCCGCGTGTACCGTGGAACAGTGTTTTAATCACTAACTATCTTAGCTAATGTAACTATGCTCAGGCCGTGACTAGCAGAGACAACCATGCTAATTAGCGTGCTTGCAGCAGTAGGGCATTATAATTCATTATACTGTGTTGTTGTTTTTGTGAGTGTACAGCGGACTCTAGCCAGAGGCTATCAACTTACCTCCAGGCGTTGTGTAAGGAAGTGGTAGCTGGCGCTCGCACTCGGTAAAGCCAGGTCAAACCAACCAATAGAAACTATTCTGTCATCCACCAGCGTAGGCCCCGCCCAGTAAGTGCAGTAGAATTCGCAAGCAAAACTTTGGAGTTTGCACACAAAAAGGAATGATTTGCAAGAGAAGGTTTTCAACTTGAAAGCAAAGAGGGCTGATTTATAAGCAAAATGGAAAGAACTAGGTTCTCAGTTTAATTTTTCAACCGCAACCTGTTGTGTTTTGATCTCAACTTTTTTTTTTTCAAATGCAACCTGTTGTATTTTGATCTCAACTTTTTTTTTTTTTCAATTGAAACCTGCTTTGTTTTATTCTCAACTTTTTTTTTTCATTTCCTACTTATTGTCTTTTGATTACAAATCTCTTTTTTTGGTTTCAAATCTATTATTTTTGACTGAATAATACAGAAACAAAATTATCTACATATACACCTCCCCTCTGGCAGCCATCTCCTTGGACGCCGAGAAGGCTTTTGACAGGGTTGAGTGGCAGTTTCTGGGGTGCTTCTCAAAGCTCCAAAGTTCCATCCTCGCCTCCTCCACTTGCGTCTTAGTCCCGCCCACCAGAGATGCATGCCAGAGACGCGAGGAAACAAAGAGAGAAGAGAAGGAGGTTAATTTTATGAGCATTGAGATGTCCTCTCCTCCGGAGCGTCACATGAAGCGACGTATTTTAGTGATGACGGCGTCACAGCTGGATAAACCGGTCTGAGCGCACGAGACAAACTAAACTAAGGAAAATAATGTAAACAACAGGGCGCTCAACCGCAGAAAATTCATATTCACTTTCAGATCAGTTTAACATGAATATGTTCATGAATGAAAAAGAAAAATGTCACGTTTTCCTAGGCCCAGATTGATAGTTTTTAAGTCTTATATTGGGGCCACTTTGTGTTCATAAATAATGTGTTTATTCTGCTATAAGCACTGCTATAAGCACTGGTGGGACAGGAGGAGAGAGAAGTGGAGCTGTCTGCAGCGGTGCCTTTCATCCATTACGCGCACGCAGAGGGACAGAGGTGAAACTGTTGCTGTATCAGCCAATAATGGCATGATCTCACACCCATCACTGATAAAACAACAGTTTGCTACTGTATGAAAATGGCGTGGTTATGTGTTATTTTTAAAGGTATTATTGAACTGGCTCGAGTGGGCCAGTGGAGTGCGCAGTCAGCTGACCCGGAGCCTTTGAGTTTCACTTTCAGCCTGCATGTGTTGTCTGTTGTCCGGTCTCTGGGGCTCTTTCTAATTGTCTGTTGTCATCCTCAGTGAGAATGAATGTTGTAATCATCCAGATAAATATCAAACATGAAAATTCTCGGGGCGGCTCCGACGAGTCTGTGAGACGATGGTGGGGCTAAAGATTCATCTGTCAACCGCTCACACGAGAAGATAATCTTGCCTGAACGTCGGCCGATTTTAGTCCACGACCAGATTTCTTCCCCGATTGTCGGGAGGACCGAATCTGGGTTAAATCGGGGCAAGAATCCTGTAGTGTGAGCCAGACTTTATGCTTAGACAGCTTATCTTGCTCCATGGAGCTCACGTTTCACACATGTGGACAGCTGACGCTTTATAGCCGGCTCTGATACGTCACAAGGGGACGTGTCTGTCAGTGAAAAGACTTCCGCGAAGCCTGCTCTTGTGTTTCCTCGATTATGCCTCCTCCAGCTCAGTCTCCTCTCTCCTCTCTCCTCCGAGCACATTTGGCGCTTTGAAATGTCCTCCAGCATGGCTGATCACAACATACTTCCGGTGTCGCGGAGGAGAGAGGAGATAGGAGACTGCATTTTGGCACATTGGGAAGCACCCCTGCTCTCTGCCCTGGAGTCTTTTGGTTTTGGCCAGAGGTTCATAGATTGGGTCAGCCTTATTTACACTCATCCCACAGCTTCTGTTCTCACTAATGGTGTCATATCCTCTCCATTTGACCTAGGTAGAGGCACTAGACAGGGGGATCCTCTTTCTCCCCGGCTCTTTGCTGTTGCGCTGGAGCCATTAGCAGTGGCTATCCGCAGTGAGCCTACATTTCCAGGCATTTTAGTTGGAGAGCATCGCCATAAATTAATGCTATATACATTCTCTTATTTGTTTCAGATCCTCTCTCCTCTCCCTGTTTAAAATTAAAGATAGGTTTTCTTCCGTTTCAGGTTTTAAAGTGAATTGGTCAAAGTCTGAGGCTCTTCCTCTTACACCATACTGCCCTAAATCTCTCTTCCAATTTGGTAACTTTGCCTGGCCCAAGAAAGGCATTGAGTATCTAGGTATAACATTTCCACCTGTGCTAGCTGATTTGATTAAAAGAAATTTTGACCCTTTAACAGAGAGCTTGCGAGCTGATGTGACACAGTGGTCCCCACTTTATCTCTCCATGTGGGGTAAGGCAAATATAATTAAAATGATGCGCATCCTATATAGGCATATCTCCTTCCTTTAAAATTTAACAATGAACCAAAAATCAACTTAAAGTGCAACAGCAACATAAAAAGGCATATCTCCTTTTAATATTGGTTGAACGACCATTAATAAAATAGAACTCAAAGAAACATTAAAAGACATCTTCCTTGAAATAAGGAGAATGAAAGAACCTGAGCTTATAATTTCAGATTTTTTTTTCAAAAAGACACGCCAGATATAAACAAACAGATATAAACAATAATAATGGAATGCAAAGTGAACGGCAGGTCATCCTCGCTCTCATAATCACTCATCTTCACGTTGTTATTGCATGATTCGTCCTGGCAGACTACCTGCGTTTATTTATATCTGGCACACCGTGTGTGCGGACTGATACACTAAGTGGCGAGCGCCTCGTAGCTAGCTGTGGCTCTGCAGCGGAGGTAGCGCCGTTTTATGACACGATGAGAGCAAGAGACTTATTTAGCGGTGTTTTTGTGTGAAAGTAACGCGCTGAAAATTCTCTAAAAAAGGCGTGAATGCAGACAGATATCAGATTTTTTCGGTGGGAGTCTGTTTATTTATGTTTTGGGTCGAGTAAAATATGAGTGCATAGGAAACCGGCACATGAGCAGTGAGGGGGTGTTTGGTGCGTGTGCCCTGAGCTTCTGCTGCACAAAAAACACTGCTGTAGGGGGAATTTCTGCCCTAACCCTTGTGATAGAACCCAACTTCCATCCTGGAGAATCGCTTTGGGCACGGCACAGTGTGTATGGCCAGTGTGTCGCAGGGCGTTCAAGCTCCTCCTCTCCTCTGCTTGCCACGTCTGCACACGTCCCGTCTCCGCTCATCAAAAGATGTGTGCGGACGAGAACACAGCTTTTTTCAGAAATCAATCCATGGGTCACGTGTGTGCCGAACCGATTACGTCGATCTGGTCAATGATGATCCGCTGCACCACTAGTCACACCGGTGGACAAATGTCATGTTTAAAACAAAATATTTTCATATTTGAATTTTAAAGCTCATTAACTACAGATGTATTTATTCTGGAAGTTTATACTGTAAAGGAAAAAATAGGGGTTTTAATTAAATATTATAAATTATTATTTATATTTGTCACAAAGGACACAAAATGTAGCGTCACGTCAAGCACCCACATAAATGTGGAAATAGAATTAAATATTGATAAATAAGTAAATAAAAGCCCTCTACTCTCACGGTTAATTATCTTATGTCTTATCTTAAGTAGCAGACACTGCCAGCATGAAATACAGCAGAAAATAATATTCATATGAGAGGGTGGTTCTAAAGCCACATTTCCACCAAGCAGACCAGTTCGGTTCGTCTGGGTAAGGCATGGATTTTGTGGTGTTTCCACTGACTTATCCCGGGAAAGATCCCCAAATAACCGAGACGAGCCGTCCCACGTTTTAGGACCCTTTTCGTATGCAACTATTGCAGTTTTTCTCAGTTGCTTTGGTTCATTTCTCAGATCAGAATTGAAATTCTCAAAACTACTTGTTCAATCTTCACATCATTGTGTCACTTGTGCAGTAAATCAATTTCAATTGTTTGGACATGCATGCAAATGATTATGTAGAATTCTCTTTTGTTTGCTACATTATCAGGTGCTTTAGTCATATTTGTAGCCCACCTTTACCCACTATATTAGGAAAGGGCCTCTAGGTTCTTAAATATTATATTGAGAGCTAATGAAGAGATACTGCTTCATCTATGTTACTGTGTAAAAAATCCCAAGTGTGCCTTTAATATTCGATACCCACTCTTATTACGATCTTTCATACAGAGAAACCAAGATCAGATTAAATGATCAAACTTTTAAGTTAAATGCAAACTTCCAGTTTACTGAACATTTTTAAAATCAACATTATAACAAGTAAACCAACAATAAATCATAATTGCTCCTGAAATCTGTATTTTCTCAGTTTCTTGGCTTAAAATAATAAGTTTCTTAACTTGAAATAATATGTTTCTTAACTTAAAATAATAACCTATGTAAGGGGCCACACACACTCACACCTGCCTGGTTATTAAGTTTAGAAAAACCCTATAGTTGCAGGCCTGCGGTGAGGCCCAAAACTTAATTGCTGCTTCACTCTAGGAGCAAACCAAAATAAACCCTGAGCTTGTAGTTCAGTCAGTACTCACAGCCTCCAGTCCAAGTTCACGTGAAGAGAAATCCAAACAGTGTCCTACGATGACAGCTCCATCCTCCCACTTTGGCGAATGCAGGGTTAGCCTTTAGCAAGCGATGTCCAGGAAAGCAAAGATAAAATCCACACTTTGAACTTTTCCAGCAGTCTATTAGCACTTTGAGAACGACCAATCTTCATATCCAGTCCGGAATGATGAGAAAGAAGTCTCCATAGAAAGCTGACTGAGCAAAACTAGTCCGTTGGCGGCGCTACATCTGCTAGACTAGCGAATGCTACATGCTACGGTGCTAAACTGCTTCAAAAGTTCTGTAAACAACCTACTGCAGGGCAGACTTCGGGCAGAAATTATCCATAGTTGATCCACAAGCAATAGACGAGTGTTCATTGACGACCATTGAGCTAAAAGTCCAGAAAACTCTTCTAATTACTCAAAAATAGCAGCCACATGGCAGATTCAAATTGCGTCTCTCCAGGTCAAGCTAGCGTATCCCACTTCCGGTTTCTTAGTAAAGCGAATACGAAACTGATCGGCAAGGGTTGTGTACACAGCACTTCCTTTTAGCTCTTTCACAATAAAAACAAAATATAATACATGAAAACATTTTGTATTTCACTCGTTTTTAACTGATACTCATCACTCGTTTACTTTGAACAGATTTTAAACCTTTTTAACACATACATGAAATACAATTTTAACCATATTTATTTGTACTCTTAGATAATTATTTTATTTCTTTATTTTGTTTTTTTTTGTTTTTATTTATTTATTTTACTCAATGAAATCATAGCAATGAGTTTTATATTATTTTTATAAACTTGTCCTGGCAAACAATGGGGTTAATATAACGAAAGGGAAAATGGACCAATCACAATTTTCCCTTTGATGGTATCTTTGTAAATCAGCGACACATTCTGGCAGGTAGGGCAACGAATGCCTGTGTAACTCAAGCGAATGTGGACACAATTTGACAATGACAGTTGTCTTAGCCAATCATATTTTGATAAACTGTGGGCGGGCTCATACCTGTCATCTTCCGGGGAATCGCGAGTACTTACCAAACACCCCCTCCCTGCCCCTCTGCACTCTGACGGGGCAATATTTTACTTGACCAAAAACACAAATAAACAGACTCTCACCAAAAAAATCTGATATCTGTCTGCATTCACGCTTTATTTAGAGAATTTTCAGCGCGTTACTTTCACACAAAAACACAGCTAAATAAGGCTCTATAGTTCTCATGGTGTCGTAAAACGGCGCTACCTCTGCTGCAGAGCCACAGCTGGCTACGAGGCTCTCGCCACTTAGTGTATCAGTCTGTGGCGTTCCAGATATAAATAAACGCAGGTAGTCTGTCAGGACAAAGAGACACTGCGAGAACTAAAGCCTTATTTAGCGGTGTTTTTTGTGTGAAAGTAACGCGCTGAAAGTGCTCTACACAAAGCGTGAATGCAGACCGATATCAGATTTTTTCTGTGGGAGTCCGTTTATTTGTGTTTTTAATCAAGTAAAATATGGCTCCGTCTGAGTGCAGGGGAAACCAACAGAGGAGCAGTGAGGGGGTGTTTGGTGCGAGCGCTCTGGGCTTCTGCTGCACAAAAACACTGCTGTAGGGGTAATTTCTGCCCTAAACCTTGTGATAGGACCCAACTTGTTCCATCCTGGAGTATCACTTTCATGGATAAACACCAAACTGTAGCTGTGAGTGAGAGAGGAGAAAAGAGAAGATCTAGTTGGCAGAACGTGAAGAGAAATGGCAGAAAGTAATGGAGAAGACTGTGTGGTTGCTGGATTACTTGAAACTTGTTTTTTTTTGTTTTGTTTTTTTTTTCAATTTTATATCTTAATTTTTTTAATTGTTTGAATTTGTGTTAGGTGTTGCAGTGTTCAGGCACATGATAAATATTTAATCCCACAAAACTATCAATATACTAAACTTCCATGTCACATGATTCTGGCTATTGTTTTTATTTCTTTTTTTGATTGTTTATTGCCACATGTGGTCCCATGGTCCTACTGAAGGCCAAGTGGCTGGGGCCACGGTTCGCCTCTGACATTTTTATATATATATATATATATAATTATAAATTGTCTTACTTCCCATGACATGTAGTCATTAGTTCATCACATAAGAGTTTACATTCAAAAGTGTTGAACAACTTATCGTAATATGTCAAACATCTTTCCATTGGACTTTTTTTCTGAATCTGTTTTTTTCGAAGTCAGGATTGGTAAATTGCTCCCTGGTTAATCTTGACTTCCTTACAATGGCTAAGGTTGGTTAAGAGATGCAGCCAAAAGCTGGGAGAACAACTGTGTCCTCAATCATTCAGACTTTTTGTGGAAAGAGACGATCTTTGTTGTGATGTGGATGAGAATTTCTGGCCCAACATACAGAAACACAAGGAGGTGTAGGAAGACTGCACTGCTCTGTAATTCCCACAGCACTGCATGAACAGTGTTCCCTAAAGAGACTGTCCTTATATGTTCATCACAATGATGGGGAAGGTCAACAGAGTGCAGCACAAACAGTGAAAGTAAAAATATGAATATTTTCCAGTCTCTTGTCATCAATCTCCCACATACACTTAGATGTAACTTACAATTTCCATTAACTGTCATCAAAGCTTTAGGCATAGTTATACATCAGAACTTCCTTCCAGAATACTCTGTTATACTGACAACATGACTAAGCACTTTAACTTCTCTATCAATACACAGACACAAGGACTCATCATTCTGATGCACAGGCATGTTCATTGACACAGAAATTTACTTTTGAGGGATGAACTAAAGATTTTTCGAACAATAATGGCTTTTGCAGGTAATTGATGGTGTTTTGCTATTTGTACAAACTGTTCTGAAAAATGCTCTTATTGTTTTGCAATTGGCAATGATGATTCGAGAAATGTACCAAAGCAACTGAAAAAAAAAATATATATATATATATATATATATATATATATATATATATATATATATATATATATATATATATATATATATACTATATAAGTGTTGTCAGGCGATTAAAAATATTAATCTGATTAATTACAGGATTTGTTATTAATTAATCTAATTAATCCCATTTTAATCTCATATCAGTTTAAGGTCCCAAAATAAAGACTTTGAATTCCAGGACATTAAAATTACATTAAAAGACATTTAAAAATAAGGTGGGAATATATACAACACATTTTTAGGTACCCTGAGGCATAAGGAACGTATTATGAAAAGTTGTATGGTTCTATCTTTACAAAATCTACACAGTCCTGCACCTAAGGTAAGCTGATTTGATTTTTAGGACGTTTTTTGCTTCTGTTCACATTTTTACTCGATGTGGACTCAATTTTCACTGCAATATGAACTTCTATACTTCTATGAGGTCAGGAGAACCAGGGCTAAAGGCTAAAAACTGTGAGGAACTATATACAAAACACTTTTTTCAAGTCTTGGATCAAAGAAAAGTGAAGTATTCTCAGTTTAACATGCTCTGAACACACAAACTGTTGCTCATTGGTGCAGAGCAGCCCCAAGCTAACACACGACACAAGGAAGATGGAAGGAAATTTTCAAAGAATTCTTTAGATTTAAACACATGACATTTATCGATCATTCAGGGCTTGTTTGGTGCAGTAAAAAGTGTAAAATGACCTGTTTTTTACAGAATTGAGCTAGACCAAACGGTTGATTTTCTGTAGATTTTCAAATAGGACGTATATAAACAAGATGTGGACGGCAGTCCCATTAACAGTGCTCTCTCTAACCCCCCGTGCAAAGCATGTTGCTGACGTCAGGTGTGATACATTCAGGGACCGTCCGAAATTTGAAAATCTGACGAGAACACCACTTCTTCCATGTAGGACAAACGGTTTGTAAATGCTAGGCATTTGAAAATAAGTGCGTCTTTGAAAGCCTCGCATGTTTGGGATCCAGATTAATCTGCGTTCATTTTTAGAACGCGTTAATTTGCGGTGTCATTAATTAATCTAATTAACTGGTTAAAATGACAGCCCTAATATGTGTGTATATATATATATATAAATATATATATATATGTGTGTGTGTGTGTGTGTGTGTGTGTGTGTGTGTGTGTATATCAGTGGCGATTGCTCTAAGACTGCAAGGGAAGCTCAGCTTCCCCTACAAATGTCCCCCAAAAAGTGGTGCTATGTACTGCTGTGTGTACATTTCATTGACAAAATGAATTCCTTCATCTTTTGTTCAGAATCAGCTACCTATCACAGGTAACAGGCTTAACCTCCTCCTCGTTCATCCCCGCAGCATCTCAAGCGCTTAAACACAGTCAGACGCTGGGCGTCTTCTGACTTCACGGAGAAGCGGGTTGTTCCACTGTGGAAACTGGACGGTTATTGGATAAACGCTGGGCTTTGTCTCGTCCTCGGACACGAAGCGTCTCTGGGGGTCTATGAGACAGTGGGCTGGCCTGGACGCTGGGCTTCTGCATGGTGATTGGATGATCTGTCAGAGGCCGAATCCCTTTTTGATTGACAGTGAAATGAGCCAGTCAGCGATCTTGAAGTATAACCCTCCACGGGAGCATCTTCTCAGTTGTACATTCAGTTGTTCTGGACTGATTCGGTGGCTTTAGCGATCCCAAGCGAGTTTACCTTTCTTAAAAACGACGAGCGTTGTGTTTAAAGATTCTCTCTCTTTTCACCAATACAGCTACAGCTACAGCTATAGCTGCCGAGTTTCTCCCCCGTCACTCACACTTACAGCCTGCAGGTGTAGAGAGGAGCTTCTGTTTAAAGCGGCTCAAGTCTAACACCCACAACACAATGGGCCAAGACCCTTTTAGCAGTCTAGCTCTGCTGGCCATTGAGAGAACACTGGTAAAATCCCTGGAAAAAACACCTGGTTGATACGACAGGGTCACAGATCATTTTCTTGAGAAGAATGGAGGGTAGAATTTACGTTTAAATATATAATCCAATTTATGATGAAGGCTGGAAAAAATGAGCTTCCCCTCCTTGACTTGACCAGCAATCAATTTTACTGTAAAATAACAGATTTTCAAAGTAAAAATTTTAGATCCTAAAATAAAGGAGTAATAGCTGTGATGTTTTGGTGGCTTTAAATTTTTATGTTAGCCATAAGTTCTGACAATTCTTGGTCTGGATGTTTTCACTACTACTCTGACTTCTCACAAACGAGAAACCAAGCGATTAATGTGGAATAACATTAATTTTTTTTGTTATCCATGAGTTCCCACAAATTTTGTTCCGTATGTTTTTGGTACCTGTCTGACTACTTACAAAAAAATTCAAGAAATTTTATTTTAGAAAGAAGAGATTTTCAAAGTTTAAAGTCTTACACTATAGAATTGAAGGAGTAATATCTCTGATGATTTGGTGGCTTTCTTTTTTTTTCTTTTTTTTTTTTTTCTTTTTCCCCCTTGTCCTGTTCATTGTCACAACAACAGAATTATGGTCTGGCTGCCGTATTGTGCAGAACACATTTGCTTTTTCCAAAAGGGAGCCGTTAGTGTATAAGGCTCCCTTTGAGTGTTAAAATTGTACTCTTTATTACTGTTTTTGGATATATATTTTATACATATATATACATACACACACATACGTATATATGCACACACACACACACACACACACACACACATATATATATATATATATATATATATATATATATATATATATATATATACACACATACGCATACATGTATCCATACAGTTTCCCTCCCGTATATTGCCAAGTTTGAAGATTACTGCTTAACCAGAACAAGGTGATATCAGGAAAGAAACAGTGATAAAGGGAAAGAGTGTAGAGAAGAGACTAGACAGAGGGGGAGAGAGAGACAACAAAACAACAGTAGAGAGCAACCACAACAACTGAACAAATGACTACAGACAGGAGAAATAAACAACCAGCTACTGAGCCTGAAAAGAGGCAGTATCCTGAGGTCTTTGACATCATAATCACAAGAAGCACCTGTGGAGAAATGAACTGGAGAAATCATGAGTAGCAGTGAGCACAACAACGACAATTGTAAAAAGGTACATATACGTATATAGAAATATACACAGAAGCATATACTCACCTACACATATAGGGGTACAGGTGGCAGTACAGAATATTGGGTTTGATTTAGGTCAGGTGATCATGCCAAGGTGTGATCATGCAGATGTGGCCCCGCTGTTCCCAGAGGCCAAACACGCACTGAGACAGCCCTCATATCCGGGCATCTAGCAGCCACAACAGAGCACAGGGCCCAGACAGACCACCACGGAGACAGCAGCACGCCAACCCAGGAGGAGGCAAGGAGGGGGCGTCCCCCGACACTGCGGAGGGAGGACCCCAGGGGGCCAGGGACTGAGGCCTACAGGCCCCGCTAGACGCAGGGCCCCCGATCGAGTGCAGGGGGTAGGACCCAGGGTCACCTGTGCCCAAGGGCCACTCACCCCCGAGGAGGGAGGGTTCGGCCAGGTACCCGGGAGGAGGGACCCAGCCCAGGCCACCACCCATCACGAGTCGGTGCCAGCCCCCAGCGCACCCGGCCAGACACCGGAGACCACAGAAGTCCTCTCCCCAAAAACCCAGTGTCCCCCTTACACAACCCCCTGTCCCAACCCACCCCTATCCCCCTCTCATCTGTACCCCAGCTCACCAGCCCTCCACTGGGACCCTGACACCCGCACATAAACATTCTGTCCATCCATACCCATACGTTGACACAACAGCACAACGACACCACAGCACCACAAAACGACCACACAACAACATCACAACACGGCAGCACCATATCACAACACACCTTTGGAGCCTCCAGCCACTCAGGTGGTGAAATACCCCTCCTTTTCCTCCTCACTCACCAAAAAAAAAAAAAAAAAATTAAAATTTTTTTTTAAAAAGGATTAAATAAATAAATAAATAAATGAATAAGTAAATATGTAAATATAAAGCCATGGGCATCCCCCGGGGCGCCGCAGGATCCCCGCTGTGCCACTTGCCCAGAACCCAAGGCAGCAGATCCCTTTTTTACCCCATGCCCCAGGGGGCACTGTAGAAACAGGGGTGTGAGAAGAGCTCCCTACCCCACCTCTGATTTGGTGGCTTTCAATTTTTTTGTTATCCATAGTTCTGACAATTCTTGGTCTGTACGTTTTCAGTACCACTCTGACTTCTCATAGACTCAATCAATTTTACTGAAGAAAGACAGAGATTTTTTAAAGTTTAAAGTCTTACATTTTAAAATGGAGTAATATCTCTGGTGTTTGGGTTGGCTTTTAATTTTTATTATTATTATTTTTTTCTTTTTTTTTGTTATCCATAAGTTCCTACAATTCTTGGTCTGTATGTTTTCAGAGCCACTCTGACTTCTCACCATAGAATGGAACTTATTGTCAATGTAACAAGTACAACGAAATTGAAGTCGCAGCAGCAATCAAGAAAACAAAAGTAAGAAAGTGCAAAAAGGTCCATAAGAAAAAAGATTATGATAGCTTGTCTATCATTCTCCAGTTCAGCCAGCCTCCACCTCCACACGGTCCGGACTGAGCTTCTTTCAGTCATGCTCCATCTCTGTCTTCTGTATCCTGTCTACTCAGGTGAAGCTCTTCCAACATGGCGTTGGTGTCTGATGTTAGCTTCGTTAGCCATGTCTGTGAATAGCATGATGCTACTCTGCCCTCTGGAATTCCCTCTATTGCTGGGTTAGCATGGATAGTTTGTCCATCTTATTGGAGATAGATCTTACATATCCAATAACGATGGATCCAACAGGTCTATGTCTCAAACAGGTCCATGTCGTCACTTCTTAGTTCACACCTGAGAACCATCACGTCGTCCTCACCTCCTACTCCTCACCTTGTAGGAAGACATCGGGCCTTACACCAGTTAGCGTTGACATGCTACAGGCTGCAAACAGCTGAGTTCACATGTAAACAATGCAGCCATGGTTACATGTAGGATCCCCAGACAAACACAGGAGCAAAAGTTGTAAAAATATCACTAAGCCACAAAAAGTTTGGTGTCCATGACCAACAAATGAGTCACACAAAGTAATGATCCACTCCAAATACAAAGATTACAAAATAAGAGACGAAAAAATTACTAGAAACGGACAGGAAAGAGAGTGCTTCTGCAAAGGCAGCCATAACCAACAGAGCGGCGCCTAGCAATAGGTTGTATTTTGTTATCTATATTTATCTTATTTGTGTTAACTGAAACATATTCCTACCTGTACAATAATATATTTCTTCATTGCTGCTCTGGGTGCTCCATAAAACCCTATTCAGTGTTACTACAAGCTTAATCTTTATGATTAGACTTTTAAGACTTTAGTCTGACATGTGAACTGCAGGTGTCTTGCCGCCCTGCTCTTGCACTCCATGAACACTGCTCAAACAGGGTGTATATCAGTGTATCATGGCTGACGACCTCAACACCTTCTACTGCAGATTCGAAAGGGACCACTTCACACCTGCCCCTCTCCTCTCTGCAGTCACTCTGCCCCCCCTGCCACCACCCACTGACACTGAGCCCCTCATCTCAACTCCATCTCACCCCCGGGGCTCCAGCACACCCACCCCCCAAACCCTCCAAGTGAGCGAGGAGGAAGTGACCCGGCTGCTGCAGGGACAAAAAAACAGGAAAGCTCCAGGCCCTGACGGGGTTTCCCACTCCTGTCTGCGAGCCTGTGCAGACCAGCTAGCTCCTGTCTTCACCCAGCTCTTCAACCGGTCCCTGGAGCTGGGGTGGTCCCCTCCTGCTTCAAGCGCTCCACCATCATCCCTGTCCCCAAGAAACCCTACATCTCAGGACTAAATGACTACAGGCCTGTCGTGCTGACATCTGTGGTCATGAAGACCTTTGAGCGGCTGGTGTTGGCCCACCTGAAGACCCTCACAAAGGACCTGCTGGACCCCCTGCAGTTTGCCTACGGGGCAAACAGATCAGTGGACGACGCTGTCAACTTGGGGCTGCATTACATCCTGCAGCACCTGGATCATCCTGGGACCTATGCCGTGTCCTTTTTGTGGACTTCAGCTCGGCCTTCAACACTGTGGTCCCCCCCTCCCTCTGCTCCAAACTGGCCCAGCTCACTGTGCCTCCTGCACTCTGTCAGTGGATCTACAGCTTTCTGACTGACAGAAGTCAGCAGGTGAGGCTGGGGCAGGCCATTTCGGACATTTGGACCACCAGCACAGGGACTCCCCAAGGATGTGTCCTGTCTCCACTACTCTTCTCCCTCTACACCAATGAGTGCACCTCCACAGACGCCTCTGTGAAGCTGCTGAAATTTGCAGACGACACCACCATCATCGGTCTCATCCAGGACGGTGATGAGACTGCTTACAGACAGCAAGTGGATCAGCTGGTGCTCTGGTGTAGTCAGAATAACCTGGAGCTGAACTCGCTCAAGGCGGTGGAGATGATAGTGGACTTTAGGAGACATCCCCCCGCCCGGTCCTCAACAGCCCGGTGTCCATTGTGGAGCACTTCACATTCCTGGGCACGATCATCACGCAGGATCTGAAGTGGGAGCAGAACATCAGCTCCATCCTCAAGAAGGCTCAGCAGCGGATGTACTTCCTGCGCCTCCTGAGGAGACATGGACTGCCCCCTGAGCTGCTGCTGCAGTTCTACACTGCAGTCATCGAGTCCGTTCTGTGCTCCTCCATCACTGTGTGGTTTGGAGCTGCCACCAGGCAGGACCGATTCAGACTGCAGCGCACTGTGAGGACTGCTGAGCGCATCATTGGTGTCCCCCTGCCCTCCATCCAGGACCTCTACTGCTCTAGGACTCAGAGGAGAGCAGGAAACATTGTGAGGGACTCCACTCACCCTGCTTACGGACTCTTTGAACTGCTCCGGCAAGCGCCTCAGAGCTCTGCGGACCAGGACAAGCCGGCACAGGAGTAGTTTCTATCCGTCTGCAGTCTCCATATTAAATAATAAAAGCTGTTACTAACACTGGCACCTTTTTAGAACAGTTTATAGCTGCACTACGGACCGCACAGTTGCACTTTTCCAACTTCAATTGTAAATATCCCAGTATTCTGTAAATATTTCTGATGCACATTTTATCCCAGCCCTTTTCTACACCCACATCTTTTTATTTATCTATTGTTTATTGTCATGTTTATGTGTCATGTTTGTGTGTACCTCTTGTGCTCGAGACAACAACTGCCGGAGTCAAATTCCTTGTATGTGTTGCATACTTGGCAATAAAAACAGATTCTGATTCTGATTCTGAATCAGTACAGCACGCACAGTGCAACCTTTTCTCAGAACAGTACTCAATTTGTTAATTGATCAAGGGCGCCATCTAGCGACCATATTTAACTCATACACTTATCTAACAGCAAACACAGGAAAAGATACAAATCAGTGTCATCTTATAATGCTTTTAATATTTTGTCATACACAAGTTCGTTTCGCTCCAAAAATTATTTTGGTTCAAACAAACAATGTGATTCAGGTTAATTTGAAAAATCTAAAATTTGTTTTAATGTCATCACTATTAGGAGGATCACTGTGCAGAAATTCAGATCACCTATCATTGTTCTCCTTCGCTTTTTCCTGCAGTAGCTGTCACACTCGACAACCAACACATGAAAAAAACAAAAGCAACTGTGTTTAAATTATAGGTCATTTCTGGGTGTTTCTGGCTCTGCAAAGCATGTTGGTACATTACCACGACTCTGCGATGCAGGTACAAGAGAACTGTGGAATCATTATGCGTCTATGAAATAATAACCTGTTCGGTGCTGTTTTGGCATCCAGCATATTATTGTTGTGCTTTCTACGATCATTGCACCTTTCTGCATTCTCTGTCCTCTTTAGCTTTTTCCTGCAAAAGCTGTGATATTTGACCCCCAAGACATGAGAAACTTTCAAAGTTAAGGGGAAGACAATCGCGAATGAGTGTACCTGCAGTTTAAAGTTTGATTTAAATTATATGTCATTAATAGGTTTTTCTGGCTAAGGCAAAGTGTTTTAGTGCTTAACCGGGATTCTATGATGCAGGTACACGAGAACTGTGCAAATCAATCGTGCTTTTGTGACACAATCACTGAAATGAATAATTCCGAATACACTTCGAGTGTCGTGAGCCTTTTCGGGTTTGTTTTTGAATGCAGCATGTTATTGTGTTTTTCGGGGTGTTTGTCGCTCTACAGAGCGTTTGGGGTCATTATAATGACTCTTTGATGCAGGTACAAGAACAACTGTGGAATCATTATGCTTTTGTGACACTAATACTGAAATTATAAAAACAGAGTACAAAAACATGTAATTCCGTGTCCTGAGCATTTTCTGTGCTGTTTTGGCATCCAGCATGTTATTGTAGTGCTTTCTACGATCATTGCACCTTTCTGCGTTCTCTTTCCGCTTAGGCTTTTTCCTGCAAATACTGTGATATTTGACCCCAGAAACGCGAGGAACTTTCCAATTCAAGGGAAGAAAAGTATGAATAAGAGTTTACAGTTTGATTTAAATAATAACATTTTTATGTTTTTCTCGATAAAGCAAAGCGCTTTTGGTGCTAAACCACGACTCTATGATACATGGGAACTGTAAAACAATTGTGCTTTTGTCACACACCTACTGAAATGATAAATCAGAGTACTTCTCCCGTTTCCTGAGCCTTTTTTGTACTGATTTGTCTTATTTAGCATGTTTTCTAGTCTTTTTGGTGTTTCTCTCCCCGCAAAGCGTTTTGGTTCATTACAGTGACTCTCTGATGCAGATTCAAGAAAGACCGAGGAATTATTATGCTTTTGTGGCACTAATCCTGAAATGAGCAAAACACAGTGCAAATACATGTAATTCGGTGTCCTGAGCCTTTTTCTTTGCTGTTTTGGCATCCAGCATGCGATTGAAGTGCTTTCTATGATCATTGCAAATTTCTGCATTCTCTGTGCTCTTACGCTTTTTCCTGCAAATACTGTGATATTTGACCCCCAAAACGCGAGAAACTTTCAAATTCAAGGGAAGACAAATGCGAATAAGAGTTAACAGTTTGATTAAAAATAATAGGTCATTTTCATGTTTTCCTCGCTGAAGCAAAGCGCTTTTGGTGCTAAACCACGACTCTATGCAGGTAGATGGGAACTGTAAAACAATTGTGCTTTTGTGACACTATGACTGAAATGATAAATCAGAGTACACTCCGTTTCCTGAGCCTTTTTTGTGCTGATTTGTCTTATTCAGCGTGTTTTCTAGTCTTTTTGGTGTTTCTCGCCCCGCAAAGCGTTTTGGTTCATTACAGCGACTCTCTGATGCAGATTCAAGAAAGACCGAGGAATTATCATGCTTTTGTGGCACTAATCCTGAAATGAGCAAAACACAGTGCAAATACATGTAATTCGGTGTCCTGAGCCTTTTTCTGTGCTGTTTTGGCATCCAGCATGCGATTGAAGTGCTTTCTATGATCATTGCAAATTTCTGCATTCTCTGTCCTCTTACGCTTTTTCCTGCAAATACTGTGATATTTGACCCCCAAAACGCGAGAAACTTTCAAATTCAAGGGAAGACAAATGCGAATAAGAGTTAACAGTTTGATTAAAATAATAGGTCATTTTCATGTTTTTCTCGATAAAGCAAAGCGCTTTTGGTGCTAAACCACGACTCTATGCAGGTAGATGGGAACTGTAAAACAATTGTGCTTTTGTGACACTTTGACAGAAATGATAAATCAGAGTACACTCCGTTTCCTGAGCCTTTTTTGTGCTGATTTGTCTTATTTAGCATGTTTTCTAGTCTTTTTGGTGTTTCTCTCCCCGCAAAGCGTTTTGGTTCATTACAGTGACTCTCTGATGCAGATTCAAGAAAGACCGAGGAATTATCATGCTTTTGTGGCACTAATCCTGAAATGAGCAAAACACAGTGCAAATACATGTAATTCGGTGTCCTGAGCCTTTTTCTTTGCTGTTTTGGCATCCAGCATGCGATTGAAGTGCTTTCTATGATCATTGCAAATTTCTGCATTCTCTGTCCTCTTACGCTTTTTCCTGCAAATACTGTGATATTTGACCCCCAAAACGCGAGAAACTTTCAAATTCAAGGGAAGACAAATGCGAATAAGAGTTAACAGTTTGATTAAAATAATAGGTCATTTTCATGTTTTTCTCGATAAAGCAAAGCGCTTTTGGTGCTAAACCACGACTCTATGCAGGTAGATGGGAACTGTAAAACAATTGTGCTTTTGTGACACTATGACAGAAATGATAAATCAGAGTACACTCCGTTTCCTGAGCCTTTTTTGTGCTGATTTGTCTTATTTAGCATGTTTTCTAGTCTTTTTGGTGTTTCTCTCCCCGCAAAGCGTTTTGGTTCATTACAGCGACTCTCTGATGCAGATTCAAGAAAGACCGAGGAATTATTATGCTTTTGTGGCACTAATCCTGAAATGAGCAAAACACAGTGCAAATACATGTAATTCGGTGTCCTGAGCCTTTTTCTTTGCTGTTTTGGCATCCAGCATGCGATTGAAGTGCTTTCTATGATCATTGCAAATTTCTGCATTCTCTGTCCTCTTACGCTTTTTCCTGCAAATACTGTGATATTTGACCCCCAAAACGCGAGAAACTTTCAAATTCAAGGGAAGACAAATGCGAATAAGAGTTAACAGTTTGATTAAAATAATAGGTCATTTTCATGTTTTTCTCGATAAAGCAAAGCGCTTTTGGTGCTAAACCACGACTCTATGCAGGTAGATGGGAACTGTAAAACAATTGTGCTTTTGTGACACTATGACAGAAATGATAAATCAGAGTACACTCCGTTTCCTGAGCCTTTTTTGTGCTGATTTGTCTTATTTAGCATGTTTTCTAGTCTTTTTGGTGTTTCTCTCCCCGCAAAGCGTTTTGGTTCATTACAGTGACTCTCTGATGCAGATTCAAGAAAGACCGAGGAATTATTATGCTTTTGTGGCACTAATCCTGAAATGAGCAAAACACAGTGCAAATACATGTAATTCGGTGTCCTGAGCCTTTTTCTTTGCTGTTTTGGCATCCAGCATGCGATTGAAGTGCTTTCTATGATCATTGCAAATTTCTGCATTCTCTGTCCTCTTACGCTTTTTCCTGCAAATACTGTGATATTTGACCCCCAAAACGCGAGAAACTTTCAAATTCAAGGGAAGACAAATGCGAATAAGAGTTAACAGTTTGATTAAAATAATAGGTCATTTTCATGTTTTCCTCGCTGAAGCAAAGCGCTTTTGGTGCTAAACCACGACTCTGTGCAGGTAGATACATGGGAACTGTAAAACAATTGTGCTTTTGTGACACTTTGACAGAAATGATAAATCAGAGTACACTCCGTTTCCTGAGCCTTTTTTGTGCTGATTTGTCTTATTTAGCATGTTTTCTAGTCTTTTTGGTGTTTCTCTCCCCGCAAAGCGTTTTGGTTCATTACAGTGACTCTCTGATGCAGATTCAAGAAAGACCGAGGAATTATTATGCTTTTGTGGCACTAATCCTGAAATGAGCAAAACACAGTGCAAATACATGTAATTCGGTGTCCTGAGCCTTTTTCTTTGCTGTTTTGGCATCCAGCATGCGATTGAAGTGCTTTCTATGATCATTGCAAATTTCTGCATTCTCTGTCCTCTTACGCTTTTTCCTGCAAATACTGTGATATTTGACCCCCAAAACGCGAGAAACTTTCAAATTCAAGGGAAGACAAATGCGAATAAGAGTTAACAGTTTGATTAAAATAATAGGTCATTTTCATGTTTTCCTCGCTGAAGCAAAGCGCTTTTGGTGCTAAACCACGACTCTGTGCAGGTAGATACATGGGAACTGTAAAACAATTGTGCTTTTGTGACACTATGACTGAAATGATAAATCAGAGTACACTCCGTTTCCTGAGCCTTTTTTGTGCTGATTTGTCTTATTCAGCGTGTTTTCTAGTCTTTTTGGTGTTTCTCGCCCCGCAAAGCGTTTTGGTTCATTACAGCGACTCTCTGATGCAGATTCAAGAAAGACCGAGGAATTATTATGCTTTTGTGGCACTAATCCTGAAATGAGCAAAACACAGTGCAAATACATGTAATTCGGTGTCCTGAGCCTTTTTCTTTGCTGTTTTGGCATCCAGCATGCGATTGAAGTGCTTTCTATGATCATTGCAAATTTCTGCATTCTCTGTCCTCTTACGCTTTTTCCTGCAAATACTGTGATATTTGACCCCCAAAACGCGAGAAACTTTCAAATTCAAGGGAAGACAAATGCGAATAAGAGTTAACAGTTTGATTAAAATAATAGGTCATTTTCATGTTTTTCTCGATAAAGCAAAGCGCTTTTGGTGCTAAACCACGACTCTATGCAGGTAGATGGGAACTGTAAAACAATTGTGCTTTTGTGACACTATGACAGAAATGATAAATCAGAGTACACTCCGTTTCCTGAGCCTTTTTTGTGCTGATTTGTCTTATTTAGCATGTTTTCTAGTCTTTTTGGTGTTTCTCTCCCCGCAAAGCGTTTTGGTTCATTACAGTGACTCTCTGATGCAGATTCAAGAAAGACCGAGGAATTATTATGCTTTTGTGGCACTAATCCTGAAATGAGCAAAACACAGTGCAAATACATGTAATTCGGTGTCCTGAGCCTTTTTCTTTGCTGTTTTGGCATCCAGCATGCGATTGAAGTGCTTTCTATGATCATTGCAAATTTCTGCATTCTCTGTCCTCTTACGCTTTTTCCTGCAAATACTGTGATATTTGACCCCCAAAACGCGAGAAACTTTCAAATTCAAGGGAAGACAAATGCGAATAAGAGTTAACAGTTTGATTAAAATAATAGGTCATTTTCATGTTTTCCTCGCTGAAGCAAAGCGCTTTTGGTGCTAAACCACGACTCTGTGCAGGTAGATACATGGGAACTGTAAAACAATTGTGCTTTTGTGACACTTTGACAGAAATGATAAATCAGAGTACACTCCGTTTCCTGAGCCTTTTTTGTGCTGATTTGTCTTATTTAGCATGTTTTCTAGTCTTTTTGGTGTTTCTCTCCCCGCAAAGCGTTTTGGTTCATTACAGTGACTCTCTGATGCAGATTCAAGAAAGACCGAGGAATTATTATGCTTTTGTGGCACTAATCCTGAAATGAGCAAAACACAGTGCAAATACATGTAATTCGGTGTCCTGAGCCTTTTTCTTTGCTGTTTTGGCATCCAGCATGCGATTGAAGTGCTTTCTATGATCATTGCAAATTTCTGCATTCTCTGTCCTCTTACGCTTTTTCCTGCAAATACTGTGATATTTGACCCCCAAAACGCGAGAAACTTTCAAATTCAAGGGAAGACAAATGCGAATAAGAGTTAACAGTTTGATTAAAATAATAGGTCATTTTCATGTTTTTCTCGATAAAGCAAAGCGCTTTTGGTGCTAAACCACGACTCTATGCAGGTAGATGGGAACTGTAAAACAATTGTGCTTTTGTGACACTATGACTGAAATGATAAATCAGAGTACACTCCGTTTCCTGAGCCTTTTTTGTGCTGATTTGTCTTATTCAGCGTGTTTTCTAGTCTTTTTGGTGTTTCTCGCCCCGCAAAGCGTTTTGGTTCATTACAGCGACTCTCTGATGCAGATTCAAGAAAGACCGAGGAATTATTATGCTTTTGTGGCACTAATCCTGAAATGAGCAAAACACAGTTCAAATACATGTAATTCGGTGTCCTGAGCCTTTTCTGTGCTGTTTTGGCATCCAGCATTGTATTGTTATGTTTTCTTTGTATATATTTATTCTTCATTCACTGTCCTCTTTTTTTTTTACTGCAAATGCTGTCATATTTGACCCCCAGAACGTGAGAAACTTTCAAAACAAAGTGAAAACAATGGCGAATAATTGTACTTTGGGCTTAAAGTATTATTTTGAATAATAAGTCATTCATAGGTTTTTCTTGCATAAACAAAGCGTTTTGGGGCTTAGCCAGGATTCTTTGATGCAGATGCATGAGAACTGTGCAAATGAATAGTTTTTCATTATGGAAAAATAACCAAAATGAGCAAATCAGAGTACAAATCCATGTTCTTCCGTGTCATGAGCCTTTTATGGCATCCAGCAGGGTATTGTAGTGCTTTCTATGATTCTTGCACCTTTATGCATTTTCTGTCCTCTTTAGCTTTCTTTTTCCTGCAAAAGCTGTGATATTTAACATCCAAAACGTGAGAATCTTTCAAATGCAAGGGAAAACAATCGCGAATAAGTGTTTTAAAGCTTAAAGTATGATTTTGAATAATATGTCATTAATAGGTTTTTCTCGCAAAGGCAAGGTGTTTTGGTGCTTAACCACGACTCTTATATGCAGGTGCATTAGAACTGTACAAATCAGTAGTCCATTTGTGACACAATCACGAAAATTACTTGTTCCGAGAATTTCTCCTATGTACTGACTCTTTTCGGTGTTGTTTTGTCATACAGCATGTTATTGCAAATGCCCTGCACATGCCCTGCAAAGCGTTTAGGGTCATTACACTGACTCTTTGTTGCAGGTACAAGGAAACTGTGGAATCATGATGCTTTTGAGACACTATTACTGAAATGAGCAATTCAGAGTACAAACACGTGTTATTCCGTGTCCTGAGCCTTATTTCGACATCCAGCACGTCATTGTTGTTCTTTCTGTGATCAATTGCACTACTGTGTTGTCTCTATCCTCTTCAGCTTTTTCCTGCAAAAGCGCTGGTATTTGACCACCAAACCTGAGAAACTTTCAGATTCAAGGGAAGATAATCCGCGAATGAGTGTACCTAGAGTTTAAAGTTTGATTTAAATAATATGTCATAAATAGGTTTTTCTCGCTAAAGCAAAGCGTTTTGGTGCTTAACCACGACTCTGTGATGCAGGTACATAGGAACTGTAACATAATAATGCTTTTGTGACACTATGACTGAAATGAGTAAACCAAAGTAGGTACTTTTTCCCGTGTCCTGAGCCTTTTCGGTGTTGTTTCGTCATACACCATGTTGTCATGGCTTTTTGGTGTTTCTCGCCCCGCAAAGCGTTTTGGTTCATTACAACGACTCTCTGATGCAGGTTCAAGAAAAACTGTGGAATCATTATACGTTTAAGACACTTTTACTGAAATGAGCAATTCAAAGTACCGATACATGTAATTCCGTGTCCTGAGCTTTTTCGATGTTGTTTGCCATGCAGCATGTTGTTGTGTCTTTTTGGTGTTTCTCGCCCGCAAAGCGTTTTGGTTCATTTCAGCGACTCTGCGATGCAGATTCAAGAAACTGTTGAATCATTATGCTTTGGTGACACTGTTTCTGAAATGAGCTGAAAATCCATGTAATTCGGTGTCATGAGCCTTTTATATGCTTTTATGGCATCCAGCATGATATTGTAGTGCTTTCTATGATCATTGCACCTTTCTGCATTCCCTGTCTTCTTTAGCTTTTTCCTGCAAAAGCTGTTCTATTTAACTCTCACAACGTGAGAAACTTTCAAATTCAAGGGAAAAAAATCGCGCATAAATGTTCTTCAAGCTTAAAGTATGATTTTGAATAACATGTCATTAAAAGGTTTTTCTCGCTAAGGCAAAGCGTTTTGGTGCTTAACCAGGATTCTATGATGCATGTGCATGAGAACTGTGCAAATCAATAATGCTTTTGAGACACACTCACCGAAATGAGAAAATCAGAGTTCACCTCCCGTGTCCCGAGCCTTTTCGGTGTTGTTTTGTCTTACGGTATGTTGTTGGGTTTTTTTGGTGTTTCTCGCTCTGCAAAGCGTTTTGGCTCATTACCACGACTCTGCGATGCAGGTCAAAGAGAACTGTGGAATCATTATGCTTTTGTGACACACTCACTGAAACGAGTAGTTCAGAGTACATTATCCGTGTCCTGAGCCTTTTCGCGATTGTTTTGTCATACAGCATGTTGTCCTGTCTTTTTGGCGTTTCTTGCTCCGCAACGCATGATTATGCTTTTATGACATAAGAACTGAAATGAGCAAATCAGAGTACAAATCCATGTAATTTCGTGTCATGAGCCTTTTATGTGCTTTTATGGCTAAAGTCAAGCGTTTTTGGTCCTTTACAACGACTCTATGATGCAGATTAATGGGAACTGTGACAAAATAAAGCTTTTGACACTACTACTGAAATGAGTAAACCAGAGTCCAGTGTCCTGAGCCTCTTTGTTGCTGTTTCGTCATACAGCATGGTGTTGTTGCGCTTTTGTCATTACACATCAATACCTCTGCTTTCTCTCTCCTTTTTAGCTTTTCATATTTGACATAGTTACGAGTTACATCAAAATGACTTCGGAAACAGCCCAACATGTTTTCATGAGAACTTAAAGCACGATTTAAAATATTTTTTCATTTTCCTTTATCGCTCTGCAAACCATTTTTCTTTCACTAAACAGGTCCATGGGTATTGCCGTCCTCACTACTTTGTCACTTAATCACTTCTGTGTGATCTGTGTTGTACAAAAATCCATCTTATTCACTGTTGTGCGTTTTCAGTGCTGTTTTGGCATCCGGCATAGTACTGTTGTGATTATTGTCATCATATCATATTTCTGCTATCTCTGCCCTCCGTAGACTTTTCCTGTGTTGCATTCATATCCAGGAGAAAACAATCGGAAAATGTGTGTTCAAGAGTGATTTTGAATGATGAACAAAAAGCTTTCAAAATCAAACATCAAACGCTTTGAGTTACTTACAAAAAGCTGACAGACGCAATAAAGATGTCTTCAGCATCTCAAATCATAAATTGAATCATGACATGGTCTTTTTTGCTCTGCAAAGCCTTATATGCATAAAACTGTGATGTGCTTTTTATTTGGATCAGTATTTAATTAACACATAATTGCTTTTAAGCTCATGTCACATAACTTTAGGTAATACTTTTTGAATGAGTTGTAACGACGTGCTATTTCACTCTGCAAAGGTAGAAACTCAGCTATGGCTTCTAAAAACATGAGCGGTTGTTGCTTTTTAGTGAAAAAATTACAATATTATCACTCAATATTTTTATGTGCTTCAGAATGCGTTATCAGCAAGTTTTACTGCCTTTATGGTACTTGGAACTAAAACGTGCAAAGCTGTACATTGTGACCACAAGATGGCAGCATGTGACTACAAGTGAAATCACCGCAAAACAATTTCATCTTCAGTATTCAGGCTGAACAATATTGAACTGGAAAGGTGCCTTGCAGAAAATGCGTTGAAAGGCTGACACCAAATACTGCAATGCAAAACTGTGAAATTAATTGCACAAAAGCAGTGCATGACAACTGAAAATGCAAAACATGTAAAATAAAAACTACATAAAGTTGTGGTACAAAGCAATGAATGACAAAATGTGAAATAATATTGCACAGAGCTGCGAAAACATTTGCCTGTGGAAAGACAGTGAAGATCATTGTCTTTACACCCCAGGAATAAACTACTTTCTGGGAAGTAGAACCAACCACTTCCACAGTAAGTGATACTTCATCATGTAAAGCCTAAATGAAAAACATACACACAGATGCATGCATGATGCACACACACACACACACACACACACACACACACACACACACACACACACACACACACACACACACACAAACGAAAGTTGAGTTTATGTGTATATTCACGTGTAGTCTATTATTGTCTCATTTTAGTCTGTTGGAGCTATTCAGTGACCTGATCCCCATCCATTCACAAGAGAGGGCCACAAGAAAAAGATCTAAACCACCAAGCTACAACCTCACAAGTGAGGAACACCTTAGCTACATTGCCACAAAAGATAAAACCAAACCAAAGCAATTAAAAAAATAAATAAAATACAAAAGGGTAAAAAGGTCAACAGGAAAACACAGCAAGACAACCAGCCATGTCACTTCTGTATGGCTCGCCATGGTACCTGGTGATCCAAAGGCAACAGAGGAATGGATCATCAAGTCTCTAACTGCTCGGTCAGGTGCCATGAGAGCTATGGCGAAAAGAACGGCATCTGTGGCGATGACGGCTTCACCTGTTAGGAATGTGTCTAAATTCGTATTTTAAGTAACAGTTTTTGCATAAATCCCATTTTAAGGCCTAGTAGGTTGCAGTTTTTATTGTTTTTATCAATGTGTTTTATGCCAAAGTTCACATTGCAATTTGCGATGAGCATATCAGTTGGTGTCTATTTATTCATTCATTTATTCATCATTTACTATGTAATTAATTGTCCTGATAATATGAAATAAATTATGTTGCCACATCGATAGTTGTTTAACAATAAAAATTAATGACTATCCCTTTGCAGCTGGACTGGCCCAACTTACCCGATAAGCGTCCCATTTTACCTGATCAGCTGACCCATTTTACCTGAACTCTGCTTGTGTAAAAAAGTTGGCACAGCTGACCAATCAAGACCTGTAGGGCCTAAAAAAAAATACTGCATAATTCCAACACAAAATGTAAAGAAAACAACCATTATTATTAGCCATAAAACCACATTTTAATAGAATGCATTGTTTTTTGTAAATGCCTGAAGCTATTTACCAAGAAGTGGCCCAATTTAGCTGATGTCACCCTACATTGTGACCACAAGATGGCAGCATGTGACTACAAGTGAAATCACTGCAAAAACATGTCTTCATCTTCAGTATTCAGGCTGAACAATATTGAATTAAAGATACACCACCCACCCACCAAACCCAGTTATGAAATTAATGGTACAGGCGTAATTTTAGTATGTTCTGTCTTGATGTGCGCGCTGCACAGGATCTCATGTGTTCACCTCTGCTTTATTGTTCCAACGGTGGCACAGCAGCAGCCTTTGGTTTTCTCTTCAAGCCTCTCAAACCTTTTCTGAAGATTTTCTGAGTTTCCTATCTCTCATTTACCTGCAGGAGGCCTTGTCTCCATTGTAACTCCACATCACTCATCCTTCCTTGCTGGACATGACTGACCCGTTTTCTTGAGCTCCATGTCATTTAAATCCTCTTCACCTTTGGCTGCTATAGAAATACAAAAGAAAAACAATTCCCACCCTGATCATTCATCAGTGTTTACAGATGCACGTTTTCTGTATATAAAGTCAGCGCAAGCAGAAGTGCCCCTGTCACTCTGTGGTTTACATTTGCTTTAAATTTCATCCTGATCAGTTTGCGGAGTCTGATATGATGATCAGTGCGGTGCTTACGCTGAGTTCACTCGTGCATATTACACTGCAGCTGATCGCTGTTCCTTCTCCCGCTCCCCCAGGAGTCACCTTTCTGCTCTCTTTGGGATGGAAGTTATAGTTTTGCTGTTTTCCTCTCATTCTTTAAAAATCAGCAGAGGAGTTTTCCTCCAGCTTTCAGAGATCAAACCTGAAAGCCTTCATGCCACTCTGTACCTCTGTGCAGGGGCGTGTCCAGACTTTCAGACTGGGGGGCGCAAACATATAAATTATTACCATTTGTCTTGACTCACTACTTTAACTATGAGTAACTATGGTTGTATAACTATTATAACCCAGTGTATGATTTTAGAATAAAATGTACTGTGCATCAGCCTGTCTAATAAATTAAAAAAGACTTTTTTTCAAGCCCAGATAAAAAGATAGAGCTGACTGTAAACTGTGCCATTAGATAAGGCTAAACTATGTTTGTGTTAAATTGATAATTAATCTATAAAGGTTTTAAGATGTAGTATGTTTTTATGTATTTAGCAGTCGGGGGTGGGCCGCGAAAATGTCTGAGACTTAAAAGTGGGCCCTGAGTTGGAAAAGGTTGGGAACCACTGAGTTAGAGCATCCTGTCTCTTATGAAACTCCTGAGCGCAGTGAGTGTGTGTTGAAATTTTCAGTTTGCAAACCAAAAGCAATTCAATGATACTTGTTCAGTAAACAGCAGTGACTGCATGCAGAGTATCTAATCCTAAAGAGTAAATTAATACAAGACCACATCTCTAACAAAGACATCAAAATTATGAGTGCTTTGCATTATGTTGAAGAGATATAGTGTACTTTATAGTGGACGTGAGAGATTAAGTGTTGGTGAACGATAACCATGTGTGAATGATACAGCATTCATTTACAGAAGTCAGTGCTTCAGAGTAAGGGGGCCCCCAAATGAAATTTGCCTAGGGCCTCATACTCACTTGGGCCCTGTTGTATTATTTGGTTGCAAAGGGAAACTGATATCATGGAACCAAAAATATGGCTCCAATATTGTGCAGATCTACTACTCATGCTTAGCTAAAGGGGTGATTCAGATAAATGTTAGGGAAGAAAAAAGCATTTCAAACAGGAATAAAGATATCGCCTCATCTTAGAAATAGAATGGACCTTCAGAAGTCTAAAAGAGTACCAAGTGTAACACAGATCAGTAGCTATATACACACTATGTAGTCTTGTGTGTATATACAGGAATTTTTTGGGAAAATTGTTTCAAAGTGTGCTTTTTAACAAGGATTGGAGAATGGACCCTTGTATGCCTTCTGTTGGGGTTAAAATCAAGAACACCTATAATGAAAAACTGTGGAATGTTGACCTATGCTGCAAGAAAGTTTGTAACTTAAATGGATTTCAGAAAAGACACCAACCCTCTCAAGAATGGCACAAAGTTACATTTGCACTGCTTCCCATAGATTATTTGACATATCGCACCAAAAAGGAAAATTGGAACATTTCATCATACATGGACTCCCTTTCTTGATTATGTGGGACCGAGAATGTGTATGGTATTCTGGCAGATGCATCCTAGACTGAAGGGGGTTCGCTAAAAGAGAAGGAGAGGTTCTGTTGTCTGTATCAGTTCATTCCCCATATTTATCTATGTTTATTGTGTGTAAGTTTTGTCATGTTCATCTGTGCTGTGCCTGTATACAAGTTTGGGGGATTGTGTTGATTGTGTGGGAGAGAATAGAACAGAAAATAATAGAATAGAACTTTATTGTCATTGTAACATGTACAACGAAATTGAAATCACGGCAGCAATCAAGAAAACAAAAGTAAGAAAGTGCAAAAAGGTCCATAATAGATGATGACAGCTTGTCCATCATTCTCCAGTTCAACCAGTTCAACCAGACTCCACCTCCACAGGGTCCAGGACTGAGCTTCTTCAGTCATGCTCCATCTCTGTCTCCTGTATCCTGTCTGCTCACAGCAGGTGAAGCTCTTCCAACATGGCGTTGGTGTCTGATGTTAGCTTCGTTAGCCATGTTTGTGAATAGCATGATGTGACTCTGCCCTCTGGTTTTCCCTCTATTGCTGGGTTAGCATAGCTAGCTCGTCCATCTTATTGGAGATAGATCCTACGTCCCCAATAACAATGGATGGAAAGACAGGTCCAAATCGTCACTTCTTAGCTCACACCTGAGGACCAGCATGTCGTCCTCACCTCCTTCTCCTCACCTTGTGGGAAGACATCAGGCCTTACACCAGTTAGCATTGACATGCTACAGACTGCTAACAGCTGAGTTCACATGTAAACAACGTGGCCATGGTTACATGTAGGATCTCCAGACAAACACAGGAGCAAAAATAGTAAAAATATCACTGAAGCCACAAAAAGTTTTGTGTCCATGACCAACAAATGAGCCAAACAAAGAAATGATCTACTCCAAATACAAAAATTACGAAAAAGAGACAAAACAAAAAAAGACAAAAAATGGACAAAAAAAGAGAGAGCTGCTGCAAAAGGCAGCCATAGCCAACAGGGCGGCGCCTAGCTCTGTGTTTCTGACTGTATGATGATCCATAATAGGAATACTTGAGTCCAGATCAATGTGAGAGGATGACAAATGCCCACATTAAAAGTTATGTGGGTGATTTAATCAGTTATTATGTGAGTAAAGCAGGGTCACATTATCTGATGGCTACGCTGTTGTCTCCTTACAGCATGTTCTTAAATAGTTGTTTTTTTAAATTATAGCCACAACACTCATTTTAAATTTTTACTCATTTATTGAACATGTTTAGAGGGATTACATTATATGACGATCGTGAAGATAAGTATAGATGAACTAAAACGTAAATTTAAAAGGATTTGTACATGTATCTCATGAGAGAGCAGGCACAGCGAACTACATATTTGAAACAGTTCATATAGACTTTTACATAAAATGTAGCTCTTAGCAAACGTAGATTATAGTATACATTTCCTTTAAAAGTCGCCTGATCTAATGTAGGGTTTTTAGTTCCTGGGTTATGTAGCTGTATATACGATGGTTTCTCCTTTATCAGTAGGAAGCCATCACAAGCGGTGCTTACTCGTGGGTAGCAGATAAAGCAACATCAATCGACTGCTTTGTATAAATTACACACAATTTCTTCAGATTTTGCAAACATTTACCCCAGATGTATCTTTGAGTACGCCATTTATGTAACTCAACTTCTCCTCCTCTTTTTTGGACAATGCACACATAGTCAATGCCCGCCATCGCCCCCTGCGGTCACATATTCCGATGGTCACAGGTTTCAGTGCAGCACCGTTCAGACATCTAGCTGCATGCAATTATTTATTTCGTCCACTAGATGTCACAGTTGTGCCGTGTAGCACCGCTAAAGGAACAGAGGTACAAGGGAAATTTTAGAAGACAATTCATGTGTTTTACTGTCTTCTTACACTGAATAAATACTGGAAGAATTGTGAATATGTCAGCTCTCCCTCCATGTGCCAATCATCGCACGTTTCACAGACCCTGAAAACATTTTATTGCTCCATTCATCCCTTGTGGCAAGTGTTTGCAAGTTTAAATGAAGGTAAACTACCGGGATAGATTACAGATTAACTGCAGTGCGCATGTTTCGTTTCGACATAAAGTTGTCCTCTTTTTGCTCCTTTTAAGTTCTAGAGTTAATTTGATGAAAGAAAAAGAAGCATGGAGCTATTTTTTTCTAGGAGGAACTAAAAACGGGAATTTCTTCAGTGGCTTCTAATCAAACTTTCTCAATTCACACAAAAATTGCCCCTAGATGTGGACTATTTCCAGTTTGTTGTCAACCAGGAGATGCAACTTTTTAGAACATTTTCCAGCCAGGTTGAGATGCCGGAGAACATCACCCATGCTTTTACTGAGCTGTTAGCGCTGCACAAAGTCTGATCAATGAGACCAAGGAGTTGAAAATGCTGACATAGCACGGTGCATGTTCACTTTCAGGGGGTGTGGCAGGGGCAGTTTCCCGTCAGGAAAGAGGGTGCACAATCAATGGTATTTATGCATTTATTTATAATTTTCAGCAAAAAAAATCATCTATGGTAAAAAAACAAAACAAATGCACTGTGAGAATTTGAAGTTAATTGTACTTGTACTAGAACTTGTACTAGAACGCCTGTGGCGAGACGCAAGGATGGCTGTAACAAATGTGCACTATGAGAGTCTTCACAGCCTTGAAGATGAAGGTCTTCTAGATCCCTCTGATAGCATCCACCTCTTCTTTGTCCAGCATGTTTTCCTTCCGCATCTGCAAAGGGACCTGGGCCCTGTTCTACGAAGCAAGTTTAGCCTAGCGAGATAGCCTTGGAGCTACCTCGCTGAAGAGACCACAATCAAAATCAGTCAGAGAATATTGTGGGCTTTTGTTATGTTGAGGTCCCTCAAAGAATCGACCTTCAGTTCCAGTCACCATTTCAACATAAAAACAAAACAAAACAAAACAAAACAAAGCATTTACTGTGGTGCTCAAACAAAATAATTTGCATGTTTTTATAATTCTTCTAATTTGTACCAGCAGTAAATAAGACTTTAGACAGGAAAAGACAGGAAGAGAAGAGAAACAAAGTTTGCAGCATAACACACTTCTCAAGAATAGAAATCCTTCAGTAAGTGCATATCTTTTTTAACAGATGAAAGTTTAACATAGGATGGCCTCTTTTTTATTTTCATTTTTTTACAAACTCTCATTCAGTAGCTTAAAGATCATAAAATTGAACCCCTTTAAGACACATGGTTCTTAGGAGAATCATGGACAGGGGTCAGGGACACAGTTTTGTTAGAAAAGCCAGAACAATATGACTAAATAATTAAATCAATATCTAAGTCTTGATCTAATTTTCTGCTTGCTCTGTAAGACTCTGTGTAAGACTGAAAAAGTGTTGCTGGTGATTTACCAGTGACAATTTTTTTTCGGACGCCACCTGTGTCCACCCCTGTGGACACAGGTGGGTGACTCCAAAGAAGGTGACTGCCAGTGTAGCAGTGGGGGAATTTTTCTGCTGGCGTTACCACTGCAGAAGGCCTCTCTCAAGGATGTTTGTTGAGATCTGGATATGGAACTGCTTTTCAACATCAACTCCTCGACACATGGTTTCCAAGATATCATCAACACTGTCAAACAGTAAGCATAATCAGTAGATGTAAACTACTTGTGTTGAAAACAAATGCACAAGGATAACTTCATGTATTTACACACTAGATTTACGTTTTGATGACTTCTCCATTTTCCTGGCTCAAGGCATTTGCCTTACCCGTCTCAAAATGGTCTATTCCTCTACAAAAGTACAATAAGAATCTTGGTTGAAAAGAATAGCAAAAACGGGTAATGTAAGTTGCATCTTCAAGTAAAATAATCCCATATAATACATGTAGTATCTTCAGATATTTATGAAGAGAAGCACGCATTTACTTATTATTCGACTTAGCTTTTAACTTGGGGGGGGGGGGGGGGGGGGGGGGGGGGGGGGGACTTACAACAGGTTTTCTATCACAGCAACTTGTTTTTTAATCTTCTTCACTCTTCAGTGCTGTGTTTTGTAGATTATCTACAACACTAAATCAGTAATCAACTAATTTGCATAACAAGTCACTTGTATGTTACGGTTGCATTTTCTTAATATATCACCTCTTCATGGCCCATATCCCTGGACATGTCGGCATGCCTTTTTCCAAGACCAGCCTGGGCAAGGTCAAACTCTTCAGAAAGAGGTTGGGGTTGTCTCCGGATTCAGGTTTAACAGTTATCCATAGATGGTATCCATAGCTAAAAGGCCTCCGAATTTTTAGATGCTGTGCCATAGGTTTTCAAACTCTGTATCTTTTGCTTTCCAGAACAAGATTTCCTGTGAAAAAAAATGGGAGAGATCTGATTTTGAAATATAAAGTCCGAATTTGAAATATAAAAATACTGTTACCATACTATACTAAAAATACAAAAAAGAATTAAAACATGACACACACACACACACACACACACACACACACACACACACACACACAGAGATAACCTGGGCCCATATTCACAAAGGTTCTCAGAGTCCTCTCAGAGAGCTCCTAACTAAAAATTCCTAGCAAGGAGTCTTAGCTTAAGAGTGATTCAGGAAGGTTGTAAGAGCAACTCTGAGCAAGGAGGAGACAGAAACTTTTATCTTAGGTTGTGTCCGAAATCATTCACTCATTCTCTACTCACTCCTCACTATATAGTGAATTAGATGTAGTGGACTACATCAGCTAAATTAAAACAACATTTCCAACACTACTCACTCACTCGCCAGCCGCTAACAGTGACGTAATTACACTCGCATCGCTCATGGACGGCTAGGGATTTACAGTAATTATTACTCTCAAACACTGCAAAACGTTTTTTATTTCAGTGATAACTAATGTTATACTTGGCGTATTTTCCGCAACAGCCAAATAGAATAACTTATTACACATTATTTATAAAATTCATAAACCATATATTTGCACAGCAACTTATGCTATATTTGAGAATTACAAAGTCCGGTGAATGCATCATCCGCAATGAAAAATTTAGCGGCTAACGTCTGTGTTGTTTGTTTCTCTACTCGAAGTTGTGAGACACGTTTGTCCCAAAGTTTAGCAGAGAGCTTAGAGTCATTCTCTGACAGTTTTTAAAGATTTTTCATGTTATCAGTAATCACTAATCATGTAATCAGCCATTCCTTCAGTTTGAACTCATGATGGTATATATTGCTATTATAGTGAGCATCTCTAATACACTACTTTACAAAATGCATTGTGGGATACATTGAGTGGACTATATATTGAATGACTGTGCTTACTCAGAATTCGGACAATAAACATCGAATTATACTATGTATACAAAGCTGCTTAATTGCAACAAACACTAGTCAGAAATTGTTAGAAAAGAATATGTATATATATAATATAATAGAAGCTTATTTACATTGTACAACTGAACTCAGAATCTCCTACTGGGAACTCGGGGTTGGTGTGGGTGCTCTAACTTACAAGTCGGAAATTCCGAGTTCGGGAGCTGTTCCTGTTGGCCGTTCCCACCGGGAACTCGCAAATTCTGACTTCCGAATACAAATGGAATGCAGCATAAAGTCGAAATGATGAGAATAAAATTGAAATTTCAAGATCAAAGTGGAAATGACTAGAATAAAGCTGAAAAACAAATTCAAGATCAAAGTCAAAATGACGGGAATAAAGTTGAAATGACAAGAATACAGTCAAAAAATAATTTGAGATCAAAGTCGAAAGGACGAGAAAAAAAGTCAAAATAACCTGCTCTGATGTTTACCGGCAGTACGCCGGTTACAGTCAGGTCCTCAACAGTCACAGACACAACTTACAGTAGTAACAGCTGCCATACAGGAGCCTAAATGACAATCTTCGGAATCTGTGTTTGTGTGACAGGGTTGGTCTTTTATATTTTTATTGCATGTGGCGTTATATGAAGTGTGTGGGTAGGTAATGACTTTTCTGACTGGCCCTGAAGTACCCCCCCCTAAAACCAGCTCATTGGAGACCGGCGGGCAGGACTTCAGGACAGACACCTAAAAAGAGCAGCAGATAGCAGAGAGGGACGACAGTAGGACCGCAAGCAAAGCACGAGAAGCAACCCTGAAAAGACCCGATTGCTCTAGGAAGAAGAAGCAGCAGCCAGTTGTGGGCCTTTACGGTTTCCTGTGAAGAGAAGGAGGCTGATGTTGGGGAGTCACCGTGGAGTTGCCAAGGGGACCGTTGCTGTGAGGCACTGGCATTAGCTTTGAGGAGAAGCAACGTTGGATGCACCCCTCTCTGAGTTAAGTACCCTCACAGGACCTTTTTATATTGAACCTTGGACACGGTTATAATTGGGTCAAGGAACTTTTTAAACACAAAACACCAGTTTCATTCTTTTCTCTTTGTGGGTTTTAAGTGTTTTAAGGGGTTTAAGATCCTTTAGGGAGCTATTCTTTTATGCTAGTTCTTTTTTAGGATTTTACTCAGACACTTCTTTCTAGACCTGCAACCTGTCACAGAGCCATAATGTGTGTGTGTGTGTTTTTGTCAAAGATTTTCGTTATATTTTCTGTTATGTGTACAGGAAAGAAAAAGACATTTCAGGTACACAAAGCAGAACAATTTCGGAACAAAAACATTATATTCAATCACACTTATTCACACTACAAGAACTAAGAGACAAGACAACACACTCAATCGACATGGGGTATCAACAAGTGGACAAGTGGTATCGCAGAAATGAAGGGGAAGGGAAAGACAAGAGAAAAAGAAAGAAAAAGAGGAAAGGAGAAACATGCATTTAAGTATGTAATAATATTCAAATAATGAAAATAAATAAATAAATAAATAAATAAGAAAATTAATAAATAAAGAAAGAAAGAAAATCAGCAAGTCAGTAGTTCATAGGTTTTCAGCCTCAATGACAGGGTATCTATATGAAGTAAAAAGGGTTGCCAGATTTCATGGGAGGTCTTAAGGGAACCTTTCAGGGAGAATCTGATTTTCTCAAGTCTCATGCAATGTAAAATTTCTTGAATACATCTGTTATGTGTAGGTGGGGATAAATGAGTCCATTTAAGAAGAATGAGCCTACTTGCTAGCAAGGTAGAAAAGTCAAAAATACAATATGAAAATTTTGACCAGCCAGAGGATGGAAACAGTCCAAAAAGAGCAATAAGAGGGTCGGCGTTCACAGTGCAGCCAAGGACTTTCCCTAATGTATCAAAAATGGTGCCCCAAAAATCAGTCAGTTTAGTGCATGACCAAAACATATGCATGTGCTCAGCTGGAGACAGTTTACACCTGTTACAGGAGTCGTCTCTATCTGGATAGATTTTGGCTAGTCTCACATTAGTGAAGTGTCTCCTGCGTAAAATCTTACATTGTAGAAGTTGTTGTCTGGCGCATATAGAAGAAGTATGAGCAAGGTTAAGTATGCGGTTCCTTTGTTTGTCGGAGATTGTGATTCTGGGGTCCTGGTCCCAAATAGCCCCGAGGGAGTGGAGGGAGGTGGGGTTTATTCTGAACATTGAGTTTTACAAGACTGAGGTCTGGGATTTATGGTTTACTTTGGTCAAAAGAAGGGAATCCATCAAGGTCTCTGGTCTCTTTACTTGACCAGGATTCAAAAGCTGAGTCGGAGCAGGATGGAAGAAATAAAAGGTTTTGATAAACTGGAGCAAGTTTCGATGAGTAATGTAGGCCAAATTGTTTCCTTAATTGACTCCAAATTTTCAAGGTCTCAGAAATAATGGCGTTCTGTGCTATTCGCTTGATTGGTGAAGGTAACTGTGAACAAATCACTGACCATAACGCAACGGGTGAGGAGGCTAGTTCCATGCAGGCCCATAGAGGGTGATTATTAGGAGCCATCTTAACATTCCAATAAAGGATTTGCTAATATTGCTAGCCCAGTAGTATCAGTAAAAATCAGGTGAGGCCAGACCCCAGAGAGATTTAGGAAGTTGGAGAGTTGATCTTTATTCTAGCTTATTTATTGCACCGTAAAAAAAGGAATTAATCAGCTGGCCAAGTGAAGAAAAAAAAGATTTGCAGATGAGCACTGGAACATGTTGAAAGATATAAAGAAAGCAGGGAAAAGTACCGTCATTATGATCAGGTTGATACGACCTGGTAAAGGTAAAGGGATAGTGGACCACCTGGTCAGATCTGATCTGCAGCGCTCAAGTAAAGGTTGAAAGTTTTTTGCAAAAATACTCAGAGAATGGTTTTGTTACAAGAACACCAAGATATTTTAATCCTTGGGTCGTTTTCCTAAAAGGAAAGAGAGCGAGAGGGAGGTTCTCTGCAGTGGAGTTAATTGGAAGGTACTCGCTTTTATGTAGGTTAATTTTTAGAGGTGTCCCAGTCCGATATTAATATCGGATATCGGTCCGATATCAGCAAAAAAAAACAAATATCGGTATCGTATCGGAATGCATCTAAAATCTCCGATATAAGCACTCTGATATAAGCAGTCCATTCCAGACTCCGCTCCTGCTGTTTTTATTTGATTTATTTAGGTTATTTTCTGGATTTTCTAATTTATTCTTTATTTTATTCAATTACTAGTATTTTTTATGTTTAATGTTAAAATTTCTGTTACCCGTTGGTTAATAATAGATGGGTCAGTTTTTCCTCATACCTACTGTTGCTGACTGCTGTTCTTTGTTTGAATAAAATCACTGAATCAAGTCTTTTCTAACATGACAGACATACTACAAAATAAGTAATAAAAGTATGCATGTTTAATGCTGACATTGTATCGGATTAATATCGGTATCGGCCAATACTCAATGCTGCAGTATCGGTATCGTATCGGAAGTGAAAATGTAATATCGGGACATCCCTATTAATTCTATAGTCAGATAATTTCATAAATTGTTCTAGAATATCCAAGATAACAGGAAGTGATGAAGTTGGATCGGTGATGTAAAGCAGAAGGTCATCTGCATAAAGAAATAAGCCAAATCGAGAAAATCCCTTCAAATTTATCTTCATAACGAAGCCATACAGCTAAGGGCTTGACGGCTAGAGCAAGCAGAGATGGGGAAAGCAGGCATCTCTGACGAGTGCCCCAGGATAAAGGAAATGAATTAGATTTTATACCGTTAATATTAATCTTAGCCACAGGGGGAAATGTAAAGAAGCTTAATCCATGATATGAAGTTGGAGTCAAAACTGAATTTACTTAGAATATGGAACAAGTAGCTCCACTCGACCCGATTAAAAGCCTTTTCGGCGTCTAGAGATAGGATGATTTCAGCCGGGATGGAGTCTGAAGAAGAGCAGATGATGTTGAATAACCTTCTAGTATTACTGAAAAAGATTGTCGACCAGAGATGAAACTGGTCTGGTGTGGGTTCGTTAGTGTAGGGGTGACCTTCAGGAGACGAGTGGCGAGCACTTTGGACAATTTTTAGAGTCAACATTTAAGAGGGAGATGGGCCTATAGCTGCTGCAGTGGAGAGGATTTTTATCTTTCTTAAGTAACAAGGTTATTGACACTTCTGAGAATGTAGAAGGAAGTTTCCCTCTTGCAAACGCATCATTAAATACCCTTGCTAGGATGGGAGCTAGTTTGCTAGAAAAGGTTTTGAAAAATTCTGTGGAGTATCCGTCCAGGGGATTTGGAGCTTTGTAAAGACCCGATAGCTTCTTGGACCTCAGCAAATGTTATGGAGGCTCCTAGATTACTAAACACATTGTTGTCTACTTGAGGGAATGTAAAGTAGTCTAGGGGGTTTGGCTCTGACCAGTTGTGGAAGGAGATTTCGGACGAGTAGAGTGTTAAATAACAATTAGAGAAAGTATTAAAAATTTCCCTAGGATCTGTTGTAACTAACCCAGCTGGGGATGCTATGTTAGGTATGAGTTTAGAGGCAGTTGCAGAGCGGGCTTGATATGCTAATAGTTTGCCAGGTTTATCAACTTGTTCAAAGAAGCGTTGCTTTGTTTGTAAAAGCTGAATTTCAACTTTGCTGGTTGATAGCAATTCATATTGAGACTGTAGCTGTAATCTCTTTTTGTATAATGCAGCTGAGGGATTGGAGGCGTATTAGGCATCTAAAATACGGATTTTATCGGATAGTTCTGTCAACTTAGAAAGCTATGATTTTTTAGAATGGGAAACAAATAAGATGATCTGCCCGCGTAAATATGTTTTAAAAGAATCCCACAGTATATCACTGCTGATATCAGGCATGTCAATTATTGTAATTGTTAAAGAAGAAATTGATTTCCTCAATGAGAAATTCTTTAAATTTAGCTTCAGAGAGCAACTGTGACTTAAATTTCCAGAATTTGTGAGCAGGTCTGCAGAGGGAGAAAGTAATGTCTACTGATGCAAGGGCATGAACAGAGATGACTATACTATGATATTCACAGGCAACAGTACTGTGCAACAGTTTATTATCCAGTAGGAAGAAATCTATTTGTGAGAAGCTATGGTGCACATGAGAAAAGAAGGAAAATTCTTTGTTGTAAGGAAACCTAGTTCTCCAAGGGTCAGACAATCCCAAATGGTCTGTATGAAATTTTAAGGTGGTTGCTGATTTTGTTTGAGCGATATGTTTAGCAGATGATCTATCAAGTGTGGTGTCCTATACCAGATTAAAATCGCCCCAAACAATGATAAGGTGGTCTTAAAGATTAAGTGAAGAAGAAAAAAAAAAAAAGATACAAATTTTTCATCATTCCAAGTGGGAGCATACACTGAAGCCAGGACTACAGGGGTGGTTTGTCAGAGACTATAACAACACGTCCGTTAGGATCAGATATAGTAACAGAGGTTTCGAAGGAGTTGTATAACAATTGCAAGCACCCCTTACCCTCTCAGTAAACCCAGAGTGGAATAAGTGACCCATCCAAGCCCTTTTTACACAAGATATTTCAGAATTGCGAAGGTGAGTTTCTTGTAAGAAGCACAGATCTCCCCTTCAGGTGTTGCACGTGTGATATTACCTTGTTGACTTTGACGACATCATTCATTCCTTTGACATTCCATGAGACGAAACGAAGATTTCTACCAGACATCAAGATGGATTATTCGCAGAACTGGCTGACTGAGCTGTGAAAAGAGCAGAGAGAGAAAATGAAACAGAGAAAGAGAGCAGAAAAAAGAAAAACAAGGAGGAGGGATAACAAGATACAAGGAGAGACAAAACACACACACATACTTGTCATCAGTGGCGAATCGTGGCCCCAGCCACTGGGCCTCCAGTAGGACCATGGGACCACACGTGGCAATAAACAATAAAACAAAGAAATAAAAACAATAGCCAGAATCATGTGACATGGAAGTTTAGTATATTGATAGTTTTGTGGGATTACAAATTTATCATGTGCCTGAACACTGCAACACTTAACACAACTTCAAACAATTAAAAAAATTAAGATATAAAATTGTACAAAAAACAAAAACAGGGTTTCAAGTAATCCAGCAACCACACAGTCTTCTCCATTACTTTCCGCCATTTCTATTCACGTTCTGCCAACTAGATCTTCTCTTTTCTCCTCACTCATTCACAGCTACAGTTAGGCGTTTATCCATCAAAGTGATACTCTGGGATGGAACAAGTTGGGTCCTATCACAAGGTTTAGGGCAGAAATTACCCCTACAGCAGTGTTTTTGTGCAGCAGAAGCCCAGAGCACTCACACCAAACACCTCCTCCCTGCTCGTGTGCCGGTTTCTAGTGATGCTACAAGATGTGCCGAGGCTTCGAAGCGCGCATCGAGGCTTGCTTCATTAGGAGGAGGAGCCAAAAATGATGACGTCCAAAGCCTCGTTGCCCGACTGTACCACGTGACTGCTTCGGAAAGTGGTTCAGAGCTTACCGAGAGGTTTGACAGCAGCATAAGCCCATCAGGCTCCATTCCAGGTGATATTTTTTACTACTTTCTCCTGTGTTTGTCTGGAGATCCTACATGTAACCATGGCTGCATTGTTTACATGCGAAATTAGCTGTTAGCAGCCTGTAGCATGTAAATGCTAACTGGTGTAAGGCTTGATGATTTCCCTCGAGCTGAGGAGGAGGTGAGGACGACGTGCTGGTTCTCGGATGTGAGCTGGGAGGTGACGACGTGGACCTGTCCTTCCATCCATCGTTGTTGGGAACGTGGGATCTAGCTCCGGGGGATGGACGAGCTAGCTATGCTAACCCAGCGGCATCGTGCTGTTCACAGACGTGGCTGACGGAGCTGACATCGGATGCCACATTGGAGGAGCTTCGCCTGCTGTGAGCAGACAGGATCCAGGAGACAGAGACTGAACAGACTGCTGGGGAGGCTCAGTCCTGGACCCTGTGGAGGTGGAGATTGGCTGGGCTGGAGAGTGGTGGACGGGCTGTCATCATCTAATTTCTTATGGACATTGTTGCACTTTCCATGCTCTTTCTTACTTTTGTTTTCTTAGATGCTGCGGTGACTCCTGAATTTCCCCTCGGGGATAAAGAAAGTATTTTCTATTCTATTCTATTCTATTCTATTCAAAATGTAGGCTTTTGATAGAGTTGATCAGTCACTTATAGTGTTGATACTAGAGTTGGGAAAGCAGTTTTAGTTTTCAAAATAAAAAAGAGTAAAATCTCCCCTGTACTGTATATTATATTATATTGCCCATATATAAGCATATTCAGTGCTCCCTAGTTCCACACTTTCACTGTGCTCTGCCTGTTTGAGCTCATGCAATTTTCCTAAAGCAACAGAAAAGCATTATTACACAACCTGCCATATCATTGATACTACCATTTATGGGGAATTTACACACAGAATATTAAAAAATGCTGTTTTATATGAACATGTGTTCATTTATGTAGAGAATTTATTTTGTTGAACATTTTTTTATTTTCATTTTTGTAATTAACAGTCGTTCCCAAGAGCAAAAATAGGCACAGAAGTTCAATCACACATTATGTGGTTAAGCTATAACTGCCTGTGATTGTGTGCCTGATCAGCAGGTGGTTTCGTGAGCACATGAAGCTTCGCGAGATGAACCCTTTCTCAAACCACTTGGGCTTAAGTGGTTCGATGCTTCATGAGGCTTCATCTCACCATCACCACCGGTTTCCTCTGCACTCAGACGGGGCCATCTTTTACTTGACCAAAAACACAAATAAACGGACTCCAACCGAAAAAATCTGATATCGGTCTGAATTCACGCTTTATTTAGAGAATTTTCAGCTCGTTACTTTCACATAAAAACACCATTAAATAAGGCTCTAGTTCTCATCGTGTCTCTTCGTCCTGGCAGACTACCTGCGTTTGTTTATATCTGGCACGCCGTGCGCGCGGACTGATAAACTAAGCGGCGAGAGCCTCGTAGCCAGCTGTGGCTCTGCAGCAGAGGTAGCGCCGTTTTACGACACGATGAGAACTAGAGCCTTATTTAGCGGTGTTTTTGTGTGAAAGTAACGCATTGAAAATTCTCTAAATAAAGCGTGAATGCAGACCGATATCAGATTTTTTTTGGTGGGAGCCTGTTTATTTGTGTTTTTGGTCAAGTAAAATATGGCCCCCTCTGAGTGCAGAGGAGCAGGGGGGGGGGGGGGGGGGGGGGGGGGTGTTTGGTAAGTATTCGCGAATGGACGGAAGATGACAGGAAATGATCCCACCCACACCTGAAATAAATATGATTGGCTAAGACAGCTGTCATTGTAAAATTGTGTCCACATTCCCTTGAGTTACACAGGCATTCGTTGCAGTTACTGAAGGCCCTGCCTGCCAGAATGTGTCGCTGATTTACCCAGATACCATCAAAAGGAAAATTGTGATTGGTCCATTTTTCATTTAGTTATATAAACCCATTGTTTGCCAGGACAAGTTTATAAAAATAATATAAAACTCATTACTATGATTTCATTGAGTAAAATAAATAAATAAAAAATAAATAAAGAAATAAAATAACTATTAAGGAATTCTTTTAATATTTTTATTAGGCCTCCACTGAATACCTTGAAAGGCCCAGAGGGTTCCCCTCTGCTTCTCATGCACTCAAAACAAAACAAAAGAATCCCTTGGGAAAACTAAACTTCTGTATCATACAAGATACAAGACTTTCTATTCCTACAACTCCATCTTACCCCTGCTCCCATTACAAAACAAGAAAACATACATGAAGAGAATTAACCCCTAAAACAAGGAATGGCAACTGCTCAACAGATTATGCAAAATAGAGCAGCACCTAAAGCACTAAAGTTTCCAGTATGTGAGTATTAAATGTTAAAATATTCAAAGCATATAACTGGTGGTGGTCGGATTCACATTGGGTCACTAAGTTATCTCATTTATCACTACTAATGCACAGCTGCATAATTCAGGTCATTGCTGCCTTTCATATGGTTGTGGGGGCTCTGCACACTGTCGTTGCTGACACAAAGGTCGTCGGACCTCCGCACACTGTCACTTCTGTCACCAATGGTCATCGGACCTCTGCTCACTGTCACTGCTGACAAAAGGTCGTGGAACCTCTGCTTACTGTCATTGCTGACAAAAGGTCGTGGAACCTCTGCTTACTGTCATTGCTGACAAAAGGTTGTCGGACCTCTGCACACTGTCATTGCTCAGTTCCAAGGATGTCGGACTTCTCACCTCTGTCATTGCTCACATCATGGGTTGAGTTGCAATCATCATATTTCCTTTCTATCTTCACTTACCCCAATTATTTGTGTTATTTAACATTATTTCTATGCCTTCTCTTTGCTTTTATCTAGAATCATCAGACTCCCCCTAAGGTACGTATTCTTACGGGTGATAATCATAATTCATGCCATTGTACCCCCTACATTGATTATTTTGCTCAACGCTTGATGGGTTCTAACCGCCAAACTTCATTTGCATGCATTTATTCATTAAATCTGTTCATAACTTTTTCTGTTGTATAAGTCTCTCTTAATTGAACTACTGTCATATCTGAGGTGTGGCATTTTCTTCAATGTTACTCAGTGAATGATTTGACCTCTGCAATATATCAAGCCACCTGAAAGATCAAAACTTTATTAGAACACAGCATTGTCTTTCACACATGGTATGAATCATAGCAAAAAACAGATCTTAAAGAGTTCAAAACAGTCTGCATGATAGGCCTGGGCGATATATCGATTATACTGATTAATTGCTGTGAATGCAGCAATGCATTCACAGTATATGTTCTTCTGTGACAAAAAAATTTATTCTTCTTCTTCATTCTTCCGCCCGCTTTTTTGGACCGCTAAAACTCCAGCAAACTTCAACCGATTTTCACCGTTCAAACTTCAAAACGTGTGTTTCAGTGGGGACAAGGGGGCTATGACTTTTCAGAAACTTTTCACGAATAATTTCCGAGATATTCGACAATTTACGAAATTTTGGTCACATAGAGATGAATGGGGAATTTTCAAAATTTTCTCCCTTCAGGACATTTTCTCAGCCTGCTTCAAACCCTCCTCATTCAGTCATACATTCAGCTACAAACTCCATTCAAACTTCAAAATATTCAGCTATCTTTTGGCTTCATTCAGTGGGTTTCAAATGTTTCCTAGCATTCATAGTTTCTTCACAATGACCCTTCAAAGGTCATGATGCATTTCAGCTCTTCGAGCCGTTTAACATTGGTGTGTATTGGACGGAATGTTTTGGCTCAGAGTGGGAGATTCAAACGACAGAGCACGGAGAGGGGGAAACAAGACCTGAGAAACTTCTGGGTCAACTGCTCTCTTGGCCACATTTTTTGAGCTATCAACACAAATAAGCCCTCAGCATGTAAGTAGTCTTGTCCTGCTTCTGACAAAGTGGTTTTTAAAGCAAAAGGATGGAGCACTTTTTCACAAAATGGCCAACTGTCATGAGAAGTTAAAAAAAATCCCCATATACCTCCATGTTAATTCCTGAGGGGTTTTCTCAGAGATCAGTAAATTTTCCCTCATCTATCTATCGCTCTCGTGGGTTCGTTTCTTGACCTTCATGCATGAAATTTAGACGGACAGCTTCCTCTGGGTCTCAGGATTCCTACGGTGTGTTCATTTTTATTCTAGCCCTCATGGTTTTGGCAAGGTGACAGGAGATTCGGACTCTTGCTTTGCCACAAAATCTTCATAAGATTACAGTAACAAGGGCAAAGTTGTGCACCTGCACCTGCTGCCCTTGACGAGCTGGTCACCGTGGAAACCTTTGATCTCATGCAGCTGTTTATAGTAACTCATCAAAACATCCAGGAACAAAGACAAGCATGTGTCTGGTAATTTATCAGTAATAACCAATGTAAAATCTGGCTTCAGATAAGCCTCAGCAGACAGGTTTACATGATTGAACACACACACACACACACACACACACACACACACACACACACACACACACTCACACACACAGGGCAGAAAGTATCACACTTTAACAGCATTTGACTTCCATTTCCCTGAGTCAGCTCCTTATTTTCCTAGATTTTTTTCTTTAAATTTAAATTCCTTCCTTTAATTTCTGAATTGATTCAGCCATTCAAACTTTTAAATCCAATTTTAGATTACACTGATTCATGCTTCATCATCATTCTTTTTGTCAGAATTGCAAGCACCTTTACAGCCTGATTTCAAAAAGGGGTGTTGGGAATCAACAGACTCCACCAGCTCTCTGATGGCAGTTGGTAAACAATAATCACCATGGCAACATCTGGCTTCAGATGGGCCTCAGCCTACAGGCTTACATGGTTAAAAAACTCACACACAGTACACACTGGATTACATTTTAACAGGGTTTAAGATAGCAGACTTACATTTACCCTCAGTCAGGTCATTATTTCCATCAATGTTCTTTAAAATTTAATTCATTCCTTTAATTTTTGAATAGACGCAACCATTTCAACTTTAAATTCCTTCATCCATTCAATTTATTGTCCATTTATTTCCTTTCATCCAAGAGTTCATGGCAGGTTAATTTAGCATTCTGCATTAGCATTTGAGCGCAAGCTTTTACAGGACTTCTTTAAACAATTTTCAGACATATCCTCAGTCATTTATGATCAGCATTCTGCATCAGCAGTTGAGCACAAGCTTTTCAAGACTTCATTCAACCATTTTAAGACACATCTTCAATCATTCATGTTCAGCGTTCTGCATTAGCATTTCAGTGCAAGCCTTGCCTGACTTTATTCAACCATTTTCAGACACATCTTCAGTCATTCATGTTCAGCTTCTGCTTTAGCATTTCAGCGCGAGTTATTTAAGACTTCATTCAGCCATTTTCAGACATATCTTCAGTCATCCATGTTCAGCATTCTGCATTAGCAGTTCAGCGCAAGCTGCTTCAGCATTCTGCATTCACAGCGCAATTTCTTCAGAAATTGCTTTTCTAGTTCGAACTTTTTCTTGTGGACGATTTAAAAAATTTGAATTTGAATTTTTCTCCCCCGCTATTGTGCACCTTTTATACTGCAGCAAGCGCTGACTCCACGTGTGTGCAGCATGCTTTAACAGTTCACTAACGAAACAACAGAAACCTAAGTGTCATAAAATGTTCTTAAATATCTTTGACACCCAGCACCTTGACAGACACGTGTTCCTTATGGTCTGTATCAACAGCCCTAAGAGGTTAATATAAACTAGACCTCTCGTCAGTAAACGTTCAAATCCCTTTCCTCCAATCCTCTGTTTTCTATCAGTCACCTTTCAGGAGTTTGATTAAGATCTTTAACTCAAACATTTCCAAAGCTGGGACCCTTTCATGTTCACCTGCAGATAATTAATAATGTGACTGAGGCGCGTCAAACCTGCTGCTCTTCAAAGTTAATACTCTGATCATTTTGAAAATTAGATAGTAAAGAAATATACATTAGTTTTTCTCAGAACATCCCCACTCTACTGAAGAAAATCCCCTCTTATGGTGACATGGACGGATCATGATTTGTGAAAGTAGACTGCGGGGAATAGCTGATATCGGAACGACAATGGGCGATCGAACTGAGCAGTGCTGCCTGGACAGACATGACTGAGAAGTTGTTTGGCTTTTACCTGGGGAAAGCTGAGTTCCGTCTTTCCCTGCAACTCCCTCTGTTCCACCAACTCAATCCTCCATTCAGCAGTAAGGCATGACATTTGTGAGCCCACACTTGAATAAATAGCATTTATTTTTACTTATTTGTCTGTATTAAAATACAGGATAAACAGGCTACAGCCTTAAAAAATAAAACTAGACAGAAACAAAGTGGGTTTTTTAAATCGTTTAAAAGCAGAATATAACAGAACAGTGCTGTAGTGCACTGAAACAGTACTGTACACGCTTTTCCTAGCAGGATTTTTAAATTCAAAATGTACAAAATAGTGCAGCTTTCAATGTGAATGTGCCTCCCTTATAACTACAAAGTGAAGTTTTTGAAACAGAAGAAGAGCTGAAACTTTAATTCCAAGAGTCAAATAGAGGTTACTTTTATTATTTTAAGTTTTTGACAAAATTAAAACAAAACTGGTTTTGAGTTGTCTCTGTCATTTGTACTTATCGTTTTCTTTAAAAGGAAAAAAAAAAACATCAAAAAATCGTAACTTGAAATTTTTCTGAAAAAATCAAAGATTTTATTTTAAGGCCATATCACCCAGCCCTACTGCATGAATTTCCACTGGATTTTTCCTGCGCGCTCTTAAGTGCTTGGCTGTGCGTCAGCGCGCACAACCTAAGCACCAATTTCAAGTTCAGTTTTGATTTTTAAAATTAAAGTCAAAAAGCTCACTCTTTCTTTGTTTTTTAAAATCCTTTATATCCTGAACAGAACATCTAACAATTTTCAGAACATACACGGATCCTGAAGACAGCCGTTTGTCCTGTATGGCAGCTGCCACTACTGTCAATTTTGCCTGTGGCTGTTGAGGAGCTGGGTGTACTCAGTGTACTACCGCTAAACATCAGGGCAGGTTGTTGAGACTTCTTCCCCTCATTTTGACTTAAGTCTCCCAATTTTGACTTTAAATTTGAAATTCCAATTTATTGTCATCATTTCGGCTTTAATCTCAAAATCGTTTTTCGACTTCATTCTTCTTCATTTCAACCTTTTCTTCAACTCTATTCTCGTCGTTTTGACTTTTATCTCAATTTTTTTTACTTTATCCTTGTCCTTTCTTCTTTAATCTGGACATTTTAACTTTATTCTCGTCATTACCTCTTCATCTCGAAATTGTTTTTCGACTTTATTCCAGTCATTTCAACTTTAATCTTGACATTTCAACTTGGTTTGCGTCATTTTGATTTCAATCTTTTCGACTTTATTCTCATCATTATGACTTTAACCTCGATTTGCGCAAAATTGTTTTCTCCGTCCAAAATGGCCCTAATCTGCTTCCCTAGAAACAGATCCAGCCACTGATGATTACTTTTTTTTTTCTTCAAAACATTGTCATACTCAAACATTTATATTTCCACAGGTATAATGCCGGTGTTGCTCATAAACGGGATAAGTTAACTGTACGGAGCCTAAAAAGGGGGACTCCAGTAGATTATAAACCCAACTATTGATAAAATATAACCATGGTGTTGTAGTGGGTGGCTATGAATGGTGTTAAGTGTAAACATCATGTCAGGCTTTCCAGAAATGTGTATTAGGTGTTTCATCTGTAAGTTTGAAATTATGCAAGTGTTCACAAGCTGGTCTACACAGAGATGGTCTTTGTGGTGAGGTTGTCCTCACAGCTTGAAGGGTGAATTTGTGCTGTAGCTGTATATTTGCATAGTCTTTCGATACCAGTAGTAACTTTGAGCCTAAATTGTTGCTTTCCTCTTTCCATAAGCTCCAAGACCCTGTGTTTCCCCTGCCCCTTTGACCCCCATCCAAACTGGACTACAAGTGAAATCATTTGTTGTGACCTTTTGTTTCTGTTTTTACAGGACCTCCAGAGCTGACTGAGCTGTGAGGGTAGCATCGCCTGGACCAGCATGGACCAGCTTGTGAACATTTGCGCCTTTTCTCACTAACTGATCAAACACCTAAAACACATTTCTTGGAAAGCCCAACATTATACTTACAATCTATATCATTTACAACACCAAGAACAACACTACACTACACTCGGCGCTGCCCAAGTAGCTGCCTGTTGAAGCAGCTCTCTCTTCTTTGTCCGTTTCTTGTAATTCTTTTCGTCTCTTTTTCGTCATCTTTGTATTTGAAGTGGATCATTACTTTGTATGGTTCATTGATGGTCATGGACACCAAACTTTTTGTGGCTTCAGCGATGTTTTTACTACTTTTCGCCTGTGTTCGTCTGGAGATCCTACATCTAACCATGGCTGCATTGTTTACATGTGAAATTAGCTGTTAGCAGCCTGTAGCATGTCAATGCTAACTGGAGTAGGGCTTGATGATTTCCCTCAAGGTGAGGAGGATGAGGTGAGGACGACGTGCTGGTTCTGGGGTGTGAGCCAGGAGGTGAAGACGTGGACCTGTCCTTCCATCCATCGTTGTTGGGAACTTGGGATCTTGGGATCTAACTCCGGTGGGATGGACGAGCTAGCCGTGCTAGCCCAGCAGCAGAGGGGCTGCTGGGGGGCAGTGTGGCATCATGCTGTTCACAGACGTGGCTGACTGAGCTGACATCGGACGCCGGTGACACATTGGAGGAGCTTCGCCTGCTGTGGGCAGACAGGATCCAGGAGACAGAGACTGAACAGACTGCTGGGGGGGCTCAGTCCTGGATCCTGTGGAGACTGGCTGGGCTGGAGAATGGTGGACGGGCTGTCGTCATCTATTTTCTTGTGGACCTTTTTGCACTTTCTATACACTTTCCTACTTTCGTTTTCTTGATTGCTGCTGTGACTCCTGAATTTCCCCTAGGGAATAAATAAAGTATTTTCTATTCTATTCTATTTTCTATTTATATATGAATATTAGGGCTGTCATTTTAACGCGTTAATTAGATTAATTAATTACACCGCAAAGTAACGCGTCATAAAAATTAACGCAGATTGATCTGGATCCCAAACCCGCGAGGGGTTCAAAGACGCACTTATTTTCAAATGTATTTTCAAAAGCAGGTTAAACTGAGAATACTTCACTTTTCTTTGATCCAAGACTTGAAAAAAGTGTTTTGTACATAGTTCCTTACAGTTTTTAGCCTTTAGCCCTGGTTCTCCTGACCTCATAGAAGTATAGAAGTTCATATTGCATCGAGTAAAAATGTGAACAGAAGCAAAAAATGTCCTAAAAATCAAATCAGCTTACCTCAGGTGCAGGACTGTGTAGATTTTGTAAAGATAGAACCATAACACTCAGGGTACCTAAAAATGTGTTTTATATATTCCCACCTTATTTTTAAATGTCTTTTAATGTAATTTTAATGTCCTGGAATTCAGATTCTTTATTTTGGGGCCTTAAGCAGATGTGAGATTAAAATGCGATTAATTAGATTATTTAATTACAAATCCTGTAATTAATTAGATTAATTTTTTTAATTGCCTGACAGCACTAATAAATATATAATTATGTTTATTTATTTGGGTCACTCACTCCCTTTCAGGCCATATTCTCCTTACTATTGTCAAACATCTTTCATGACCAACACCAGCATGATACCTGTGGAAATATAAGCGTTTGAATGTGACAATGTTCTGAAATTTAAATAAAAAAAATACACAAATACATAAATAAAAGATTTGTTTCCAGTGTGTTTATACAACAGATTTGTTTTGCATGAAGTAGATGACCAAACACCAATACTACTAACACCAAACACAAGTGTGAAAAACTGTAGAAGAGAACATAAGATCATGGTGAAATATATAAAACTTTTCACAAAGTGCACTTTGTTAAATTAACAGTAGCAGCATCAGGGGTGTGCTATATCATACCATTTACAACAATACTGGTATAATTTTTTTGACAATATAAATTTGTCATTTCACGGTATTTACAGTGCAGAGACACAATGACATATGACGCTTCCTGCTGTGTACGAAACAACAATGGCGAGAGCGAAAGTAGCACTACAGCATCATCGTCCTCACATAAGGATTTAGTGCCTAAAAGAGGAGCAGAGCAGCGCAGAGCAGCGCAGAGCAGCGCAGAGCAGCGCAGAGCAGCGCAGCGCAGCTCAGCGCAGAGCAGAGCAGAGCAGCGCAGAGCAGAGCAGCGCAGAGCAGCGCAGAGCAGCGCACAGCAGAGCAGCGCACAGCAGAGCAGCGCAGAGCAGCGCACAGCAGAGCAGCGCACAGCAGAGCAGCGCACAGCAGAGCAGCGCACAGCAGAGCAGCGCAGAGCAGCGCAGTGCCCATAGCAGCTGGATACCCGAGATTACAAGATCACAGGAAAACCACGTTTCAGCAGGAATCCCACCCATGACGACACACCTTCATGGTAATTAATTAGTATGTTAAGTAGGGATGTCCCGATATTACATTTTCATTTCCGATACGATACCAATATTTATCCGATATGATATCAGCATTAAACATGCCTACTTTGATTACTTATTTTGTAGTATGTCTGACATGTTAGAAAAGGCTTGATTAAGTGATATTATTCAAACAAAGAACAGTAGTCAGCAAAAGTAGGTATGAGGAAAAACTGACCCATTTATTATTAACCAACGGGAAACAGAAATTTTAACATTAAACATAAAAAATACTCGTAGTTGAATAAAATAAAGAATAAATTAGAAGACCCAGAAAATAACCTAAGTAAATCAAATAAAAACAGCAGGAGCGGAGTCTGGAATAGACTGCTTATATCGGAGTGCTGATATTGGACATTTTCGATGCATTTCGATACGATACCGATATTTGTTTTTTTTGCTAATATCGGACCGATATTAATATCGGACTGGGACACCTCTAATGTTAAGCTCATCTTGCCCTCTCCAAACTTAAGCGCCTTTAGTCCATGCCTCCTCCTTTGTGTTGGTGTCCTTATAGAAAGAATGTGTTGTTAGAATAATGAAGTTTTTCGCCTGCTAGATTAACTTTTCCTTTTTTTTATTTTTTCCTTCTCTTCCCCTTGTCTGCATTATCTTTTCTGCTGAGCACTGTGTCATATGACAGCGTTGAAAAGACCAATGCATTTTTTTTTCTAGCAGTCAGATTAACTGCTATAGTGACCATCACCAGCCCTCCCTGTAGGCTACTCCATCATTCTAAACTTTATTTAACCCCTGATGTGAGCTATAGGGGAGGGCCGTGCCACACCACAGTGTGAAAGAAGGGGAAATAATGACAGGCAGGACAAGACAAGACAAACAGAAGGAAGGACAAACGTCTACTACTGTTGATTTAAGATAGCAATTCAAGTGCTGGGCTAATGCAATACAGGAAGTAAAGGTTGTACGAAACCAGGGACACCAGAAATGGGGTCTTGAAAGCGTGGGGAGCTTGGGCCTACGTGGATAGGAGAAGAAGTGGCATGCATCACAGGATGTGAGAAGATGTGTAATAGTACCCGACTCAGCATGCTCTGACGGGATCTATCATAACTCTTAGTTAGTCTCGACAGAAGCTTGAGTATCTGCACGCATGTGAGGTGGTCACCGAATATCCAAGTAAGTAAAACACAGCCAGGGGTGCCCCCCGGGGGCCACCAGGGCATCCGGGCCCCCCCACACAGTCCCCAAACCGGGCCCAGGGACAACCCTAGGACTCAAGGGGGCACAGACCTGCCTCCCCGCCGATACCAAAGACAGCACCCAGGGCCCAGAGCAGCGGCCCCCCCTGCAGATCGCACCCGCCCTCCCCGACCACCCGTCCGCCCGGCCCTAAGCCACCCCCACCCCCAGCACCCAGCCACCCCCACGCCCCCCGCGGCAGGCCGGAGGCCCCAAGCCACACAAGAGCCAGCCCCCCCAGGACCAGCCCCCTCCCCAGAGGGGAGGCCACGAACCACAGCCAGGCCAGGTGGGGCAAGATGTTGGCATGTAGCGGTGGGATGGAGGTCCAGGCCCATCCCCCAGAAAATCTGAGGCCATGAGAGGCCTAGCAGACACAGTGAAGGGGACAGAGGGATGGGGCAGCCCAAAATATTTGAGAGAGATGTGATAATATCAACCCAAAATTGTTGGACAGGTGTGCAGTTCCAGGTGGCATGAAGGTAAGTGTCTGGAGTGTGTTGGGAGCAGTGGGTGCAAGTGTCAGATTGTGCTAAACCCATTTTAAACATCCTATGCCCTGTAAAGTGGACCCTGTGGATGATTTTGTACTGGATTAGTTGGATATTACTGTTGCTCTTATGGAGAAGGTGTTTTCACAGATTTGGTTCCAGAAGTCAGCATTGGGGGTGAGGGCCAGGTCTTGTTCCCACTTTATAAAGAATTACGATACTTGATCAAACTTACACGAGGCTAAAACCAGCGCTCGAAGCATAGCTTGTTTACATTCCCTGCAGCTGGAAGGAGGAGGGGGGACGGAGCGCACTAGCGCTGCGCGTAAGGACACATGAGTTAGTTAGGTCAAGATAAATGTTTATATTTCCGAAGACTTAATGCACTTAAAAAATATTTTATGTATGGCACTCTTAAACTGTGGTATTACTTTTTGATTTTAGTTCTTGTAGGCAGAGAAAATAGCCTTTGAATTTGGTACCGTCTGTCCCTGTTAGCGTCGATTTCCTCGTCACCATCGATTAAAGTTTGTGTCTTACTGAGGGAGAGGAGACAACTTTCTACTGTATCTAATGTCCTTAGTGGTCACATAGAGCTCATACAACCCCACTTCAAAAAAACTGAACTATCCCTTTAATGGGAAGAATACTTGATTTAGACCAGTTTATTAAATAATCTGATGGATGGGAGAATGATCGGATTGAATTAATAGTTTCTTTTAATGATTTAGATTTGGATTTCTGATGTAACAATATGTCATCTGCATATAAACTGATTTTGTGATGAGATGTTGGAGTCTCGATACCTATAATGTTACTATTCTGGCGAATGGCTGCTGCTAGGGGTTCAATAAAGATAGTAAATAATGGGGGGGAGAGTGGGCACCCTCTAGATTAACTTTCCTCTGGATCTGACCTACTTACTTTGCTTACATTTCAAGCTTGTGTAGTAGTAGTAAATGATTGGAGAAGTGGCATCCATACTGTGTGTGCAATAAAAATGCTGTTGTTCAGAAGCAGCAATCACTAATAATGAGTTGTTTGTTTTTTTCCCATAACGTCATGAATATCATTATCACAAATTTTTGGCTGGTCGGCTACTAGCTAGATACATTCAACAAAAAGAAACATTAAGTGCCATTCCAGCCATTCAGGGGGCTGATAGCAGACTTCTGTGTGATCCTAAAGAAATAAGTGGGACTTTTAGAGACTTCTATGTTAAACTATATACCGCCGAGCTAACAGTGAGTAAAATAGATATTATATCCTTTCTCTCAACTCTCAATCTTCCTCGATTATCAGAGGACCAACTTGAGCAACTGGATTCACCCATCACTATTGAAGAAATAATGAATGTCATCAAAAATCTACTTTCAAGTAAAGCTCCAGGCTTAGATGGCTTTACAGCAGAGTTTTATAAAGCATATTCTGCAGAGCTAGCACCTTTGCTTTTAGAAACTTATAATGAAGCATATGACAAGGGCAGACTTCCTCCCTCTTTGACAGAGGCTGCTATTACTCTTATTTTAAAAGCTGGTAAAGATCCCTTGGATTTCAAAAGCTATAGACCAATAAGTCTGACGTCCTACGATAAGTATATATTATCCAAAATCTTAGCCAACCGACTATGCAAAGTTATAACTTCCCTGATCCATCCTGACCAGGTTGGCTTTATACATCCTCCCTGTTCTGCAGACAACATCAGAAGGTTTATTGATATAATGTGGGTCTGTCAGGACTACACCTATGGAGATAATTTTGTTTCTTTATTATTCAATCAAAAAGAATAGATTTGAAACCAAAAAAGAGATTTGTAATCAAAAGACAATAAGTAGGAAATGAAAAAAAAAAGTTGAGATCAAAACAGAGCAGGTTGCAATTGAAAAAAAAAAGTTGAGATCAAAATATAACAGTTTGCATTTGAAAAAAAAAAAGTTGAGATCAAAATACAACAGGTTGCATTTGACGGACGTCATGCTCAGCAGACCGCTGCTTCACCGGCTGGCCGAGAGGTCTGCACAGAGCGGACCGCGGTGCCGTTAACGAGAACCGAGATGCGGCTCGGCAAGGCTCAGCTGGCCGCTGTAGCATGGCTGCTAGCTGTTAGCGCACAGTTTAAAGCTTCTGTGAGCTTAGATGCTTTCACCACATGTGAAAATGATCCATCGTTTGATTTTTCAGCTCGTAGGGCTCGCGTTTGTTTTCACTCAGGTCCAAACAATTGATCAGTGAGCGTCACGTTGTCATGGCAACTGACCGGAGGAAGGCGTATGTCACTGTGTGTCAGAGAGAGACAGAGAGAGACGAAATAATGCTACACCAGACAGTTGTCCTGAAGTTTTTAGTGCAAACAGTATTATAATTATTTATTTATGTGATTGGTTGAACAACATTCCAAGAGTGTCTTGAGCATTCTCACTCTGCTTTGACTGGTGTTAAAATGTTATACATAAATGTTATACGTCCGTGACATGTCCCGTTAGGCGCGACTCTGCTCAACGAAGTTGTAACGTTGTCAGGTGATGAAAAAGACACCTGATCATGTGTTAATGGAGTGCTAAAAGTGAATTAAAAAGCTTAGCCTGGCGTGGGGGGGCAGGTAAAGCCTGGCGGGCCCGCCAGGCTTACAATACACTGGGAGAAACCCTGTACTGTTGTGTAGGAACCATGCCCCCGCGTGTACCGTGGAACAGTGTTTTAATCACTAACTATCTTAGCTAATGTAACTATGCTCAGGCCGTGACTAGCAGAGACAACCATGCTAATTAGCGTGCTTGCAGCAGTAGGGCATTATAATTCATTATACTGTGTTGTTGTTTTTGTGAGTGTACAGCGGACTCTAGCCAGAGGCTATCAACTTACCTCCAGGCGTTGTGTAAGGAAGTGGTAGCTGGCGCTCGCACTCGGTAAAGCCAGGTCAAACCAACCAATAGAAACTATTCTGTCATCCACCAGCGTAGGCCCCGCCCAGTAAGTGCAGTAGAATTCGCAAGCAAAACTTTGGAGTTTGCACACAAAAAGGAATGATTTGCAAGAGAAGGTTTTCAACTTGAAAGCAAAGAGGGCTGATTTATAAGCAAAATGGAAAGAACTAGGTTCTCAGTTTAATTTTTCAACCGCAACCTGTTGTGTTTTGATCTCAACTTTTTTTTTTTCAAATGCAACCTGTTGTATTTTGATCTCAACTTTTTTTTTTTTTCAATTGAAACCTGCTTTGTTTTATTCTCAACTTTTTTTTTTCATTTCCTACTTATTGTCTTTTGATTACAAATCTCTTTTTTTGGTTTCAAATCTATTATTTTTGACTGAATAATACAGAAACAAAATTATCTACATATACACCTCCCCTCTGGCAGCCATCTCCTTGGACGCCGAGAAGGCTTTTGACAGGGTTGAGTGGCAGTTTCTGGGGTGCTTCTCAAAGCTCCAAAGTTCCATCCTCGCCTCCTCCACTTGCGTCTTAGTCCCGCCCACCAGAGATGCATGCCAGAGACGCGAGGAAACAAAGAGAGAAGAGAAGGAGGTTAATTTTATGAGCATTGAGATGTCCTCTCCTCCGGAGCGTCACATGAAGCGACGTATTTTAGTGATGACGGCGTCACAGCTGGATAAACCGGTCTGAGCGCACGAGACAAACTAAACTAAGGAAAATAATGTAAACAACAGGGCGCTCAACCGCAGAAAATTCATATTCACTTTCAGATCAGTTTAACATGAATATGTTCATGAATGAAAAAGAAAAATGTCACGTTTTCCTAGGCCCAGATTGATAGTTTTTAAGTCTTATATTGGGGCCACTTTGTGTTCATAAATAATGTGTTTATTCTGCTATAAGCACTGCTATAAGCACTGGTGGGACAGGAGGAGAGAGAAGTGGAGCTGTCTGCAGCGGTGCCTTTCATCCATTACGCGCACGCAGAGGGACAGAGGTGAAACTGTTGCTGTATCAGCCAATAATGGCATGATCTCACACCCATCACTGATAAAACAACAGTTTGCTACTGTATGAAAATGGCGTGGTTATGTGTTATTTTTAAAGGTATTATTGAACTGGCTCGAGTGGGCCAGTGGAGTGCGCAGTCAGCTGACCCGGAGCCTTTGAGTTTCACTTTCAGCCTGCATGTGTTGTCTGTTGTCCGGTCTCTGGGGCTCTTTCTAATTGTCTGTTGTCATCCTCAGTGAGAATGAATGTTGTAATCATCCAGATAAATATCAAACATGAAAATTCTCGGGGCGGCTCCGACGAGTCTGTGAGACGATGGTGGGGCTAAAGATTCATCTGTCAACCGCTCACACGAGAAGATAATCTTGCCTGAACGTCGGCCGATTTTAGTCCACGACCAGATTTCTTCCCCGATTGTCGGGAGGACCGAATCTGGGTTAAATCGGGGCAAGAATCCTGTAGTGTGAGCCAGACTTTATGCTTAGACAGCTTATCTTGCTCCATGGAGCTCACGTTTCACACATGTGGACAGCTGACGCTTTATAGCCGGCTCTGATACGTCACAAGGGGACGTGTCTGTCAGTGAAAAGACTTCCGCGAAGCCTGCTCTTGTGTTTCCTCGATTATGCCTCCTCCAGCTCAGTCTCCTCTCTCCTCTCTCCTCCGAGCACATTTGGCGCTTTGAAATGTCCTCCAGCATGGCTGATCACAACATACTTCCGGTGTCGCGGAGGAGAGAGGAGATAGGAGACTGCATTTTGGCACATTGGGAAGCACCCCTGCTCTCTGCCCTGGAGTCTTTTGGTTTTGGCCAGAGGTTCATAGATTGGGTCAGCCTTATTTACACTCATCCCACAGCTTCTGTTCTCACTAATGGTGTCATATCCTCTCCATTTGACCTAGGTAGAGGCACTAGACAGGGGGATCCTCTTTCTCCCCGGCTCTTTGCTGTTGCGCTGGAGCCATTAGCAGTGGCTATCCGCAGTGAGCCTACATTTCCAGGCATTTTAGTTGGAGAGCATCGCCATAAATTAATGCTATATACATTCTCTTATTTGTTTCAGATCCTCTCTCCTCTCCCTGTTTAAAATTAAAGATAGGTTTTCTTCCGTTTCAGGTTTTAAAGTGAATTGGTCAAAGTCTGAGGCTCTTCCTCTTACACCATACTGCCCTAAATCTCTCTTCCAATTTGGTAACTTTGCCTGGCCCAAGAAAGGCATTGAGTATCTAGGTATAACATTTCCACCTGTGCTAGCTGATTTGATTAAAAGAAATTTTGACCCTTTAACAGAGAGCTTGCGAGCTGATGTGACACAGTGGTCCCCACTTTATCTCTCCATGTGGGGTAAGGCAAATATAATTAAAATGATGCGCATCCTATATAGGCATATCTCCTTCCTTTAAAATTTAACAATGAACCAAAAATCAACTTAAAGTGCAACAGCAACATAAAAAGGCATATCTCCTTTTAATATTGGTTGAACGACCATTAATAAAATAGAACTCAAAGAAACATTAAAAGACATCTTCCTTGAAATAAGGAGAATGAAAGAACCTGAGCTTATAATTTCAGATTTTTTTTTCAAAAAGACACGCCAGATATAAACAAACAGATATAAACAATAATAATGGAATGCAAAGTGAACGGCAGGTCATCCTCGCTCTCATAATCACTCATCTTCACGTTGTTATTGCATGATTCGTCCTGGCAGACTACCTGCGTTTATTTATATCTGGCACACCGTGTGTGCGGACTGATACACTAAGTGGCGAGCGCCTCGTAGCTAGCTGTGGCTCTGCAGCGGAGGTAGCGCCGTTTTATGACACGATGAGAGCAAGAGACTTATTTAGCGGTGTTTTTGTGTGAAAGTAACGCGCTGAAAATTCTCTAAAAAAGGCGTGAATGCAGACAGATATCAGATTTTTTCGGTGGGAGTCTGTTTATTTATGTTTTGGGTCGAGTAAAATATGAGTGCATAGGAAACCGGCACATGAGCAGTGAGGGGGTGTTTGGTGCGTGTGCCCTGAGCTTCTGCTGCACAAAAAACACTGCTGTAGGGGGAATTTCTGCCCTAACCCTTGTGATAGAACCCAACTTCCATCCTGGAGAATCGCTTTGGGCACGGCACAGTGTGTATGGCCAGTGTGTCGCAGGGCGTTCAAGCTCCTCCTCTCCTCTGCTTGCCACGTCTGCACACGTCCCGTCTCCGCTCATCAAAAGATGTGTGCGGACGAGAACACAGCTTTTTTCAGAAATCAATCCATGGGTCACGTGTGTGCCGAACCGATTACGTCGATCTGGTCAATGATGATCCGCTGCACCACTAGTCACACCGGTGGACAAATGTCATGTTTAAAACAAAATATTTTCATATTTGAATTTTAAAGCTCATTAACTACAGATGTATTTATTCTGGAAGTTTATACTGTAAAGGAAAAAATAGGGGTTTTAATTAAATATTATAAATTATTATTTATATTTGTCACAAAGGACACAAAATGTAGCGTCACGTCAAGCACCCACATAAATGTGGAAATAGAATTAAATATTGATAAATAAGTAAATAAAAGCCCTCTACTCTCACGGTTAATTATCTTATGTCTTATCTTAAGTAGCAGACACTGCCAGCATGAAATACAGCAGAAAATAATATTCATATGAGAGGGTGGTTCTAAAGCCACATTTCCACCAAGCAGACCAGTTCGGTTCGTCTGGGTAAGGCATGGATTTTGTGGTGTTTCCACTGACTTATCCCGGGAAAGATCCCCAAATAACCGAGACGAGCCGTCCCACGTTTTAGGACCCTTTTCGTATGCAACTATTGCAGTTTTTCTCAGTTGCTTTGGTTCATTTCTCAGATCAGAATTGAAATTCTCAAAACTACTTGTTCAATCTTCACATCATTGTGTCACTTGTGCAGTAAATCAATTTCAATTGTTTGGACATGCATGCAAATGATTATGTAGAATTCTCTTTTGTTTGCTACATTATCAGGTGCTTTAGTCATATTTGTAGCCCACCTTTACCCACTATATTAGGAAAGGGCCTCTAGGTTCTTAAATATTATATTGAGAGCTAATGAAGAGATACTGCTTCATCTATGTTACTGTGTAAAAAATCCCAAGTGTGCCTTTAATATTCGATACCCACTCTTATTACGATCTTTCATACAGAGAAACCAAGATCAGATTAAATGATCAAACTTTTAAGTTAAATGCAAACTTCCAGTTTACTGAACATTTTTAAAATCAACATTATAACAAGTAAACCAACAATAAATCATAATTGCTCCTGAAATCTGTATTTTCTCAGTTTCTTGGCTTAAAATAATAAGTTTCTTAACTTGAAATAATATGTTTCTTAACTTAAAATAATAACCTATGTAAGGGGCCACACACACTCACACCTGCCTGGTTATTAAGTTTAGAAAAACCCTATAGTTGCAGGCCTGCGGTGAGGCCCAAAACTTAATTGCTGCTTCACTCTAGGAGCAAACCAAAATAAACCCTGAGCTTGTAGTTCAGTCAGTACTCACAGCCTCCAGTCCAAGTTCACGTGAAGAGAAATCCAAACAGTGTCCTACGATGACAGCTCCATCCTCCCACTTTGGCGAATGCAGGGTTAGCCTTTAGCAAGCGATGTCCAGGAAAGCAAAGATAAAATCCACACTTTGAACTTTTCCAGCAGTCTATTAGCACTTTGAGAACGACCAATCTTCATATCCAGTCCGGAATGATGAGAAAGAAGTCTCCATAGAAAGCTGACTGAGCAAAACTAGTCCGTTGGCGGCGCTACATCTGCTAGACTAGCGAATGCTACATGCTACGGTGCTAAACTGCTTCAAAAGTTCTGTAAACAACCTACTGCAGGGCAGACTTCGGGCAGAAATTATCCATAGTTGATCCACAAGCAATAGACGAGTGTTCATTGACGACCATTGAGCTAAAAGTCCAGAAAACTCTTCTAATTACTCAAAAATAGCAGCCACATGGCAGATTCAAATTGCGTCTCTCCAGGTCAAGCTAGCGTATCCCACTTCCGGTTTCTTAGTAAAGCGAATACGAAACTGATCGGCAAGGGTTGTGTACACAGCACTTCCTTTTAGCTCTTTCACAATAAAAACAAAATATAATACATGAAAACATTTTGTATTTCACTCGTTTTTAACTGATACTCATCACTCGTTTACTTTGAACAGATTTTAAACCTTTTTAACACATACATGAAATACAATTTTAACCATATTTATTTGTACTCTTAGATAATTATTTTATTTCTTTATTTTGTTTTTTTTTGTTTTTATTTATTTATTTTACTCAATGAAATCATAGCAATGAGTTTTATATTATTTTTATAAACTTGTCCTGGCAAACAATGGGGTTAATATAACGAAAGGGAAAATGGACCAATCACAATTTTCCCTTTGATGGTATCTTTGTAAATCAGCGACACATTCTGGCAGGTAGGGCAACGAATGCCTGTGTAACTCAAGCGAATGTGGACACAATTTGACAATGACAGTTGTCTTAGCCAATCATATTTTGATAAACTGTGGGCGGGCTCATACCTGTCATCTTCCGGGGAATCGCGAGTACTTACCAAACACCCCCTCCCTGCCCCTCTGCACTCTGACGGGGCAATATTTTACTTGACCAAAAACACAAATAAACAGACTCTCACCAAAAAAATCTGATATCTGTCTGCATTCACGCTTTATTTAGAGAATTTTCAGCGCGTTACTTTCACACAAAAACACAGCTAAATAAGGCTCTATAGTTCTCATGGTGTCGTAAAACGGCGCTACCTCTGCTGCAGAGCCACAGCTGGCTACGAGGCTCTCGCCACTTAGTGTATCAGTCTGTGGCGTTCCAGATATAAATAAACGCAGGTAGTCTGTCAGGACAAAGAGACACTGCGAGAACTAAAGCCTTATTTAGCGGTGTTTTTTGTGTGAAAGTAACGCGCTGAAAGTGCTCTACACAAAGCGTGAATGCAGACCGATATCAGATTTTTTCTGTGGGAGTCCGTTTATTTGTGTTTTTAATCAAGTAAAATATGGCTCCGTCTGAGTGCAGGGGAAACCAACAGAGGAGCAGTGAGGGGGTGTTTGGTGCGAGCGCTCTGGGCTTCTGCTGCACAAAAACACTGCTGTAGGGGTAATTTCTGCCCTAAACCTTGTGATAGGACCCAACTTGTTCCATCCTGGAGTATCACTTTCATGGATAAACACCAAACTGTAGCTGTGAGTGAGAGAGGAGAAAAGAGAAGATCTAGTTGGCAGAACGTGAAGAGAAATGGCAGAAAGTAATGGAGAAGACTGTGTGGTTGCTGGATTACTTGAAACTTGTTTTTTTTTGTTTTGTTTTTTTTTTCAATTTTATATCTTAATTTTTTTAATTGTTTGAATTTGTGTTAGGTGTTGCAGTGTTCAGGCACATGATAAATATTTAATCCCACAAAACTATCAATATACTAAACTTCCATGTCACATGATTCTGGCTATTGTTTTTATTTCTTTTTTTGATTGTTTATTGCCACATGTGGTCCCATGGTCCTACTGAAGGCCAAGTGGCTGGGGCCACGGTTCGCCTCTGACATTTTTATATATATATATATATATAATTATAAATTGTCTTACTTCCCATGACATGTAGTCATTAGTTCATCACATAAGAGTTTACATTCAAAAGTGTTGAACAACTTATCGTAATATGTCAAACATCTTTCCATTGGACTTTTTTTCTGAATCTGTTTTTTTCGAAGTCAGGATTGGTAAATTGCTCCCTGGTTAATCTTGACTTCCTTACAATGGCTAAGGTTGGTTAAGAGATGCAGCCAAAAGCTGGGAGAACAACTGTGTCCTCAATCATTCAGACTTTTTGTGGAAAGAGACGATCTTTGTTGTGATGTGGATGAGAATTTCTGGCCCAACATACAGAAACACAAGGAGGTGTAGGAAGACTGCACTGCTCTGTAATTCCCACAGCACTGCATGAACAGTGTTCCCTAAAGAGACTGTCCTTATATGTTCATCACAATGATGGGGAAGGTCAACAGAGTGCAGCACAAACAGTGAAAGTAAAAATATGAATATTTTCCAGTCTCTTGTCATCAATCTCCCACATACACTTAGATGTAACTTACAATTTCCATTAACTGTCATCAAAGCTTTAGGCATAGTTATACATCAGAACTTCCTTCCAGAATACTCTGTTATACTGACAACATGACTAAGCACTTTAACTTCTCTATCAATACACAGACACAAGGACTCATCATTCTGATGCACAGGCATGTTCATTGACACAGAAATTTACTTTTGAGGGATGAACTAAAGATTTTTCGAACAATAATGGCTTTTGCAGGTAATTGATGGTGTTTTGCTATTTGTACAAACTGTTCTGAAAAATGCTCTTATTGTTTTGCAATTGGCAATGATGATTCGAGAAATGTACCAAAGCAACTGAAAAAAAAAAAAAAAAATATATATATATATATATATATATATATATATATATATATATATATATATATATATATATATATATATATATACTATATAAGTGTTGTCAGGCGATTAAAAATATTAATCTGATTAATTACAGGATTTGTTATTAATTAATCTAATTAATCCCATTTTAATCTCATATCAGTTTAAGGTCCCAAAATAAAGACTTTGAATTCCAGGACATTAAAATTACATTAAAAGACATTTAAAAATAAGGTGGGAATATATACAACACATTTTTAGGTACCCTGAGGCATAAGGAACGTATTATGAAAAGTTGTATGGTTCTATCTTTACAAAATCTACACAGTCCTGCACCTAAGGTAAGCTGATTTGATTTTTAGGACGTTTTTTGCTTCTGTTCACATTTTTACTCGATGTGGACTCAATTTTCACTGCAATATGAACTTCTATACTTCTATGAGGTCAGGAGAACCAGGGCTAAAGGCTAAAAACTGTGAGGAACTATATACAAAACACTTTTTTCAAGTCTTGGATCAAAGAAAAGTGAAGTATTCTCAGTTTAACATGCTCTGAACACACAAACTGTTGCTCATTGGTGCAGAGCAGCCCCAAGCTAACACACGACACAAGGAAGATGGAAGGAAATTTTCAAAGAATTCTTTAGATTTAAACACATGACATTTATCGATCATTCAGGGCTTGTTTGGTGCAGTAAAAAGTGTAAAATGACCTGTTTTTTACAGAATTGAGCTAGACCAAACGGTTGATTTTCTGTAGATTTTCAAATAGGACGTATATAAACAAGATGTGGACGGCAGTCCCATTAACAGTGCTCTCTCTAACCCCCCGTGCAAAGCATGTTGCTGACGTCAGGTGTGATACATTCAGGGACCGTCCGAAATTTGAAAATCTGACGAGAACACCACTTCTTCCATGTAGGACAAACGGTTTGTAAATGCTAGGCATTTGAAAATAAGTGCGTCTTTGAAAGCCTCGCATGTTTGGGATCCAGATTAATCTGCGTTCATTTTTAGAACGCGTTAATTTGCGGTGTCATTAATTAATCTAATTAACTGGTTAAAATGACAGCCCTAATATGTGTGTATATATATATATATAAATATATATATATGTGTGTGTGTGTGTGTGTGTGTGTGTGTGTGTGTGTGTGTATATCAGTGGCGATTGCTCTAAGACTGCAAGGGAAGCTCAGCTTCCCCTACAAATGTCCCCCAAAAAGTGGTGCTATGTACTGCTGTGTGTACATTTCATTGACAAAATGAATTCCTTCATCTTTTGTTCAGAATCAGCTACCTATCACAGGTAACAGGCTTAACCTCCTCCTCGTTCATCCCCGCAGCATCTCAAGCGCTTAAACACAGTCAGACGCTGGGCGTCTTCTGACTTCACGGAGAAGCGGGTTGTTCCACTGTGGAAACTGGACGGTTATTGGATAAACGCTGGGCTTTGTCTCGTCCTCGGACACGAAGCGTCTCTGGGGGTCTATGAGACAGTGGGCTGGCCTGGACGCTGGGCTTCTGCATGGTGATTGGATGATCTGTCAGAGGCCGAATCCCTTTTTGATTGACAGTGAAATGAGCCAGTCAGCGATCTTGAAGTATAACCCTCCACGGGAGCATCTTCTCAGTTGTACATTCAGTTGTTCTGGACTGATTCGGTGGCTTTAGCGATCCCAAGCGAGTTTACCTTTCTTAAAAACGACGAGCGTTGTGTTTAAAGATTCTCTCTCTTTTCACCAATACAGCTACAGCTACAGCTATAGCTGCCGAGTTTCTCCCCCGTCACTCACACTTACAGCCTGCAGGTGTAGAGAGGAGCTTCTGTTTAAAGCGGCTCAAGTCTAACACCCACAACACAATGGGCCAAGACCCTTTTAGCAGTCTAGCTCTGCTGGCCATTGAGAGAACACTGGTAAAATCCCTGGAAAAAACACCTGGTTGATACGACAGGGTCACAGATCATTTTCTTGAGAAGAATGGAGGGTAGAATTTACGTTTAAATATATAATCCAATTTATGATGAAGGCTGGAAAAAATGAGCTTCCCCTCCTTGACTTGACCAGCAATCAATTTTACTGTAAAATAACAGATTTTCAAAGTAAAAATTTTAGATCCTAAAATAAAGGAGTAATAGCTGTGATGTTTTGGTGGCTTTAAATTTTTATGTTAGCCATAAGTTCTGACAATTCTTGGTCTGGATGTTTTCACTACTACTCTGACTTCTCACAAACGAGAAACCAAGCGATTAATGTGGAATAACATTAATTTTTTTTGTTATCCATGAGTTCCCACAAATTTTGTTCCGTATGTTTTTGGTACCTGTCTGACTACTTACAAAAAAATTCAAGAAATTTTATTTTAGAAAGAAGAGATTTTCAAAGTTTAAAGTCTTACACTATAGAATTGAAGGAGTAATATCTCTGATGATTTGGTGGCTTTCTTTTTTTTTCTTTTTTTTTTTTTTCTTTTTCCCCCTTGTCCTGTTCATTGTCACAACAACAGAATTATGGTCTGGCTACCGTATTGTGCAGAACACATTTGCTTTTTCCAAAAGGGAGCCGTTAGTGTATAAGGCTCCCTTTGAGTGTTAAAATTGTACTCTTTATTACTGTTTTTGGATATATATTTTATACATATATATACATACACACACATACGTATATATGCACACACACACACACACACACACACACACACACACATATATATATATATATATATATATATATATATATATATATACATATATATATACACACATACGCATACATGTATCCATACAGTTTCCCTCCCGTATATTGCCAAGTTTGAAGATTACTGCTTAACCAGAACAAGGTGATATCAGGAAAGAAACAGTGATAAAGGGAAAGAGTGTAGAGAAGAGACTAGACAGAGGGGGAGAGAGAGACAACAAAACAACAGTAGAGAGCAACCACAACAACTGAACAAATGACTACAGACAGGAGAAATAAACAACCAGCTACTGAGCCTGAAAAGAGGCAGTATCCTGAGGTCTTTGACATCATAATCACAAGAAGCACCTGTGGAGAAATGAACTGGAGAAATCATGAGTAGCAGTGAGCACAACAACGACAATTGTAAAAAGGTACATATACGTATATAGAAATATACACAGAAGCATATACTCACCTACACATATAGGGGTACAGGTGGCAGTACAGAATATTGGGTTTGATTTAGGTCAGGTGATCATGCCAAGGTGTGATCATGCAGATGTGGCCCCGCTGTTCCCAGAGGCCAAACACGCACTGAGACAGCCCTCATATCCGGGCATCTAGCAGCCACAACAGAGCACAGGGCCCAGACAGACCACCACGGAGACAGCAGCACGCCAACCCAGGAGGAGGCAAGGAGGGGGCGTCCCCCGACACTGCGGAGGGAGGACCCCAGGGGGCCAGGGACTGAGGCCTACAGGCCCCGCTAGACGCAGGGCCCCCGATCGAGTGCAGGGGGTAGGACCCAGGGTCACCTGTGCCCAAGGGCCACTCACCCCCGAGGAGGGAGGGTTCGGCCAGGTACCCGGGAGGAGGGACCCAGCCCAGGCCACCACCCATCACGAGTCGGTGCCAGCCCCCAGCGCACCCGGCCAGACACCGGAGACCACAGAAGTCCTCTCCCCAAAAACCCAGTGTCCCCCTTACACAACCCCCTGTCCCAACCCACCCCTATCCCCCTCTCATCTGTACCCCAGCTCACCAGCCCTCCACTGGGACCCTGACACCCGCACATAAACATTCTGTCCATCCATACCCATACGTTGACACAACAGCACAACGACACCACAGCACCACAAAACGACCACACAACAACATCACAACACGGCAGCACCATATCACAACACACCTTTGGAGCCTCCAGCCACTCAGGTGGTGAAATACCCCTCCTTTTCCTCCTCACTCACCAAAAAATAAAAAAAAAATTAAAATTTTTTTTTAAAAAGGATTAAATAAATAAATAAATAAATGAATAAGTAAATATGTAAATATAAAGCCATGGGCATCCCCCGGGGCGCCGCAGGATCCCCGCTGTGCCACTTGCCCAGAACCCAAGGCAGCAGATCCCTTTTTTACCCCATGCCCCAGGGGGCACTGTAGAAACAGGGGTGTGAGAAGAGCTCCCTACCCCACCTCTGATTTGGTGGCTTTCAATTTTTTTGTTATCCATAGTTCTGACAATTCTTGGTCTGTACGTTTTCAGTACCACTCTGACTTCTCATAGACTCAATCAATTTTACTGAAGAAAGACAGAGATTTTTTAAAGTTTAAAGTCTTACATTTTAAAATGGAGTAATATCTCTGGTGTTTGGGTTGGCTTTTAATTTTTATTATTATTATTTTTTTCTTTTTTTTTGTTATCCATAAGTTCCTACAATTCTTGGTCTGTATGTTTTCAGAGCCACTCTGACTTCTCACCATAGAATGGAACTTATTGTCAATGTAACAAGTACAACGAAATTGAAGTCGCAGCAGCAATCAAGAAAACAAAAGTAAGAAAGTGCAAAAAGGTCCATAAGAAAAAAGATTATGATAGCTTGTCTATCATTCTCCAGTTCAGCCAGCCTCCACCTCCACACGGTCCGGACTGAGCTTCTTTCAGTCATGCTCCATCTCTGTCTTCTGTATCCTGTCTACTCAGGTGAAGCTCTTCCAACATGGCGTTGGTGTCTGATGTTAGCTTCGTTAGCCATGTCTGTGAATAGCATGATGCTACTCTGCCCTCTGGAATTCCCTCTATTGCTGGGTTAGCATGGATAGTTTGTCCAGCTTATTGGAGATAGATCTTACATATCCAATAACGATGGATCCAACAGGTCTATGTCTCAAACAGGTCCATGTCGTCACTTCTTAGTTCACACCTGAGAACCATCACGTCGTCCTCACCTCCTACTCCTCACCTTGTAGGAAGACATCGGGCCTTACACCAGTTAGCGTTGACATGCTACAGGCTGCAAACAGCTGAGTTCACATGTAAACAATGCAGCCATGGTTACATGTAGGATCCCCAGACAAACACAGGAGCAAAAGTTGTAAAAATATCACTAAGCCACAAAAAGTTTGGTGTCCATGACCAACAAATGAGTCACACAAAGTAATGATCCACTCCAAATACAAAGATTACAAAATAAGAGACGAAAAAATTACTAGAAACGGACAGGAAAGAGAGAGCTTCTGCAAAGGCAGCCATAACCAACAGAGCGGCGCCTAGCAATAGGTTGTATTTTGTTATCTATATTTATCTTATTTGTGTTAACTGAAACATATTCCTACCTGTACAATAATATATTTCTTCATTGCTGCTCTGGGTGCTCCATAAAACCCTATTCAGTGTTACTACAAGCTTAATCTTTATGATTAGACTTTTAAGACTTTAGTCTGACATGTGAACTGCAGGTGTCTTGCCGCCCTGCTCTTGCACTCCATGAACACTGCTCAAACAGGGTGTATATCAGTGTATCATGGCTGACGACCTCAACACCTTCTACTGCAGATTCGAAAGGGACCACTTCACACCTGCCCCTCTCCTCTCTGCAGTCACTCTGCCCCCCCTGCCACCACCCACTGACACTGAGCCCCTCATCTCAACTCCATCTCACCCCCGGGGCTCCAGCACACCCACCCCCCAAACCCTCCAAGTGAGCGAGGAGGAAGTGACCCGGCTGCTGCAGGGACAAAAAAACAGGAAAGCTCCAGGCCCTGACGGGGTTTCCCACTCCTGTCTGCGAGCCTGTGCAGACCAGCTAGCTCCTGTCTTCACCCAGCTCTTCAACCGGTCCCTGGAGCTGGGGTGGTCCCCTCCTGCTTCAAGCGCTCCACCATCATCCCTGTCCCCAAGAAACCCTACATCTCAGGACTAAATGACTACAGGCCTGTCGTGCTGACATCTGTGGTCATGAAGACCTTTGAGCGGCTGGTGTTGGCCCACCTGAAGACCCTCACAAAGGACCTGCTGGACCCCCTGCAGTTTGCCTACGGGGCAAACAGATCAGTGGACGACGCTGTCAACTTGGGGCTGCATTACATCCTGCAGCACCTGGATCATCCTGGGACCTATGCCGTGTCCTTTTTGTGGACTTCAGCTCGGCCTTCAACACTGTGGTCCCCCCCTCCCTCTGCTCCAAACTGGCCCAGCTCACTGTGCCTCCTGCACTCTGTCAGTGGATCTACAGCTTTCTGACTGACAGAAGTCAGCAGGTGAGGCTGGGGCAGGCCATTTCGGACATTTGGACCACCAGCACAGGGACTCCCCAAGGATGTGTCCTGTCTCCACTACTCTTCTCCCTCTACACCAATGAGTGCACCTCCACAGACGCCTCTGTGAAGCTGCTGAAATTTGCAGACGACACCACCATCATCGGTCTCATCCAGGACGGTGATGAGACTGCTTACAGACAGCAAGTGGATCAGCTGGTGCTCTGGTGTAGTCAGAATAACCTGGAGCTGAACTCGCTCAAGGCGGTGGAGATGATAGTGGACTTTAGGAGACATCCCCCCGCCCGGTCCTCAACAGCCCGGTGTCCATTGTGGAGCACTTCACATTCCTGGGCACGATCATCACGCAGGATCTGAAGTGGGAGCAGAACATCAGCTCCATCCTCAAGAAGGCTCAGCAGCGGATGTACTTCCTGCGCCTCCTGAGGAGACATGGACTGCCCCCTGAGCTGCTGCTGCAGTTCTACACTGCAGTCATCGAGTCCGTTCTGTGCTCCTCCATCACTGTGTGGTTTGGAGCTGCCACCAGGCAGGACCGATTCAGACTGCAGCGCACTGTGAGGACTGCTGAGCGCATCATTGGTGTCCCCCTGCCCTCCATCCAGGACCTCTACTGCTCTAGGACTCAGAGGAGAGCAGGAAACATTGTGAGGGACTCCACTCACCCTGCTTACGGACTCTTTGAACTGCTCCGGCAAGCGCCTCAGAGCTCTGCGGACCAGGACAAGCCGGCACAGGAGTAGTTTCTATCCGTCTGCAGTCTCCATATTAAATAATAAAAGCTGTTACTAACACTGGCACCTTTTTAGAACAGTTTATAGCTGCACTACGGACCGCACAGTTGCACTTTTCCAACTTCAATTGTAAATATCCCAGTATTCTGTAAATATTTCTGATGCACATTTTATCCCAGCCCTTTTCTACACCCACATCTTTTTATTTATCTATTGTTTATTGTCATGTTTATGTGTCATGTTTGTGTGTACCTCTTGTGCTCGAGACAACAACTGCCGGAGTCAAATTCCTTGTATGTGTTGCATACTTGGCAATAAAAACAGATTCTGATTCTGATTCTGAATCAGTACAGCACGCACAGTGCAACCTTTTCTCAGAACAGTACTCAATTTGTTAATTGATCAAGGGCGCCATCTAGCGACCATATTTAACTCATACACTTATCTAACAGCAAACACAGGAAAAGATACAAATCAGTGTCATCTTATAATGCTTTTAATATTTTGTCATACACAAGTTCGTTTCGCTCCAAAAATTATTTTGGTTCAAACAAACAATGTGATTCAGGTTAATTTGAAAAATCTAAAATTTGTTTTAATGTCATCACTATTAGGAGGATCACTGTGCAGAAATTCAGATCACCTATCATTGTTCTCCTTCGCTTTTTCCTGCAGTAGCTGTCACACTCGACAACCAACACATGAAAAAAACAAAAGCAACTGTGTTTAAATTATAGGTCATTTCTGGGTGTTTCTGGCTCTGCAAAGCATGTTGGTACATTACCACGACTCTGCGATGCAGGTACAAGAGAACTGTGGAATCATTATGCGTCTATGAAATAATAACCTGTTCGGTGCTGTTTTGGCATCCAGCATATTATTGTTGTGCTTTCTACGATCATTGCACCTTTCTGCATTCTCTGTCCTCTTTAGCTTTTTCCTGCAAAAGCTGTGATATTTGACCCCCAAGACATGAGAAACTTTCAAAGTTAAGGGGAAGACAATCGCGAATGAGTGTACCTGCAGTTTAAAGTTTGATTTAAATTATATGTCATTAATAGGTTTTTCTGGCTAAGGCAAAGTGTTTTAGTGCTTAACCGGGATTCTATGATGCAGGTACACGAGAACTGTGCAAATCAATCGTGCTTTTGTGACACAATCACTGAAATGAATAATTCCGAATACACTTCGAGTGTCGTGAGCCTTTTCGGGTTTGTTTTTGAATGCAGCATGTTATTGTGTTTTTCGGGGTGTTTGTCGCTCTACAGAGCGTTTGGGGTCATTATAATGACTCTTTGATGCAGGTACAAGAACAACTGTGGAATCATTATGCTTTTGTGACACTAATACTGAAATTATAAAAACAGAGTACAAAAACATGTAATTCCGTGTCCTGAGCATTTTCTGTGCTGTTTTGGCATCCAGCATGTTATTGTAGTGCTTTCTACGATCATTGCACCTTTCTGCGTTCTCTTTCCGCTTAGGCTTTTTCCTGCAAATACTGTGATATTTGACCCCAGAAACGCGAGGAACTTTCCAATTCAAGGGAAGAAAAGTATGAATAAGAGTTTACAGTTTGATTTAAATAATAACATTTTTATGTTTTTCTCGATAAAGCAAAGCGCTTTTGGTGCTAAACCACGACTCTATGATACATGGGAACTGTAAAACAATTGTGCTTTTGTCACACACCTACTGAAATGATAAATCAGAGTACTTCTCCCGTTTCCTGAGCCTTTTTTGTACTGATTTGTCTTATTTAGCATGTTTTCTAGTCTTTTTGGTGTTTCTCTCCCCGCAAAGCGTTTTGGTTCATTACAGTGACTCTCTGATGCAGATTCAAGAAAGACCGAGGAATTATTATGCTTTTGTGACACTAATACTGAAATTATAAAAACAGAGTACAAAAACATGTAATTCCGTGTCCTGAGCATTTTCTGTGCTGTTTTGGCATCCAGCATGTTATTGTAGTGCTTTCTACGATCATTGCACCTTTCTGCGTTCTCTTTCCGCTTAGGCTTTTTCCTGCAAATACTGTGATATTTGACCCCAGAAACGCGAGGAACTTTCCAATTCAAGGGAAGAAAAGTATGAATAAGAGTTTACAGTTTGATTTAAATAATAACATTTTTATGTTTTTCTCGATAAAGCAAAGCGCTTTTGGTGCTAAACCACGACTCTATGATACATGGGAACTGTAAAACAATTGTGCTTTTGTCACACACCTACTGAAATGATAAATCAGAGTACTTCTCCCGTTTCCTGAGCCTTTTTTGTACTGATTTGTCTTATTTAGCATGTTTTCTAGTCTTTTTGGTGTTTCTCTCCCCGCAAAGCGTTTTGGTTCATTACAGTGACTCTCTGATGCAGATTCAAGAAAGACCGAGGAATTATTATGCTTTTGTGGCACTAATCCTGAAATGAGCAAAACACAGTGCAAATACATGTAATTCGGTGTCCTGAGCCTTTTTCTTTGCTGTTTTGGCATCCAGCATGCGATTGAAGTGCTTTCTATGATCATTGCAAATTTCTGCATTCTCTGTGCTCTTACGCTTTTTCCTGCAAATACTGTGATATTTGACCTCCAAAACGCGAGAAACTTTCAAATTCAAGGGAAGACAAATGCGAATAAGAGTTAACAGTTTGATTAAAAATAATAGGTCATTTTCATGTTTTCCTCGCTGAAGCAAAGCGCTTTTGGTGCTAAACCACGACTCTATGCAGGTAGATGGGAACTGTAAAACAATTGTGCTTTTGTGACACTATGACTGAAATGATAAATCAGAGTACACTCCGTTTCCTGAGCCTTTTTTGTGCTGATTTGTCTTATTCAGCGTGTTTTCTAGTCTTTTTGGTGTTTCTCGCCCCGCAAAGCGTTTTGGTTCATTACAGCGACTCTCTGATGCAGATTCAAGAAAGACCGAGGAATTATCATGCTTTTGTGGCACTAATCCTGAAATGAGCAAAACACAGTGCAAATACATGTAATTCGGTGTCCTGAGCCTTTTTCTGTGCTGTTTTGGCATCCAGCATGCGATTGAAGTGCTTTCTATGATCATTGCAAATTTCTGCATTCTCTGTCCTCTTACGCTTTTTCCTGCAAATACTGTGATATTTGACCCCCAAAACGCGAGAAACTTTCAAATTCAAGGGAAGACAAATGCGAATAAGAGTTAACAGTTTGATTAAAATAATAGGTCATTTTCATGTTTTTCTCGATAAAGCAAAGCGCTTTTGGTGCTAAACCACGACTCTATGCAGGTAGATGGGAACTGTAAAACAATTGTGCTTTTGTGACACTTTGACAGAAATGATAAATCAGAGTACACTCCGTTTCCTGAGCCTTTTTTGTGCTGATTTGTCTTATTTAGCATGTTTTCTAGTCTTTTTGGTGTTTCTCTCCCCGCAAAGCGTTTTGGTTCATTACAGTGACTCTCTGATGCAGATTCAAGAAAGACCGAGGAATTATTATGCTTTTGTGGCACTAATCCTGAAATGAGCAAAACACAGTGCAAATACATGTAATTCGGTGTCCTGAGCCTTTTTCTTTGCTGTTTTGGCATCCAGCATGCGATTGAAGTGCTTTCTATGATCATTGCAAATTTCTGCATTCTCTGTCCTCTTACGCTTTTTCCTGCAAATACTGTGATATTTGACCCCCAAAACGCGAGAAACTTTCAAATTCAAGGGAAGACAAATGCGAATAAGAGTTAACAGTTTGATTAAAATAATAGGTCATTTTCATGTTTTTCTCGATAAAGCAAAGCGCTTTTGGTGCTAAACCACGACTCTATGCAGGTAGATGGGAACTGTAAAACAATTGTGCTTTTGTGACACTATGACAGAAATGATAAATCAGAGTACACTCCGTTTCCTGAGCCTTTTTTGTGCTGATTTGTCTTATTTAGCATGTTTTCTAGTCTTTTTGGTGTTTCTCTCCCCGCAAAGCGTTTTGGTTCATTACAGTGACTCTCTGATGCAGATTCAAGAAAGACCGAGGAATTATTATGCTTTTGTGGCACTAATCCTGAAATGAGCAAAACACAGTGCAAATACATGTAATTCGGTGTCCTGAGCCTTTTTCTTTGCTGTTTTGGCATCCAGCATGCGATTGAAGTGCTTTCTATGATCATTGCAAATTTCTGCATTCTCTGTCCTCTTACGCTTTTTCCTGCAAATACTGTGATATTTGACCCCCAAAACGCGAGAAACTTTCAAATTCAAGGGAAGACAAATGCGAATAAGAGTTAACAGTTTGATTAAAATAATAGGTCATTTTCATGTTTTCCTCGCTGAAGCAAAGCGCTTTTGGTGCTAAACCACGACTCTGTGCAGGTAGATACATGGGAACTGTAAAACAATTGTGCTTTTGTGACACTATGACTGAAATGATAAATCAGAGTACACTCCGTTTCCTGAGCCTTTTTTGTGCTGATTTGTCTTATTCAGCGTGTTTTCTAGTCTTTTTGGTGTTTCTCGCCCCGCAAAGCGTTTTGGTTCATTACAGCGACTCTCTGATGCAGATTCAAGAAAGACCGAGGAATTATTATGCTTTTGTGGCACTAATCCTGAAATGAGCAAAACACAGTGCAAATACATGTAATTCGGTGTCCTGAGCCTTTTTCTTTGCTTGTTTTGGCATCCAGCATGCGATTGAAGTGCTTTCTATGATCATTGCAAATTTCTGCATTCTCTGTCCTCTTACGCTTTTTCCTGCAAATACTGTGATATTTGACCCCCAAAACGCGAGAAACTTTCAAATTCAAGGGAAGACAAATGCGAATAAGAGTTAACAGTTTGATTAAAATAATAGGTCATTTTCATGTTTTTCTCGATAAAGCAAAGCGCTTTTGGTGCTAAACCACGACTCTGTGCAGGTAGATACATGGGAACTGTAAAACAATTGTGCTTTTGTGACACTTTGACAGAAATGATAAATCAGAGTACACTCCGTTTCCTGAGCCTTTTTTGTGCTGATTTGTCTTATTTAGCATGTTTTCTAGTCTTTTTGGTGTTTCTCTCCCCGCAAAGCGTTTTGGTTCATTACAGTGACTCTCTGATGCAGATTCAAGAAAGACCGAGGAATTATTATGCTTTTGTGGCACTAATCCTGAAATGAGCAAAACACAGTGCAAATACATGTAATTCGGTGTCCTGAGCCTTTTTCTTTGCTGTTTTGGCATCCAGCATGCGATTGAAGTGCTTTCTATGATCATTGCAAATTTCTGCATTCTCTGTCCTCTTACGCTTTTTCCTGCAAATACTGTGATATTTGACCCCCAAAACGCGAGAAACTTTCAAATTCAAGGGAAGACAAATGCGAATAAGAGTTAACAGTTTGATTAAAATAATAGGTCATTTTCATGTTTTCCTCGCTGAAGCAAAGCGCTTTTGGTGCTAAACCACGACTCTGTGCAGGTAGATACATGGGAACTGTAAAACAATTGTGCTTTTGTGACACTATGACTGAAATGATAAATCAGAGTACACTCCGTTTCCTGAGCCTTTTTTGTGCTGATTTGTCTTATTCAGCGTGTTTTCTAGTCTTTTTGGTGTTTCTCGCCCCGCAAAGCGTTTTGGTTCATTACAGCGACTCTCTGATGCAGATTCAAGAAAGACCGAGGAATTATCATGCTTTTGTGGCAGTAATCCTGAAATGAGCAAAACACAGTGCAAATACATGTAATTCGGTGTCCTGAGCCTTTTTCTTTGCTGTTTTGGCATTCAGCATGCGATTGAAGTGCTTTCTATGATCATTGCAAATTTCTGCATTCTCTGTCCTCTTACGCTTTTTCCTGCAAATACTGTGATATTTGACCCCCAAAACGCGAGAAACTTTCAAATTCAAGGGAAGACAAATGCGAATAAGAGTTAACAGTTTGATTAAAATAATAGGTCATTTTCATGTTTTTCTCGATAAAGCAAAGCGCTTTTTGGTGCTAAACCACGACTCTATGCAGGTAGATGGGAACTGTAAAACAATTGTGCTTTTGTGACACTATGACTGAAATGATAAATCAGAGTACACTCCGTTTCCTGAGCCTTTTTTGTGCTGATTTGTCTTTTTTAGCATGTTTTCTAGTCTTTTTGGTGTTTCTCGCCCCGCAAAGCGTTTTGGTTCATTACAGCGACTCTCTGATGCAGATTCAAGAAAGACCGAGGAATTATTATGCTTTTGTGGCACTAATCCTGAAATGAGCAAAACACAGTTCAAATACATGTAATTCGGTGTCCTGAGCCTTTTCTGTGCTGTTTTGGCATCCAGCATTGTATTGTTATGTTTTCTTTGTATATATTTATTCTTCATTCACTGTCCTCTTTTTTTTTTACTGCAAATGCTGTCATATTTGACCCCCAGAACGTGAGAAACTTTCAAAACAAAGTGAAAACAATGGCGAATAATTGTACTTTGGGCTTAAAGTATTATTTTGAATAATAAGTCATTCATAGGTTTTTCTTGCATAAACAAAGCGTTTTGGGGCTTAGCCAGGATTCTTTGATGCAGATGCATGAGAACTGTGCAAATGAATAGTTTTTCATTATGGAAAAATAACCAAAATGAGCAAATCAGAGTACAAATCCATGTTCTTCCGTGTCATGAGCCTTTTATGGCATCCAGCAGGGTATTGTAGTGCTTTCTATGATTCTTGCACCTTTATGCATTTTCTGTCCTCTTTAGCTTTCTTTTTCCTGCAAAAGCTGTGATATTTAACATCCAAAACGTGAGAATCTTTCAAATGCAAGGGAAAACAATCGCGAATAAGTGTTTTAAAGCTTAAAGTATGATTTTGAATAATATGTCATTAATAGGTTTTTCTCGCAAAGGCAAGGTGTTTTGGTGCTTAACCACGACTCTTATATGCAGGTGCATTAGAACTGTACAAATCAGTAGTCCATTTGTGACACAATCACGAAAATTACTTGTTCCGAGAATTTCTCCTATGTACTGACTCTTTTCGGTGTTGTTTTGTCATACAGCATGTTATTGCAAATGCCCTGCACATGCCCTGCAAAGCGTTTAGGGTCATTACACTGACTCTTTGTTGCAGGTACAAGGAAACTGTGGAATCATGATGCTTTTGAGACACTATTACTGAAATGAGCAATTCAGAGTACAAACACGTGTTATTCCGTGTCCTGAGCCTTATTTCGACATCCAGCACGTCATTGTTGTTCTTTCTGTGATCAATTGCACTACTGTGTTGTCTCTATCCTCTTCAGCTTTTTCCTGCAAAAGCGCTGGTATTTGACCACCAAACCTGAGAAACTTTCAGATTCAAGGGAAGATAATCCGCGAATGAGTGTACCTAGAGTTTAAAGTTTGATTTAAATAATATGTCATAAATAGGTTTTTCTCGCTAAAGCAAAGCGTTTTGGTGCTTAACCACGACTCTGTGATGCAGGTACATAGGAACTGTAACATAATAATGCTTTTGTGACACTATGACTGAAATGAGTAAACCAAAGTAGGTACTTTTTCCCGTGTCCTGAGCCTTTTCGGTGTTGTTTCGTCATACACCATGTTGTCATGGCTTTTTGGTGTTTCTCGCCCCGCAAAGCGTTTTGGTTCATTACAACGACTCTCTGATGCAGGTTCAAGAAAAACTGTGGAATCATTATACGTTTAAGACACTTTTACTGAAATGAGCAATTCAAAGTACCGATACATGTAATTCCGTGTCCTGAGCTTTTTCGATGTTGTTTGCCATGCAGCATGTTGTTGTGTCTTTTTGGTGTTTCTCGCCCGCAAAGCGTTTTGGTTCATTTCAGCGACTCTGCGATGCAGATTCAAGAAACTGTTGAATCATTATGCTTTGGTGACACTGTTTCTGAAATGAGCTGAAAATCCATGTAATTCGGTGTCATGAGCCTTTTATATGCTTTTATGGCATCCAGCATGATATTGTAGTGCTTTCTATGATCATTGCACCTTTCTGCATTCCCTGTCTTCTTTAGCTTTTTCCTGCAAAAGCTGTTCTATTTAACTCTCACAACGTGAGAAACTTTCAAATTCAAGGGAAAAAAATCGCGCATAAATGTTCTTCAAGCTTAAAGTATGATTTTGAATAACATGTCATTAAAAGGTTTTTCTCGCTAAGGCAAAGCGTTTTGGTGCTTAACCAGGATTCTATGATGCATGTGCATGAGAACTGTGCAAATCAATAATGCTTTTGAGACACACTCACCGAAATGAGAAAATCAGAGTTCACCTCCCGTGTCCCGAGCCTTTTCGGTGTTGTTTTGTCTTACGGTATGTTGTTGGGTTTTTTTGGTGTTTCTCGCTCTGCAAAGCGTTTTGGCTCATTACCACGACTCTGCGATGCAGGTCAAAGAGAACTGTGGAATCATTATGCTTTTGTGACACACTCACTGAAACGAGTAGTTCAGAGTACATTATCCGTGTCCTGAGCCTTTTCGCGATTGTTTTGTCATACAGCATGTTGTCCTGTCTTTTTGGCGTTTCTTGCTCCGCAACGCATGATTATGCTTTTATGACATAAGAACTGAAATGAGCAAATCAGAGTACAAATCCATGTAATTTCGTGTCATGAGCCTTTTATGTGCTTTTATGGCTAAAGTCAAGCGTTTTTGGTCCTTTACAACGACTCTATGATGCAGATTAATGGGAACTGTGACAAAATAAAGCTTTTGACACTACTACTGAAATGAGTAAACCAGAGTCCAGTGTCCTGAGCCTCTTTGTTGCTGTTTCGTCATACAGCATGGTGTTGTTGCGCTTTTGTCATTACACATCAATACCTCTGCTTTCTCTCTCCTTTTTAGCTTTTCATATTTGACATAGTTACGAGTTACATCAAAATGACTTCGGAAACAGCCCAACATGTTTTCATGAGAACTTAAAGCACGATTTAAAATATTTTTTCATTTTCCTTTATCGCTCTGCAAACCATTTTTCTTTCACTAAACAGGTCCATGGGTATTGCCGTCCTCACTACTTTGTCACTTAATCACTTCTGTGTGATCTGTGTTGTACAAAAATCCATCTTATTCACTGTTGTGGGTTTTCAGTGCTGTTTTGGCATCCGGCATAGTACTGTTGTGATTATTGTCATCATATCATATTTCTGCTATCTCTGCCCTCCGTAGACTTTTCCTGTGTTGCATTCATATCCAGGAGAAAACAATCGGAAAATGTGTGTTCAAGAGTGATTTTGAATGATGAACAAAAAGCTTTCAAAATCAAACATCAAACGCTTTGAGTTACTTACAAAAAGCTGACAGACGCAATAAAGATGTCTTCAGCATCTCAAATCATAAATTGAATCATGACATGGTCTTTTTTGCTCTGCAAAGCCTTATATGCATAAAACTGTGATGTGCTTTTTATTTGGATCAGTATTTAATTAACACATAATTGCTTTTAAGCTCATGTCACATAACTTTAGGTAATACTTTTTGAATGAGTTGTAACGACGTGCTATTTCACTCTGCAAAGGTAGAAACTCAGCTATGGCTTCTAAAAACATGAGCGGTTGTTGCTTTTTAGTGAAAAAATTACAATATTATCACTCAATATTTTTATGTGCTTCAGAATGCGTTATCAGCAAGTTTTACTGCCTTTATGGTACTTGGAACTAAAACGTGCAAAGCTGTACATTGTGACCACAAGATGGCAGCATGTGACTACAAGTGAAATCACCGCAAAACAATTTCATCTTCAGTATTCAGGCTGAACAATATTGAACTGGAAAGGTGCCTTGCAGAAAATGCGTTGAAAGGCTGACACCAAATACTGCAATGCAAAACTGTGAAATTAATTGCACAAAAGCAGTGCATGACAACTGAAAATGCAAAACATGTAAAATAAAAACTACATAAAGTTGTGGTACAAAGCAATGAATGACAAAATGTGAAATAATATTGCACAGAGCTGCGAAAACATTTGCCTGTGGAAAGACAGTGAAGATCATTGTCTTTACACCCCAGGAATAAACTACTTTCTGGGAAGTAGAACCAACCACTTCCACAGTAAGTGATACTTCATCATGTAAAGCCTAAATGAAAAACATACACACAGATGCATGCATGATGCACACACACACACACACACACACACACACACACACACACACACACACACACACACACAAACGAAAGTTGAGTTTATGTGTATATTCACGTGTAGTCTATTATTGTCTCATTTTAGTCTGTTGGAGCTATTCAGTGACCTGATCCCCATCCATTCACAAGAGAGGGCCACAAGAAAAAGATCTAAACCACCAAGCTACAACCTCACAAGTGAGGAACACCTTAGCTACATTGCCACAAAAGATAAAACCAAACCAAAGCAATTAAAAAAATAAATAAAATACAAAAGGGTAAAAAGGTCAACAGGAAAACACAGCAAGACAACCAGCCATGTCACTTCTGTATGGCTCGCCATGGTACCTGGTGATCCAAAGGCAACAGAGGAATGGATCATCAAGTCTCTAACTGCTCGGTCAGGTGCCATGAGAGCTATGGCGAAAAGAACGGCATCTGTGGCGATGACGGCTTCACCTGTTAGGAATGTGTCTAAATTCGTATTTTAAGTAACAGTTTTTGCATAAATCCCATTTTAAGGCCTAGTAGGTTGCAGTTTTTATTGTTTTTATCAATGTGTTTTATGCCAAAGTTCACATTGCAATTTGCGATGAGCATATCAGTTGGTGTCTATTTATTCATTCATTTATTCATCATTTACTATGTAATTAATTGTCCTGATAATATGAAATAAATTATGTTGCCACATCGATAGTTGTTTAACAATAAAAATTAATGACTATCCCTTTGCAGCTGGACTGGCCCAACTTACCCGATAAGCGTCCCATTTTACCTGATCAGCTGACCCATTTTACCTGAACTCTGCTTGTGTAAAAAAGTTGGCACAGCTGACCAATCAAGACCTGTAGGGCCTAAAAAAAAATACTGCATAATTCCAACACAAAATGTAAAGAAAACAACCATTATTATTAGCCATAAAACCACATTTTAATAGAATGCATTGTTTTTTGTAAATGCCTGAAGCTATTTACCAAGAAGTGGCCCAATTTAGCTGATGTCACCCTACATTGTGACCACAAGATGGCAGCATGTGACTACAAGTGAAATCACTGCAAAAACATGTCTTCATCTTCAGTATTCAGGCTGAACAATATTGAATTAAAGATACACCACCCACCCACCAAACCCAGTTATGAAATTAATGGTACAGGCGTAATTTTAGTATGTTCTGTCTTGATGTGCGCGCTGCACAGGATCTCATGTGTTCACCTCTGCTTTATTGTTCCAACGGTGGCACAGCAGCAGCCTTTGGTTTTCTCTTCAAGCCTCTCAAACCTTTTCTGAAGATTTTCTGAGTTTCCTATCTCTCATTTACCTGCAGGAGGCCTTGTCTCCATTGTAACTCCACATCACTCATCCTTCCTTGCTGGACATGACTGACCCGTTTTCTTGAGCTCCATGTCATTTAAATCCTCTTCACCTTTGGCTGCTATAGAAATACAAAAGAAAAACAATTCCCACCCTGATCATTCATCAGTGTTTACAGATGCACGTTTTCTGTATATAAAGTCAGCGCAAGCAGAAGTGCCCCTGTCACTCTGTGGTTTACATTTGCTTTAAATTTCATCCTGATCAGTTTGCGGAGTCTGATATGATGATCAGTGCGGTGCTTACGCTGAGTTCACTCGTGCATATTACACTGCAGCTGATCGCTGTTCCTTCTCCCGCTCCCCCAGGAGTCACCTTTCTGCTCTCTTTGGGATGGAAGTTATAGTTTTGCTGTTTTCCTCTCATTCTTTAAAAATCAGCAGAGGAGTTTTCCTCCAGCTTTCAGAGATCAAACCTGAAAGCCTTCATGCCACTCTGTACCTCTGTGCAGGGGCGTGTCCAGACTTTCAGACTGGGGGGCGCAAACATATAAATTATTACCATTTGTCTTGACTCACTACTTTAACTATGAGTAACTATGGTTGTATAACTATTATAACCCAGTGTATGATTTTAGAATAAAATGTACTGTGCATCAGCCTGTCTAATAAATTAAAAAAGACTTTTTTTCAAGCCCAGATAAAAAGATAGAGCTGACTGTAAACTGTGCCATTAGATAAGGCTAAACTATGTTTGTGTTAAATTGATAATTAATCTATAAAGGTTTTAAGATGTAGTATGTTTTTATGTATTTAGCAGTCGGGGGTGGGCCGCGAAAATGTCTGAGACTTAAAAGTGGGCCCTGAGTTGGAAAAGGTTGGGAACCACTGAGTTAGAGCATCCTGTCTCTTATGAAACTCCTGAGCGCAGTGAGTGTGTGTTGAAATTTTCAGTTTGCAAACCAAAAGCAATTCAATGATACTTGTTCAGTAAACAGCAGTGACTGCATGCAGAGTATCTAATCCTAAAGAGTAAATTAATACAAGACCACATCTCTAACAAAGACATCAAAATTATGAGTGCTTTGCATTATGTTGAAGAGATATAGTGTACTTTATAGTGGACGTGAGAGATTAAGTGTTGGTGAACGATAACCATGTGTGAATGATACAGCATTCATTTACAGAAGTCAGTGCTTCAGAGTAAGGGGGCCCCCAAATGAAATTTGCCTAGGGCCTCATACTCACTTGGGCCCTGTTGTATTATTTGGTTGCAAAGGGAAACTGATATCATGGAACCAAAAATATGGCTCCAATATTGTGCAGATCTACTACTCATGCTTAGCTAAAGGGGTGATTCAGATAAATGTTAGGGAAGAAAAAAGCATTTCAAACAGGAATAAAGATATCGCCTCATCTTAGAAATAGAATGGACCTTCAGAAGTCTAAAAGAGTACCAAGTGTAACACAGATCAGTAGCTATATACACACTATGTAGTCTTGTGTGTATATACAGGAATTTTTTGGGAAAATTGTTTCAAAGTGTGCTTTTTAACAAGGATTGGAGAATGGACCCTTGTATGCCTTCTGTTGGGGTTAAAATCAAGAACACCTATAATGAAAAACTGTGGAATGTTGACCTATGCTGCAAGAAAGTTTGTAACTTAAATGGATTTCAGAAAAGACACCAACCCTCTCAAGAATGGCACAAAGTTACATTTGCACTGCTTCCCATAGATTATTTGACATATCGCACCAAAAAGGAAAATTGGAACATTTCATCATACATGGACTCCCTTTCTTGATTATGTGGGACCGAGAATGTGTATGGTATTCTGGCAGATGCATCCTAGACTGAAGGGGGTTCGCTAAAAGAGAAGGAGAGGTTCTGTTGTCTGTATCAGTTCATTCCCCATATTTATCTATGTTTATTGTGTGTAAGTTTTGTCATGTTCATCTGTGCTGTGCCTGTATACAAGTTTGGGGGATTGTGTTGATTGTGTGGGAGAGAATAGAACAGAAAATAATAGAATAGAACTTTATTGTCATTGTAACATGTACAACGAAATTGAAATCACGGCAGCAATCAAGAAAACAAAAGTAAGAAAGTGCAAAAAGGTCCATAATAGATGATGACAGCTTGTCCATCATTCTCCAGTTCAACCAGTTCAACCAGACTCCACCTCCACAGGGTCCAGGACTGAGCTTCTTCAGTCATGCTCCATCTCTGTCTCCTGTATCCTGTCTGCTCACAGCAGGTGAAGCTCTTCCAACATGGCGTTGGTGTCTGATGTTAGCTTCGTTAGCCATGTTTGTGAATAGCATGATGTGACTCTGCCCTCTGGTTTTCCCTCTATTGCTGGGTTAGCATAGCTAGCTCGTCCATCTTATTGGAGATAGATCCTACGTCCCCAATAACAATGGATGGAAAGACAGGTCCAAATCGTCACTTCTTAGCTCACACCTGAGGACCAGCATGTCGTCCTCACCTCCTTCTCCTCACCTTGTGGGAAGACATCAGGCCTTACACCAGTTAGCATTGACATGCTACAGACTGCTAACAGCTGAGTTCACATGTAAACAACGTGGCCATGGTTACATGTAGGATCTCCAGACAAACACAGGAGCAAAAATAGTAAAAATATCACTGAAGCCACAAAAAGTTTTGTGTCCATGACCAACAAATGAGCCAAACAAAGAAATGATCTACTCCAAATACAAAAATTACGAAAAAGAGACAAAAAAAAAAAAGACAAAAAATGGACAAAAAAAGAGAGAGCTGCTGCAAAAGGCAGCCATAGCCAACAGGGCGGCGCCTAGCTCTGTGTTTCTGACTGTATGATGATCCATAATAGGAATACTTGAGTCCAGATCAATGTGAGAGGATGACAAATGCCCACATTAAAAGTTATGTGGGTGATTTAATCAGTTATTATGTGAGTAAAGCAGGGTCACATTATCTGATGGCTACGCTGTTGTCTCCTTACAGCATGTTCTTAAATAGTTGTTTTTTTAAATTATAGCCACAACACTCATTTTAAATTTTTACTCATTTATTGAACATGTTTAGAGGGATTACATTATATGACGATCGTGAAGATAAGTATAGATGAACTAAAACGTAAATTTAAAAGGATTTGTACATGTATCTCATGAGAGAGCAGGCACAGCGAACTACATATTTGAAACAGTTCATATAGACTTTTACATAAAATGTAGCTCTTAGCAAACGTAGATTATAGTATACATTTCCTTTAAAAGTCGCCTGATCTAATGTAGGGTTTTTAGTTCCTGGGTTATGTAGCTGTATATACGATGGTTTCTCCTTTATCAGTAGGAAGCCATCACAAGCGGTGCTTACTCGTGGGTAGCAGATAAAGCAACATCAATCGACTGCTTTGTATAAATTACACACAATTTCTTCAGATTTTGCAAACATTTACCCCAGATGTATCTTTGAGTACGCCATTTATGTAACTCAACTTCTCCTCCTCTTTTTTGGACAATGCACACATAGTCAATGCCCGCCATCGCCCCCTGCGGTCACATATTCCGATGGTCACAGGTTTCAGTGCAGCACCGTTCAGACATCTAGCTGCATGCAATTATTTATTTCGTCCACTAGATGTCACAGTTGTGCCGTGTAGCACCGCTAAAGGAACAGAGGTACAAGGGAAATTTTAGAAGACAATTCATGTGTTTTACTGTCTTCTTACACTGAATAAATACTGGAAGAATTGTGAATATGTCAGCTCTCCCTCCATGTGCCAATCATCGCACGTTTCACAGACCCTGAAAACATTTTATTGCTCCATTCATCCCTTGTGGCAAGTGTTTGCAAGTTTAAATGAAGGTAAACTACCGGGATAGATTACAGATTAACTGCAGTGCGCATGTTTCGTTTCGACATAAAGTTGTCCTCTTTTTGCTCCTTTTAAGTTCTAGAGTTAATTTGATGAAAGAAAAAGAAGCATGGAGCTATTTTTTTCTAGGAGGAACTAAAAACGGGAATTTCTTCAGTGGCTTCTAATCAAACTTTCTCAATTCACACAAAAATTGCCCCTAGATGTGGACTATTTCCAGTTTGTTGTCAACCAGGAGATGCAACTTTTTAGAACATTTTCCAGCCAGGTTGAGATGCCGGAGAACATCACCCATGCTTTTACTGAGCTGTTAGCGCTGCACAAAGTCTGATCAATGAGACCAAGGAGTTGAAAATGCTGACATAGCACGGTGCATGTTCACTTTCAGGGGGTGTGGCAGGGGCAGTTTCCCGTCAGGAAAGAGGGTGCACAATCAATGGTATTTATGCATTTATTTATAATTTTCAGCAAAAAAAATCATCTATGGTAAAAAAACAAAACAAATGCACTGTGAGAATTTGAAGTTAATTGTACTTGTACTAGAACTTGTACTAGAACGCCTGTGGCGAGATGCAAGGATGGCTGTAACAAATGTGCACTATGAGAGTCTTCACAGCCTTGAAGATGAAGGTCTTCTAGATCCCTCTGATAGCATCCACCTCTTCTTTGTCCAGCATGTTTTCCTTCCGCATCTGCAAAGGGACCTGGGCCCTGTTCTACGAAGCAAGTTTAGCCTAGCGAGATAGCCTTGGAGCTACCTCGCTGAAGAGACCACAATCAAAATCAGTCAGAGAATATTGTGGGCTTTTGTTATGTTGAGGTCCCTCAAAGAATCGACCTTCAGTTCCAGTCACCATTTCAACATAAAAACAAAACAAAACAAAACAAAACAAAGCATTTACTGTGGTGCTCAAACAAAATAATTTGCATGTTTTTATAATTCTTCTAATTTGTACCAGCAGTAAATAAGACTTTAGACAGGAAAAGACAGGAAGAGAAGAGAAACAAAGTTTGCAGCATAACACACTTCTCAAGAATAGAAATCCTTCAGTAAGTGCATATCTTTTTTAACAGATGAAAGTTTAACATAGGATGGCCTCTTTTTTATTTTCATTTTTTTACAAACTCTCATTCAGTAGCTTAAAGATCATAAAATTGAACCCCTTTAAGACACATGGTTCTTAGGAGAATCATGGACAGGGGTCAGGGACACAGTTTTGTTAGAAAAGCCAGAACAATATGACTAAATAATTAAATCAATATCTAAGTCTTGATCTAATTTTCTGCTTGCTCTGTAAGACTCTGTGTAAGACTGAAAAAGTGTTGCTGGTGATTTACCAGTGACAATTTTTTTTCGGACGCCACCTGTGTCCACCCCTGTGGACACAGGTGGGTGACTCCAAAGAAGGTGACTGCCAGTGTAGCAGTGGGGGAATTTTTCTGCTGGCGTTACCACTGCAGAAGGCCTCTCTCAAGGATGTTTGTTGAGATCTGGATATGGAACTGCTTTTCAACATCAACTCCTCGACACATGGTTTCCAAGATATCATCAACACTGTCAAACAGTAAGCATAATCAGTAGATGTAAACTACTTGTGTTGAAAACAAATGCACAAGGATAACTTCATGTATTTACACACTAGATTTACGTTTTGATGACTTCTCCATTTTCCTGGCTCAAGGCATTTGCCTTACCCGTCTCAAAATGGTCTATTCCTCTACAAAAGTACAATAAGAATCTTGGTTGAAAAGAATAGCAAAAACGGGTAATGTAAGTTGCATCTTCAAGTAAAATAATCCCATATAATACATGTAGTATCTTCAGATATTTATGAAGAGAAGCACGCATTTACTTATTATTCGACTTAGCTTTTAACTTGGGGGGGGGGGGGGGGGGGGGGGGGGGGGGGGGGACTTACAACAGGTTTTCTATCACAGCAACTTGTTTTTTAATCTTCTTCACTCTTCAGTGCTGTGTTTTGTAGATTATCTACAACACTAAATCAGTAATCAACTAATTTGCATAACAAGTCACTTGTATGTTACGGTTGCATTTTCTTAATATATCACCTCTTCATGGCCCATATCCCTGGACATGTCGGCATGCCTTTTTCCAAGACCAGCCTGGGCAAGGTCAAACTCTTCAGAAAGAGGTTGGGGTTGTCTCCGGATTCAGGTTTAACAGTTATCCATAGATGGTATCCATAGCTAAAAGGCCTCCGAATTTTTAGATGCTGTGCCATGGGTTTTCAAACTCTGTATCTTTTGCTTTCCAGAACAAGATTTCCTGTGAAAAAAAATGGGAGAGATCTGATTTTGAAATATAAAGTCCGAATTTGAAATATAAAAATACTGTTACCATACTATACTAAAAATACAAAAAAGAATTAAAACATGACACACACACACACACACACACACACACACACACACACACACACACACACACACAGAGATAACCTGGGCCCATATTCACAAAGGTTCTCAGAGTCCTCTCAGAGAGCTCCTAACTAAAAATTCCTAGCAAGGAGTCTTAGCTTAAGAGTGATTCAGGAAGGTTGTAAGAGCAACTCTGAGCAAGGAGGAGACAGAAACTTTTATCTTAGGTTGTGTCCGAAATCATTCACTCATTCTCTACTCACTCCTCACTATATAGTGAATTAGATGTAGTGGACTACATCAGCTAAATTAAAACAACATTTCCAACACTACTCACTCACTCGCCAGCCGCTAACAGTGACGTAATTACACTCGCATCGCTCATGGACGGCTAGGGATTTACAGTAATTATTACTCTCAAACACTGCAAAACGTTTTTTATTTCAGTGATAACTAATGTTATACTTGGCGTATTTTCCGCAACAGCCAAATAGAATAACTTATTACACATTATTTATAAAATTCATAAACCATATATTTGCACAGCAACTTATGCTATATTTGAGAATTACAAAGTCCGGTGAATGCATCATCCGCAATGAAAAATTTAGCGGCTAACGTCTGTGTTGTTTGTTTCTCTACTCGAAGTTGTGAGACACGTTTGTCTGAAAGTTTAGCAGAGAGCTTAGAGTCATTCTCTGACAGTTTTTAAAGATTTTTCATGTTATCAGTAATCACTAATCATGTAATCAGCCATTCCTTCAGTTTGAACTCATGATGGTATATATTGCTATTATAGTGAGCATCTCTAATACACTACTTTACAAAATGCATTGTGGGATACATTGAGTGGACTATATATTGAATGACTGTGCTTACTCAGAATTCGGACAATAAACATCGAATTATACTATGTATACAAAGCTGCTTAATTGCAACAAACACTAGTCAGAAATTGTTAGAAAAGAATATGTATATATATAATATAATAGAAGCTTATTTACATTGTACAACTGAACTCAGAATCTCCTACTGGGAACTCGGGGTTGGTGTGGGTGCTCTAACTTACAAGTCGGAAATTCCGACTTCGGGAGCTGTTCCTGTTGGCCGTTCCCACCGGGAACTCGCAAATTCTGACTTCCGAATACAAATGGAATGCAGCATAAAGTCGAAATGATGTGAATAAAATTGAAATTTCAAGATCAAAGTGGAAATGACTAGAATAAAGCTGAAAAACAAATTCAAGATCAAAGTCAAAATGACGGGAATAAAGTTGAAATGACAAGAATACAGTCAAAAAATAATTTGAGATCAAAGTCGAAAGGACGAGAAAAAAAGTCAAAATAACCTGCTCTGATGTTTACCGGCAGTACGCCGGTTACAGTCAGGTCCTCAACAGTCACAGACACAACTTACAGTAGTAACAGCTGCCATACAGGAGCCTAAATGACAATCTTCGGAATCTGTGTTTGTGTGACAGGGTTGGTCTTTTATATTTTTATTGCATGTGGTGTTATATGAAGTGTGTGGGTAGGTAATGACTTTTCTGACTGGCCCTGAAGTACCCCCCCCTAAAACCAGCTCATTGGAGACCGGCGGGCAGGACTTCAGGACAGACACCTAAAAAGAGCAGCAGATAGCAGAGAGGGACGACAGTAGGACCGCAAGCAAAGCACGAGAAGCAACCCTGAAAAGACCCGATTGCTCTAGGAAGAAGAAGCAGCAGCCAGTTGTGGGCCTTTACGGTTTCCTGTGAAGAGAAGGAGGCTGATGTTGGGGAGTCACCGTGGAGTTGCCAAGGGGACCGTTGCTGTGAGGCACTGGCATTAGCTTTGAGGAGAAGCAACGTTGGATGCACCCCTCTCTGAGTTAAGTACCCTCACAGGACCTTTTTATATTGAACCTTGGACACGGTTATAATTGGGTCAAGGAACTTTTTAAACACAAAACACCAGTTTCATTCTTTTCTCTTTGTGGGTTTTAAGTGTTTTAAGGGGTTTAAGATCCTTTAGGGAGCTATTCTTTTATGCTAGTTCTTTTTTAGGATTTTACTCAGACACTTCTTTCTAGACCTGCAACCTGTCACAGAGCCATAATGTGTGTGTGTGTGTTTTTGTCAAAGATTTTCGTTATATTTTCTGTTATGTGTACAGGAAAGAAAAAGACATTTCAGGTACACAAAGCAGAACAATTTCGGAACAAAAACATTATATTCAATCACACTTATTCACACTACAAGAACTAAGAGACAAGACAACACACTCAATCGACATGGGGTATCAACAAGTGGACAAGTGGTATCGCAGAAATGAAGGGGAAGGGAAAGACAAGAGAAAAAGAAAGAAAAAGAGGAAAGGAGAAACATGCATTTAAGTATGTAATAATATTCAAATAATGAAAATAAATAAATAAATAAATAAATAAGAAAATTAATAAATAAAGAAAGAAAGAAAATCAGCAAGTCAGTAGTTCATAGGTTTTCAGCCTCAATGACAGGGTATCTATATGAAGTAAAAAGGGTTGCCAGATTTCATGGGAGGTCTTAAGGGAACCTTTCAGGGAGAATCTGATTTTCTCAAGTCTCATGCAATGTAAAATTTCTTGAATACATCTGTTATGTGTAGGTGGGGATAAATGAGTCCATTTAAGAAGAATGAGCCTACTTGCTAGCAAGGTAGAAAAGTCAAAAATACAATATGAAAATTTTGACCAGCCAGAGGATGGAAACAGTCCAAAAAGAGCAATAAGAGGGTCGGCGTTCACAGTGCAGCCAAGGACTTTCCCTAATGTATCAAAAATGGTGCCCCAAAAATCAGTCAGTTTAGTGCATGACCAAAACATATGCATGTGCTCAGCTGGAGACAGTTTACACCTGTTACAGGAGTCGTCTCTATCTGGATAGATTTTGGCTAGTCTCACATTAGTGAAGTGTCTCCTGCGTAAAATCTTACATTGTAGAAGTTGTTGTCTGGCGCATATAGAAGAAGTATGAGCAAGGTTAAGTATGCGGTTCCTTTGTTTGTCGGAGATTGTGATTCTGGGGTCCTGGTCCCAAATAGCCCCGAGGGAGTGGAGGGAGGTGGGGTTTATTCTGAACATTGAGTTTTACAAGACTGAGGTCTGGGATTTATGGTTTACTTTGGTCAAAAGAAGGGAATCCATCAAGGTCTCTGGTCTCTTTATTTGACCAGGATTCAAAAGCTGAGTCGGAGCAGGATGGAAGAAATAAAAGGTTTTGATAAACTGGAGCAAGTTTCGATGAGGAATGTAGGCCAAATTGTTTCCTTAATTGACTCCAAATTTTCAAGGTCTCAGAAATAATGGCGTTCTGTGCTATTCGCTTGATTGGTGAAGGTAACTGTGAACAAATCACTGACCATAACGCAACGGGTGAGGAGGCTAGTTCCATGCAGGCCCATAGAGGGTGATTATTAGGAGCCATCTTAACATTCCAATAAAGGATTTGCTAATATTGCTAGCCCAGTAGTATCAGTAAAAATCAGGTGAGGCCAGACCCCAGAGAGATTTAGGAAGTTGGAGAGTTGATCTTTATTCTAGCTTATTTATTGCACCGTAAAAAAAGGAATTAATCAGCTGGCCAAGTGAAGAAAAAAAAGATTTGCAGATGAGCACTGGAACATGTTGAAAGATATAAAGAAAGCAGGGAAAAGTACCGTCATTATGATCAGGTTGATACGACCTGGTAAAGGTAAAGGGATAGTGGACCACCTGGTCAGATCTGATCTGCAGTGCTCAAGTAAAGGTTGAAAGTTTTTTGCAAAAATACTCAGAGAATGGTTTTGTTACAAGAACACCAAGATATTTTAATCCTTGGGTCGTTTTCCTAAAAGGAAAGAGAGCGAGAGGGAGGTTCTCTGCAGTGGAGTTAATTGGAAGGTACTCGCTTTTATGTAGGTTAATTTTTAGAGGTGTCCCAGTCCGATATTAATATCGGATATCGGTCCGATATCAGCAAAAAAAAACAAATATCGGTATCGTATCGGAATGCATCTAAAATCTCCGATATAAGCACTCTGATATAAGCAGTCCATTCCAGACTCCGCTCCTGCTGTTTTTATTTGATTTATTTAGGTTATTTTCTGGATTTTCTAATTTATTCTTTATTTTATTCAATTACTAGTATTTTTTCATGTTTAATGTTAAAATTTCTGTTACCCGTTGGTTAATAATAGATGGGTCAGTTTTTCCTCATACCTACTGTTGCTGACTGCTGTTCTTTGTTTGAATAAAATCACTGAATCAAGTCTTTTCTAACATGACAGACATACTACAAAATAAGTAATAAAAGTATGCATGTTTAATGCTGACATTGTATCGGATTAATATCGGTATCGGCCAATACTCAATGCTGCAGTATCGGTATCGTATCGGAAGTGAAAATGTAATATCGGGACATCCCTATTAATTCTATAGTCAGATAATTTCATAAATTGTTCTAGAATATCCAAGATAACAGGAAGTGATGAAGTTGGATCGGTGATGTAAAGCAGAAGGTCATCTGCATAAAGAAATAAGCCAAATCGAGAAAATCCCTTCAAATTTATCTTCATAACGAAGCCATACAGCTAAGGGCTTGACGGCTAGAGCAAGCAGAGATGGGGAAAGCAGGCATCTCTGACGAGTGCCCCAGGATAAAGGAAATGAATTAGATTTTATACCGTTAATATTAATCTTAGCCACAGGGGGAAATGTAAAGAAGCTTAATCCATGATATGAAGTTGGAGTCAAAACTGAATTTACTTAGAATATGGAACAAGTAGCTCCACTCGACCCGATTAAAAGCCTTTTCGGCGTCTAGAGATAGGATGATTTCAGCCGGGATGGAGTCTGAAGAAGAGCAGATGATGTTGAATAACCTTCTAGTATTACTGAAAAAGATTGTCGACCAGAGATGAAACTGGTCTGGTGCGGGTTCGTTAGCGTAGGGGTGACCTTCAGGAGACGAGTGGCGAGCACTTTGGACAATTTTTAGAGTCAACATTTAAGAGGGAGATGGGCCTATAGCTGCTGCAGTGGAGAGGATTTTTATCTTTCTTAAGTAACAAGGTTATTGACACTTCTGAGAATGTAGAAGGAAGTTTCCCTCTTGCAAACGCATCATTAAATACCCTTGCTAGGATGGGAGCTAGTTTGCTAGAAAAGGTTTTGAAAAATTCTGTGGAGTATCCGTCCAGGGGATTTGGAGCTTTGTAAAGACCCGATAGCTTCTTGGACCTCAGCAAATGTTATGGAGGCTCCTAGATTACTAAACACATTGTTGTCTACTTGAGGGAATGTAAAGTAGTCTAGGGGGTTTGGCTCTGACCAGTTGTGGAAGGAGATTTCGGACGAGTAGAGTGTTAAATAACAATTAGAGAAAGTATTAAAAATTTCCCTAGGATCTGTTGTAACTAACCCAGCTGGGGATGCTATGTTAGGTATGAGTTTAGAGGCAGTTGCAGAGCGGGCTTGATATGCTAATAGTTTGCCAGGTTTATCAACTTGTTCAAAGAAGCGTTGCTTTGTTTGTAAAAGCTGAATTTCAACTTTGCTGGTTGATAGCAATTCATATTGAGACTGTAGCTGTAATCTCTTTTTGTATAATGCAGCTGAGGGATTGGAGGCGTATTAGGCATCTAAAATACGGATTTTATCGGATAGTTCTGTCAACTTAGAAAGCTATGATTTTTTAGAATGGGAAACAAATAAGATGATCTGCCCGCGTAAATATGTTTTAAAAGAATCCCACAGTATATCACTGCTGATATCAGGCATGTCAATTATTGTAATTGTTAAAGAAGAAATTGATTTCCTCAATGAGAAATTCTTTAAATTTAGCTTCAGAGAGCAACTGTGACTTAAATTTCCAGAATTTGTGAGCAGGTCTGCAGAGGGAGAAAGTAATGTCTACTGATGCAAGGGCATGAACAGAGATGACTATACTATGATATTCACAGGCAACAGTACTGTGCAACAGTTTATTATCCAGTAGGAAGAAATCTATTTGTGAGAAGCTATGGTGCACATGAGAAAAGAAGGAAAATTCTTTGTTGTAAGGAAACCTAGTTCTCCAAGGGTCAGACAATCCCAAATGGTCTGTATGAAATTTTAAGGTGGTTGCTGATTTTGTTTGAGCGATATGTTTAGCAGATGATCTATCAAGTGTGGTGTCCTATACCAGATTAAAATCGCCCCAAACAATGATAAGGTGGTCTTAAAGATTAAGTGAAGAAGAAAAAAAAAAAAAGATACAAATTTTTCATCATTCCAAGTGGGAGCATACACTGAAGCCAGGACTACAGGGGTGGTTTGTCAGAGACTATAACAACACGTCCGTTAGGATCAGATATAGTAACAGAGGTTTCGAAGGAGTTGTATAACAATTGCAAGCACCCCTTACCCTCTCAGTAAACCCAGAGTGGAATAAGTGACCCATCCAAGCCCTTTTTACACAAGATATTTCAGAATTGCGAAGGTGAGTTTCTTGTAAGAAGCACAGATCTCCCCTTCAGGTGTTGCACGTGTGATATTACCTTGTTGACTTTGACGACATCATTCATTCCTTTGACATTCCATGAGACGAAACGAAGATTTCTACCAGACATCAAGATGGATTATTCGCAGAACTGGCTGACTGAGCTGTGAAAAGAGCAGAGAGAGAAAATGAAACAGAGAAAGAGAGCAGAAAAAAGAAAAACAAGGAGGAGGGATAACAAGATACAAGGAGAGACAAAACACACACACATACTTGTCATCAGTGGCGAATCGTGGCCCCAGCCACTGGGCCTCCAGTAGGACCATGGGACCACACGTGGCAATAAACAATAAAACAAAGAAATAAAAACAATAGCCAGAATCATGTGACATGGAAGTTTAGTATATTGATAGTTTTGTGGGATTACAAATTTATCATGTGCCTGAACACTGCAACACTTAACACAACTTCAAACAATTAAAAAAATTAAGATATAAAATTGTACAAAAAACAAAAACAGGGTTTCAAGTAATCCAGCAACCACACAGTCTTCTCCATTACTTTCCGCCATTTCTATTCACGTTCTGCCAACTAGATCTTCTCTTTTCTCCTCACTCATTCACAGCTACAGTTAGGCGTTTATCCATCAAAGTGATACTCTGGGATGGAACAAGTTGGGTCCTATCACAAGGTTTAGGGCAGAAATTACCCCTACAGCAGTGTTTTTGTGCAGCAGAAGCCCAGAGCACTCACACCAAACACCTCCTCCCTGCTCGTGTGCCGGTTTCTAGTGATGCTACAAGATGTGCCGAGGCTTCGAAGCGCGCATCGAGGCTTGCTTCATTAGGAGGAGGAGCCAAAAATGATGACGTCCAAAGCCTCGTTGCCCGACTGTACCACGTGACTGCTTCGGAAAGTGGTTCAGAGCTTACCGAGAGGTTTGACAGCAGCATAAGCCCATCAGGCTCCATTCCAGGTGATATTTTTTACTACTTTCTCCTGTGTTTGTCTGGAGATCCTACATGTAACCATGGCTGCATTGTTTACATGCGAAATTAGCTGTTAGCAGCCTGTAGCATGTAAATGCTAACTGGTGTAAGGCTTGATGATTTCCCTCGAGCTGAGGAGGAGGTGAGGACGACGTGCTGGTTCTCGGATGTGAGCTGGGAGGTGACGACGTGGACCTGTCCTTCCATCCATCGTTGTTGGGAACGTGGGATCTAGCTCCGGGGGATGGACGAGCTAGCTATGCTAACCCAGCGGCATCGTGCTGTTCACAGACGTGGCTGACGGAGCTGACATCGGATGCCACATTGGAGGAGCTTCGCCTGCTGTGAGCAGACAGGATCCAGGAGACAGAGACTGAACAGACTGCTGGGGAGGCTCAGTCCTGGACCCTGTGGAGGTGGAGATTGGCTGGGCTGGAGAGTGGTGGACGGGCTGTCATCATCTAATTTCTTATGGACATTGTTGCACTTTCCATGCTCTTTCTTACTTTTGTTTTCTTAGATGCTGCGGTGACTCCTGAATTTCCCCTCGGGGATAAAGAAAGTATTTTCTATTCTATTCTATTCTATTCTATTCAAAATGTAGGCTTTTGATAGAGTTGATCAGTCACTTATAGTGTTGATACTAGAGTTGGGAAAGCAGTTTTAGTTTTCAAAATAAAAAAGAGTAAAATCTCCCCTGTACTGTATATTATATTATATTGCCCATATATAAGCATATTCAGTGCTCCCTAGTTCCACACTTTCACTGTGCTCTGCCTGTTTGAGCTCATGCAATTTTCCTAAAGCAACAGAAAAGCATTATTACACAACCTGCCATATCATTGATACTACCATTTATGGGGAATTTACACACAGAATATTAAAAAATGCTGTTTTATATGAACATGTGTTCATTTATGTAGAGAATTTATTTTGTTGAACATTTTTTTATTTTCATTTTTGTAATTAACAGTCGTTCCCAAGAGCAAAAATAGGCACAGAAGTTCAATCACACATTATGTGGTTAAGCTATAACTGCCTGTGATTGTGTGCCTGATCAGCAGGTGGTTTCGTGAGCACATGAAGCTTCGCGAGATGAACCCTTTCTCAAACCACTTGGGCTTAAGTGGTTCGATGCTTCATGAGGCTTCATCTCACCATCACCACCGGTTTCCTCTGCACTCAGACGGGGCCATCTTTTACTTGACCAAAAACACAAATAAACGGACTCCAACCGAAAAAATCTGATATCGGTCTGAATTCACGCTTTATTTAGAGAATTTTCAGCTCGTTACTTTCACATAAAAACACCATTAAATAAGGCTCTAGTTCTCATCGTGTCTCTTCGTCCTGGCAGACTACCTGCGTTTGTTTATATCTGGCACGCCGTGCGCGCGGACTGATAAACTAAGCGGCGAGAGCCTCGTAGCCAGCTGTGGCTCTGCAGCAGAGGTAGCGCCGTTTTACGACACGATGAGAACTAGAGCCTTATTTAGCGGTGTTTTTGTGTGAAAGTAACGCATTGAAAATTCTCTAAATAAAGCGTGAATGCAGACCGATATCAGATTTTTTTTGGTGGGAGCCTGTTTATTTGTGTTTTTGGTCAAGTAAAATATGGCCCCCTCTGAGTGCAGAGGAGCAGGGGGGGGGGGGGGGGGGGGGGGGTGTTTGGTAAGTATTCGCGAATGGACGGAAGATGACAGGAAATGATCCCACCCACACCTGAAATAAATATGATTGGCTAAGACAGCTGTCATTGTAAAATTGTGTCCACATTCCCTTGAGTTACACAGGCATTCGTTGCAGTTACTGAAGGCCCTGCCTGCCAGAATGTGTCGCTGATTTACCCAGATACCATCAAAAGGAAAATTGTGATTGGTCCATTTTTCATTTAGTTATATAAACCCATTGTTTGCCAGGACAAGTTTATAAAAATAATATAAAACTCATTACTATGATTTCATTGAGTAAAATAAATAAATAAAAAATAAATAAAGAAATAAAATAACTATTAAGGAATTCTTTTAATATTTTTATTAGGCCTCCACTGAATACCTTGAAAGGCCCAGAGGGTTCCCCTCTGCTTCTCATGCACTCAAAACAAAACAAAAGAATCCCTTGGGAAAACTAAACTTCTGTATCATACAAGATACAAGACTTTCTATTCCTACAACTCCATCTTACCCCTGCTCCCATTACAAAACAAGAAAACATACATGAAGAGAATTAACCCCTAAAACAAGGAATGGCAACTGCTCAACAGATTATGCAAAATAGAGCAGCACCTAAAGCACTAAAGTTTCCAGTATGTGAGTATTAAATGTTAAAATATTCAAAGCATATAACTGGTGGTGGTCGGATTCACATTGGGTCACTAAGTTATCTCATTTATCACTACTAATGCACAGCTGCATAATTCAGGTCATTGCTGCCTTTCATATGGTTGTGGGGGCTCTGCACACTGTCGTTGCTGACACAAAGGTCGTCGGACCTCCGCACACTGTCACTTCTGTCACCAATGGTCATCGGACCTCTGCTCACTGTCACTGCTGACAAAAGGTCGTGGAACCTCTGCTTACTGTCATTGCTGACAAAAGGTCGTGGAACCTCTGCTTACTGTCATTGCTGACAAAAGGTTGTCGGACCTCTGCACACTGTCATTGCTCAGTTCCAAGGATGTCGGACTTCTCACCTCTGTCATTGCTCACATCATGGGTTGAGTTGCAATCATCATATTTCCTTTCTATCTTCACTTACCCCAATTATTTGTGTTATTTAACATTATTTCTATGCCTTCTCTTTGCTTTTATCTAGAATCATCAGACTCCCCCTAAGGTACGTATTCTTACGGGTGATAATCATAATTCATGCCATTGTACCCCCTACATTGATTATTTTGCTCAACGCTTGATGGGTTCTAACCGCCAAACTTCATTTGCATGCATTTATTCATTAAATCTGTTCATAACTTTTTCTGTTGTATAAGTCTCTCTTAATTGAACTACTGTCATATCTGAGGTGTGGCATTTTCTTCAATGTTACTCAGTGAATGATTTGACCTCTGCAATATATCAAGCCACCTGAAAGATCAAAACTTTATTAGAACACAGCATTGTCTTTCACACATGGTATGAATCATAGCAAAAAACAGATCTTAAAGAGTTCAAAACAGTCTGCATGATAGGCCTGGGCGATATATCGATTATACTGATTAATTGCTGTGAATGCAGCAATGCATTCACAGTATATGTTCTTCTGTGACAAAAAAATTTATTCTTCTTCTTCATTCTTCCGCCCGCTTTTTTGGACCGCTAAAACTCCAGCAAACTTCAACCGATTTTCACCGTTCAAACTTCAAAACGTGTGTTTCAGTGGGGACAAGGGGGCTATGACTTTTCAGAAACTTTTCACGAATAATTTCCGAGATATTCGACAATTTACGAAATTTTGGTCACATAGAGATGAATGGGGAATTTTCAAAATTTTCTCCCTTCAGGACATTTTCTCAGCCTGCTTCAAACCCTCCTCATTCAGTCATACATTCAGCTACAAACTCCATTCAAACTTCAAAATATTCAGCTATCTTTTGGCTTCATTCAGTGGGTTTCAAATGTTTCCTAGCATTCATAGTTTCTTCACAATGACCCTTCAAAGGTCATGATGCATTTCAGCTCTTCGAGCCGTTTAACATTGGTGTGTATTGGACGGAATGTTTTGGCTCAGAGTGGGAGATTCAAACGACAGAGCACGGAGAGGGGGAAACAAGACCTGAGAAACTTCTGGGTCAACTGCTCTCTTGGCCACATTTTTTGAGCTATCAACACAAATAAGCCCTCAGCATGTAAGTAGTCTTGTCCTGCTTCTGACAAAGTGGTTTTTAAAGCAAAAGGATGGAGCACTTTTTCACAAAATGGCCAACTGTCATGAGAAGTTAAAAAAAATCCCCATATACCTCCATGTTAATTCCTGAGGGGTTTTCTCAGAGATCAGTAAATTTTCCCTCATCTATCTATCGCTCTCGTGGGTTCGTTTCTTGACCTTCATGCATGAAATTTAGACGGACAGCTTCCTCTGGGTCTCAGGATTCCTACGGTGTGTTCATTTTTATTCTAGCCCTCACGGTTTTGGCAAGGTGACAGGAGATTCGGACTCTTGCTTTGCCACAAAATCTTCATAAGATTACAGTAACAAGGGCAAAGTTGTGCACCTGCACCTGCTGCCCTTGACGAGCTGGTCACCGTGGAAACCTTTGATCTCATGCAGCTGTTTATAGTAACTCATCAAAACATCCAGGAACAAAGACAAGCATGTGTCTGGTAATTTATCAGTAATAACCAATGTAAAATCTGGCTTCAGATAAGCCTCAGCAGACAGGTTTACATGATTGAACACACACACACACACACACACACACACACACACACACACACACACACTCACACACACAGGGCAGAAAGTATCACACTTTAACAGCATTTGACTTCCATTTCCCTGAGTCAGCTCCTTATTTTCCTAGATTTTTTTCTTTAAATTTAAATTCCTTCCTTTAATTTCTGAATTGATTCAGCCATTCAAACTTTTAAATCCAATTTTAGATTACACTGATTCATGCTTCATCATCATTCTTTTTGTCAGAATTGCAAGCACCTTTACAGCCTGATTTCAAAAAGGGGTGTTGGGAATCAACAGACTCCACCAGCTCTCTGATGGCAGTTGGTAAACAATAATCACCATGGCAACATCTGGCTTCAGATGGGCCTCAGCCTACAGGCTTACATGGTTAAAAAACTCACACACAGTACACACTGGATTACATTTTAACAGGGTTTAAGATAGCAGACTTACATTTACCCTCAGTCAGGTCATTATTTCCATCAATGTTCTTTAAAATTTAATTCATTCCTTTAATTTTTGAATAGACGCAACCATTTCAACTTTAAATTCCTTCATCCATTCAATTTATTGTCCATTTATTTCCTTTCATCCAAGAGTTCATGGCAGGTTAATTTAGCATTCTGCATTAGCATTTGAGCGCAAGCTTTTACAGGACTTCTTTAAACAATTTTCAGACATATCCTCAGTCATTTATGATCAGCATTCTGCATCAGCAGTTGAGCACAAGCTTTTCAAGACTTCATTCAACCATTTTAAGACACATCTTCAATCATTCATGTTCAGCGTTCTGCATTAGCATTTCAGTGCAAGCCTTGCCTGACTTTATTCAACCATTTTCAGACACATCTTCAGTCATTCATGTTCAGCTTCTGCTTTAGCATTTCAGCGCGAGTTATTTAAGACTTCATTCAGCCATTTTCAGACATATCTTCAGTCATCCATGTTCAGCATTCTGCATTAGCAGTTCAGCGCAAGCTGCTTCAGCATTCTGCATTCACAGCGCAATTTCTTCAGAAATTGCTTTTCTAGTTCGAACTTTTTCTTGTGGACGATTTAAAAAATTTGAATTTGAATTTTTCTCCCCCGCTATTGTGCACCTTTTATACTGCAGCAAGCGCTGACTCCACGTGTGTGCAGCATGCTTTAACAGTTCACTAACGAAACAACAGAAACCTAAGTGTCATAAAATGTTCTTAAATATCTTTGACACCCAGCACCTTGACAGACACGTGTTCCTTATGGTCTGTATCAACAGCCCTAAGAGGTTAATATAAACTAGACCTCTCGTCAGTAAACGTTCAAATCCCTTTCCTCCAATCCTCTGTTTTCTATCAGTCACCTTTCAGGAGTTTGATTAAGATCTTTAACTCAAACATTTCCAAAGCTGGGACCCTTTCATGTTCACCTGCAGATAATTAATAATGTGACTGAGGCGCGTCAAACCTGCTGCTCTTCAAAGTTAATACTCTGATCATTTTGAAAATTAGATAGTAAAGAAATATACATTAGTTTTTCTCAGAACATCCCCACTCTACTGAAGAAAATCCCCTCTTATGGTGACATGGACGGATCATGATTTGTGAAAGTAGACTGCGGGGAATAGCTGATATCGGAACGACAATGGGCGATCGAACTGAGCAGTGCTGCCTGGACAGACATGACTGAGAAGTTGTTTGGCTTTTACCTGGGGAAAGCTGAGTTCCGTCTTTCCCTGCAACTCCCTCTGTTCCACCAACTCAATCCTCCATTCAGCAGTAAGGCATGACATTTGTGAGCCCACACTTGAATAAATAGCATTTATTTTTACTTATTTGTCTGTATTAAAATACAGGATAAACAGGCTACAGCCTTAAAAAATAAAACTAGACAGAAACAAAGTGGGTTTTTTAAATCGTTTAAAAGCAGAATATAACAGAACAGTGCTGTAGTGCACTGAAACAGTACTGTACACGCTTTTCCTAGCAGGATTTTTAAATTCAAAATGTACAAAATAGTGCAGCTTTCAATGTGAATGTGCCTCCCTTATAACTACAAAGTGAAGTTTTTGAAACAGAAGAAGAGCTGAAACTTTAATTCCAAGAGTCAAATAGAGGTTACTTTTATTATTTTAAGTTTTTGACAAAATTAAAACAAAACTGGTTTTGAGTTGTCTCTGTCATTTGTACTTATCGTTTTCTTTAAAAGGAAAAAAAAAAACATCAAAAAATCGTAACTTGAAATTTTTCTGAAAAAATCAAAGATTTTATTTTAAGGCCATATCACCCAGCCCTACTGCATGAATTTCCACTGGATTTTTCCTGCGCGCTCTTAAGTGCTTGGCTGTGCGTCAGCGCGCACAACCTAAGCACCAATTTCAAGTTCAGTTTTGATTTTTAAAATTAAAGTCAAAAAGCTCACTCTTTCTTTGTTTTTTAAAATCCTTTATATCCTGAACAGAACATCTAACAATTTTCAGAACATACACGGATCCTGAAGACAGCCGTTTGTCCTGTATGGCAGCTGCCACTACTGTCAATTTTGCCTGTGGCTGTTGAGGAGCTGGGTGTACTCAGTGTACTACCGCTAAACATCAGGGCAGGTTGTTGAGACTTCTTCCCCTCATTTTGACTTAAGTCTCCCAATTTTGACTTTAAATTTGAAATTCCAATTTATTGTCATCATTTCGGCTTTAATCTCAAAATCGTTTTTCGACTTCATTCTTCTTCATTTCAACCTTTTCTTCAACTCTATTCTCGTCGTTTTGACTTTTATCTCAATTTTTTTTACTTTATCCTTGTCCTTTCTTCTTTAATCAGGACATTTTAACTTTATTCTCGTCATTACCTCTTCATCTCGAAATTGTTTTTCGACTTTATTCCAGTCATTTCAACTTTAATCTTGACATTTCAACTTGGTTTGCGTCATTTTGATTTCAATCTTTTCGACTTTATTCTCATCATTATGACTTTAACCTCGATTTGCGCAAAATTGTTTTCTCCGTCCAAAATGGCCCTAATCTGCTTCCCTAGAAACAGATCCAGCCACTGATGATTACTTTTTTTTTTCTTCAAAACATTGTCATACTCAAACATTTATATTTCCACAGGTATAATGCCGGTGTTGCTCATAAACGGGATAAGTTAACTGTACGGAGCCTAAAAAGGGGGACTCCAGTAGATTATAAACCCAACTATTGATAAAATATAACCATGGTGTTGTAGTGGGTGGCTATGAATGGTGTTAAGTGTAAACATCATGTCAGGCTTTCCAGAAATGTGTATTAGGTGTTTCATCTGTAAGTTTGAAATTATGCAAGTGTTCACAAGCTGGTCTACACAGAGATGGTCTTTGTGGTGAGGTTGTCCTCACAGCTTGAAGGGTGAATTTGTGCTGTAGCTGTATATTTGCATAGTCTTTCGATACCAGTAGTAACTTTGAGCCTAAATTGTTGCTTTCCTCTTTCCATAAGCTCCAAGACCCTGTGTTTCCCCTGCCCCTTTGACCCCCATCCAAACTGGACTACAAGTGAAATCATTTGTTGTGACCTTTTGTTTCTGTTTTTACAGGACCTCCAGAGCTGACTGAGCTGTGAGGGTAGCATCGCCTGGACCAGCATGGACCAGCTTGTGAACATTTGCGCCTTTTCTCACTAACTGATCAAACACCTAAAACACATTTCTTGGAAAGCCCAACATTATACTTACAATCTATATCATTTACAACACCAAGAACAACACTACACTACACTCGGCGCTGCCCAAGTAGCTGCCTGTTGAAGCAGCTCTCTCTTCTTTGTCCGTTTCTTGTAATTCTTTTCGTCTCTTTTTCGTCATCTTTGTATTTGAAGTGGATCATTACTTTGTATGGTTCATTGATGGTCATGGACACCAAACTTTTTGTGGCTTCAGCGATGTTTTTACTACTTTTCGCCTGTGTTCGTCTGGAGATCCTACATCTAACCATGGCTGCATTGTTTACATGTGAAATTAGCTGTTAGCAGCCTGTAGCATGTCAATGCTAACTGGAGTAGGGCTTGATGATTTCCCTCAAGGTGAGGAGGATGAGGTGAGGACGACGTGCTGGTTCTGGGGTGTGAGCCAGGAGGTGAAGACGTGGACCTGTCCTTCCATCCATCGTTGTTGGGAACTTGGGATCTTGGGATCTAACTCCGGTGGGATGGACGAGCTAGCCGTGCTAGCCCAGCAGCAGAGGGGCTGCTGGGGGGCAGTGTGGCATCATGCTGTTCACAGACGTGGCTGACTGAGCTGACATCGGACGCCGGTGACACATTGGAGGAGCTTCGCCTGCTGTGGGCAGACAGGATCCAGGAGACAGAGACTGAACAGACTGCTGGGGGGGCTCAGTCCTGGATCCTGTGGAGACTGGCTGGGCTGGAGAATGGTGGACGGGCTGTCGTCATCTATTTTCTTGTGGACCTTTTTGCACTTTCTATACACTTTCCTACTTTCGTTTTCTTGATTGCTGCTGTGACTCCTGAATTTCCCCTAGGGAATAAATAAAGTATTTTCTATTCTATTCTATTTTCTATTTATATATGAATATTAGGGCTGTCATTTTAACGCGTTAATTAGATTAATTAATTACACCGCAAAGTAACGCGTCATAAAAATTAACGCAGATTGATCTGGATCCCAAACCCGCGAGGGGTTCAAAGACGCACTTATTTTCAAATGTATTTTCAAAAGCAGGTTAAACTGAGAATACTTCACTTTTCTTTGATCCAAGACTTGAAAAAAGTGTTTTGTACATAGTTCCTTACAGTTTTTAGCCTTTAGCCCTGGTTCTCCTGACCTCATAGAAGTATAGAAGTTCATATTGCATCGAGTAAAAATGTGAACAGAAGCAAAAAATGTCCTAAAAATCAAATCAGCTTACCTCAGGTGCAGGACTGTGTAGATTTTGTAAAGATAGAACCATAACACTCAGGGTACCTAAAAATGTGTTTTATATATTCCCACCTTATTTTTAAATGTCTTTTAATGTAATTTTAATGTCCTGGAATTCAGATTCTTTATTTTGGGGCCTTAAGCAGATGTGAGATTAAAATGCGATTAATTAGATTATTTAATTACAAATCCTGTAATTAATTAGATTAATTTTTTTAATTGCCTGACAGCACTAATAAATATATAATTATGTTTATTTATTTGGGTCACTCACTCCCTTTCAGGCCATATTCTCCTTACTATTGTCAAACATCTTTCATGACCAACACCAGCATGATACCTGTGGAAATATAAGCGTTTGAATGTGACAATGTTCTGAAATTTAAATAAAAAAAATACACAAATACATAAATAAAAGATTTGTTTCCAGTGTGTTTATACAACAGATTTGTTTTGCATGAAGTAGATGACCAAACACCAATACTACTAACACCAAACACAAGTGTGAAAAACTGTAGAAGAGAACATAAGATCATGGTGAAATATATAAAACTTTTCACAAAGTGCACTTTGTTAAATTAACAGTAGCAGCATCAGGGGTGTGCTATATCATACCATTTACAACAATACTGGTATAATTTTTTTGACAATATAAATTTGTCATTTCACGGTATTTACAGTGCAGAGACACAATGACATATGACGCTTCCTGCTGTGTACGAAACAACAATGGCGAGAGCGAAAGTAGCACTACAGCATCATCGTCCTCACATAAGGATTTAGTGCCTAAAAGAGGAGCAGAGCAGCGCAGAGCAGCGCAGAGCAGCGCAGAGCAGCGCAGAGCAGCGCAGAGCAGCGCAGAGCAGCGCAGCGCAGCTCAGCGCAGAGCAGAGCAGAGCAGCGCAGAGCAGAGCAGCGCAGAGCAGCGCAGAGCAGCGCACAGCAGAGCAGCGCACAGCAGAGCAGCGCACAGCAGAGCAGCGCACAGCAGAGCAGCGCACAGCAGAGCAGCGCACAGCAGAGCAGCGCACAGCAGAGCAGCGCACAGCAGAGCAGCGCAGAGCAGCGCAGTGCCCATAGCAGCTGGATACCCGAGATTACAAGATCACAGGAAAACCACGTTTCAGCAGGAATCCCACCCATGACGACACACCTTCATGGTAATTAATTAGTATGTTAAGTAGGGATGTCCCGATATTACATTTTCATTTCCGATACGATACCAATATTTATCCGATATGATATCAGCATTAAACATGCCTACTTTGATTACTTATTTTGTAGTATGTCTGACATGTTAGAAAAGGCTTGATTAAGTGATATTATTCAAACAAAGAACAGTAGTCAGCAAAAGTAGGTATGAGGAAAAACTGACCCATTTATTATTAACCAACGGGAAACAGAAATTTTAACATTAAACATAAAAAATACTCGTAGTTGAATAAAATAAAGAATAAATTAGAAGACCCAGAAAATAACCTAAGTAAATCAAATAAAAACAGCAGGAGCGGAGTCTGGAATAGACTGCTTATATCGGAGTGCTGATATTGGACATTTTCGATGCATTTCGATACGATACCGATATTTGTTTTTTTTGCTAATATCGGACCGATATTAATATCGGACTGGGACACCTCTAATGTTAAGCTCATCTTGCCCTCTCCAAACTTAAGCGCCTTTAGTCCATGCCTTCTCCTTTGTGTTGGTGTCCTTGTAGAAAGAATGTGTTGTTAGAATAATGAAGTTTTTCGCCTGCTAGATTAACTTTTCCTTTTTTTTATTTTTTCCTTCTTTTCCCCTTGTCTGCATTATCTTTTCTGCTGAGCACTGTGTCATATGACAGCGTTGAAAAGACCAATGCATTTTTTTTTCTAGCAGTCAGATTAACTGCTATAGTGACCATCACCAGCCCTCCCTGTAGGCTACTCCATCATTCTAAACTTTATTTAACCCCTGATGTGAGCTATAGGGGAGGGCCGTGCCACACCACAGTGTGAAAGAAGGGGAAATAATGACAGGCAGGACAAGACAAGACAAACAGAAGGAAGGACAAACGTCTACTACTGTTGATTTAAGATAGCAATTCAAGTGCTGGGCTAATGCAATACAGGAAGTAAAGGTTGTACGAAACCAGGGACACCAGAAATGGGGTCTTGAAAGCGTGGGGAGCTTGGGCCTACGTGGATAGGAGAAGAAGTGGCATGCATCACAGGATGTGAGAAGATGTGTAATAGTACCCGACTCAGCATGCTCTGACGGGATCTATCATAACTCTTAGTTAGTCTCGACAGAAGCTTGAGTATCTGCACGCATGTGAGGTGGTCACCGAATATCCAAGTAAGTAAAACACAGCCAGGGGCGCCCCCCGGGGGCCACCAGGGCATCCGGGCCCCCCCACACAGTCCCCAAACCGGGCCCAGGGACAACCCTAGGACTCAAGGGGGCACAGACCTGCCTCCCCGCCGATACCAAAGACAGCACCCAGGGCCCAGAGCAGCGGCCCCCCCTGCAGATCGCACCCGCCCTCCCCGACCACCCGTCCGCCCGGCCCTAAGCCACCCCCACCCCCAGCACCCAGCCACCCCCACGCCCCCCGCGGCAGGCCGGAGGCCCCAAGCCACACAAGAGCCAGCCCCCCCAGGACCAGCCCCCTCCCCAGAGGGGAGGCCACGAACCACAGCCAGGCCAGGTGGGGCAAGATGTTGGCATGTAGCGGTGGGATGGAGGTCCAGGCCCATCCCCCAGAAAATCTGAGGCCATGAGAGGCCTAGCAGACACAGTGAAGGGGACAGAGGGATGGGGCAGCCCAAAATATTTGAGAGAGATGTGATAATATCAACCCAAAATTGTTGAACAGGTGTGCAGTTCCAGGTGGCATGAAGGTAAGTGTCTGGAGTGTGTTGGGAGCAGTGGGTGCAAGTGTCAGATTGTGCTAAACCCATTTTAAACATCCTATGCCCTGTAAAGTGGACCCTGTGGATGATTTTGTACTGGATTAGTTGGATATTACTGTTGCTCTTATGGAGAAGGTGTTTTCACAGATTTGGTTCCAGAAGTCAGCATTGGGGGTGAGGGCCAGGTCTTGTTCCCACTTTATAAAGAATTACGATACTTGATCAAACTTACACGAGGCTAAAACCAGCGCTCGAAGCATAGCTTGTTTACATTCCCTGCAGCTGGAAGGAGGAGGGGGGACGGAGCGCACTAGCGCTGCGCGTAAGGACACATGAGTTAGTTAGGTCAAGATAAATGTTTATATTTCCGAAGACTTAATGCACTTAAAAAATATTTTATGTATGGCACTCTTAAACTGTGGTATTACTTTTTGATTTTAGTTCTTGTAGGCAGAGAAAATAGCCTTTGAATTTGGTACCGTCTGTCCCTGTTAGCGTCGATTTCCTCGTCACCATCGATTAAAGTTTGTGTCTTACTGAGGGAGAGGAGACAACTTTCTACTGTATCTAATGTCCTTAGTGGTCACATAGAGCTCATACAACCCCACTTCAAAAAAACTGAACTATCCCTTTAATGGGAAGAATACTTGATTTAGACCAGTTTATTAAATAATCTGATGGATGGGAGAATGATCGGATTGAATTAATAGTTTCTTTTAATGATTTAGATTTGGATTTCTGATGTAACAATATGTCATCTGCATATAAACTGATTTTGTGATGAGATGTTGGAGTCTCGATACCTATAATGTTACTATTCTGGCGAATGGCTGCTGCTAGGGGTTCAATAAAGATAGTAAATAATGGGGGGGAGAGTGGGCACCCTCTAGATTAACTTTCCTCTGGATCTGACCTACTTACTTTGCTTACATTTCAAGCTTGTGTAGTAGTAGTAAATGATTGGAGAAGTGGCATCCATACTGTGTGTGCAATAAAAATGCTGTTGTTCAGAAGCAGCAATCACTAATAATGAGTTGTTTGTTTTTTTCCCATAACGTCATGAATATCATTATCACAAATTTTTGGCTGGTCGGCTACTAGCTAGATACATTCAACAAAAAGAAACATTAAGTGCCATTCCAGCCATTCAGGGGGCTGATAGCAGACTTCTGTGTGATCCTAAAGAAATAAGTGGGACTTTTAGAGACTTCTATGTTAAACTATATACCGCCGAGCTAACAGTGAGTAAAATAGATATTATATCCTTTCTCTCAACTCTCAATCTTCCTCGATTATCAGAGGACCAACTTGAGCAACTGGATTCACCCATCACTATTGAAGAAATAATGAATGTCATCAAAAATCTACTTTCAAGTAAAGCTCCAGGCTTAGATGGCTTTACAGCAGAGTTTTATAAAGCATATTCTGCAGAGCTAGCACCTTTGCTTTTAGAAACTTATAATGAAGCATATGACAAGGGCAGACTTCCTCCCTCTTTGACAGAGGCTGCTATTACTCTTATTTTAAAAGCTGGTAAAGATCCCTTGGATTTCAAAAGCTATAGACCAATAAGTCTGACGTCCTACGATAAGTATATATTATCCAAAATCTTAGCCAACCGACTATGCAAAGTTATAACTTCCCTGATCCATCCTGACCAGGTTGGCTTTATACATCCTCCCTGTTCTGCAGACAACATCAGAAGGTTTATTGATATAATGTGGGTCTGTCAGGACTACACCTATGGAGATAATTTTGTTTCTTTATTATTCAATCAAAAAGAATAGATTTGAAACCAAAAAAGAGATTTGTAATCAAAAGACAATAAGTAGGAAATGAAAAAAAAAAGTTGAGATCAAAACAGAGCAGGTTGCAATTGAAAAAAAAAAGTTGAGATCAAAATATAACAGTTTGCATTTGAAAAAAAAAAAGTTGAGATCAAAATACAACAGGTTGCATTTGACGGACGTCATGCTCAGCAGACCGCTGCTTCACCGGCTGGCCGAGAGGTCTGCACAGAGCGGACCGCGGTGCCGTTAACGAGAACCGAGATGCGGCTCGGCAAGGCTCAGCTGGCCGCTGTAGCATGGCTGCTAGCTGTTAGCGCACAGTTTAAAGCTTCTGTGAGCTTAGATGCTTTCACCACATGTGAAAATGATCCATCGTTTGATTTTTCAGCTCGTAGGGCTCGCGTTTGTTTTCACTCAGGTCCAAACAATTGATCAGTGAGCGTCACGTTGTCATGGCAACTGACCGGAGGAAGGCGTATGTCACTGTGTGTCAGAGAGAGACAGAGAGAGACGAAATAATGCTACACCAGACAGTTGTCCTGAAGTTTTTAGTGCAAACAGTATTATAATTATTTATTTATGTGATTGGTTGAACAACATTCCAAGAGTGTCTTGAGCATTCTCACTCTGCTTTGACTGGTGTTAAAATGTTATACATAAATGTTATACGTCCGTGACATGTCCCGTTAGGCGCGACTCTGCTCAACGAAGTTGTAACGTTGTCAGGTGATGAAAAAGACACCTGATCATGTGTTAATGGAGTGCTAAAAGTGAATTAAAAAGCTTAGCCTGGCGTGGGGGGGCAGGTAAAGCCTGGCGGGCCCGCCAGGCTTACAATACACTGGGAGAAACCCTGTACTGTTGTGTAGGAACCATGCCCCCGCGTGTACCGTGGAACAGTGTTTTAATCACTAACTATCTTAGCTAATGTAACTATGCTCAGGCCGTGACTAGCAGAGACAACCATGCTAATTAGCGTGCTTGCAGCAGTAGGGCATTATAATTCATTATACTGTGTTGTTGTTTTTGTGAGTGTACAGCGGACTCTAGCCAGAGGCTATCAACTTACCTCCAGGCGTTGTGTAAGGAAGTGGTAGCTGGCGCTCGCACTCGGTAAAGCCAGGTCAAACCAACCAATAGAAACTATTCTGTCATCCACCAGCGTAGGCCCCGCCCAGTAAGTGCAGTAGAATTCGCAAGCAAAACTTTGGAGTTTGCACACAAAAAGGAATGATTTGCAAGAGAAGGTTTTCAACTTGAAAGCAAAGAGGGCTGATTTATAAGCAAAATGGAAAGAACTAGGTTCTCAGTTTAATTTTTCAACCGCAACCTGTTGTGTTTTGATCTCAACTTTTTTTTTTTCAAATGCAACCTGTTGTATTTTGATCTCAACTTTTTTTTTTTTTCAATTGAAACCTGCTTTGTTTTATTCTCAACTTTTTTTTTTCATTTCCTACTTATTGTCTTTTGATTACAAATCTCTTTTTTTGGTTTCAAATCTATTATTTTTGACTGAATAATACAGAAACAAAATTATCTACATATACACCTCCCCTCTGGCAGCCATCTCCTTGGACGCCGAGAAGGCTTTTGACAGGGTTGAGTGGCAGTTTCTGGGGTGCTTCTCAAAGCTCCAAAGTTCCATCCTCGCCTCCTCCACTTGCGTCTTAGTCCCGCCCACCAGAGATGCATGCCAGAGACGCGAGGAAACAAAGAGAGAAGAGAAGGAGGTTAATTTTATGAGCATTGAGATGTCCTCTCCTCCGGAGCGTCACATGAAGCGACGTATTTTAGTGATGACGGCGTCACAGCTGGATAAACCGGTCTGAGCGCACGAGACAAACTAAACTAAGGAAAATAATGTAAACAACAGGGCGCTCAACCGCAGAAAATTCATATTCACTTTCAGATCAGTTTAACATGAATATGTTCATGAATGAAAAAGAAAAATGTCACGTTTTCCTAGGCCCAGATTGATAGTTTTTAAGTCTTATATTGGGGCCACTTTGTGTTCATAAATAATGTGTTTATTCTGCTATAAGCACTGCTATAAGCACTGGTGGGACAGGAGGAGAGAGAAGTGGAGCTGTCTGCAGCGGTGCCTTTCATCCATTACGCGCACGCAGAGGGACAGAGGTGAAACTGTTGCTGTATCAGCCAATAATGGCATGATCTCACACCCATCACTGATAAAACAACAGTTTGCTACTGTATGAAAATGGCGTGGTTATGTGTTATTTTTAAAGGTATTATTGAACTGGCTCGAGTGGGCCAGTGGAGTGCGCAGTCAGCTGACCCGGAGCCTTTGAGTTTCACTTTCAGCCTGCATGTGTTGTCTGTTGTCCGGTCTCTGGGGCTCTTTCTAATTGTCTGTTGTCATCCTCAGTGAGAATGAATGTTGTAATCATCCAGATAAATATCAAACATGAAAATTCTCGGGGCGGCTCCGACGAGTCTGTGAGACGATGGTGGGGCTAAAGATTCATCTGTCAACCGCTCACACGAGAAGATAATCTTGCCTGAACGTCGGCCGATTTTAGTCCACGACCAGATTTCTTCCCCGATTGTCGGGAGGACCGAATCTGGGTTAAATCGGGGCAAGAATCCTGTAGTGTGAGCCAGACTTTATGCTTAGACAGCTTATCTTGCTCCATGGAGCTCACGTTTCACACATGTGGACAGCTGACGCTTTATAGCCGGCTCTGATACGTCACAAGGGGACGTGTCTGTCAGTGAAAAGACTTCCGCGAAGCCTGCTCTTGTGTTTCCTCGATTATGCCTCCTCCAGCTCAGTCTCCTCTCTCCTCTCTCCTCCGAGCACATTTGGCGCTTTGAAATGTCCTCCAGCATGGCTGATCACAACATACTTCCGGTGTCGCGGAGGAGAGAGGAGATAGGAGACTGCATTTTGGCACATTGGGAAGCACCCCTGCTCTCTGCCCTGGAGTCTTTTGGTTTTGGCCAGAGGTTCATAGATTGGGTCAGCCTTATTTACACTCATCCCACAGCTTCTGTTCTCACTAATGGTGTCATATCCTCTCCATTTGACCTAGGTAGAGGCACTAGACAGGGGGATCCTCTTTCTCCCCGGCTCTTTGCTGTTGCGCTGGAGCCATTAGCAGTGGCTATCCGCAGTGAGCCTACATTTCCAGGCATTTTAGTTGGAGAGCATCGCCATAAATTAATGCTATATACATTCTCTTATTTGTTTCAGATCCTCTCTCCTCTCCCTGTTTAAAATTAAAGATAGGTTTTCTTCCGTTTCAGGTTTTAAAGTGAATTGGTCAAAGTCTGAGGCTCTTCCTCTTACACCATACTGCCCTAAATCTCTCTTCCAATTTGGTAACTTTGCCTGGCCCAAGAAAGGCATTGAGTATCTAGGTATAACATTTCCACCTGTGCTAGCTGATTTGATTAAAAGAAATTTTGACCCTTTAACAGAGAGCTTGCGAGCTGATGTGACACAGTGGTCCCCACTTTATCTCTCCATGTGGGGTAAGGCAAATATAATTAAAATGATGCGCATCCTATATAGGCATATCTCCTTCCTTTAAAATTTAACAATGAACCAAAAATCAACTTAAAGTGCAACAGCAACATAAAAAGGCATATCTCCTTTTAATATTGGTTGAACGACCATTAATAAAATAGAACTCAAAGAAACATTAAAAGACATCTTCCTTGAAATAAGGAGAATGAAAGAACCTGAGCTTATAATTTCAGATTTTTTTTTCAAAAAGACACGCCAGATATAAACAAACAGATATAAACAATAATAATGGAATGCAAAGTGAACGGCAGGTCATCCTCGCTCTCATAATCACTCATCTTCACGTTGTTATTGCATGATTCGTCCTGGCAGACTACCTGCGTTTATTTATATCTGGCACACCGTGTGTGCGGACTGATACACTAAGTGGCGAGCGCCTCGTAGCTAGCTGTGGCTCTGCAGCGGAGGTAGCGCCGTTTTATGACACGATGAGAGCAAGAGACTTATTTAGCGGTGTTTTTGTGTGAAAGTAACGCGCTGAAAATTCTCTAAAAAAGGCGTGAATGCAGACAGATATCAGATTTTTTCGGTGGGAGTCTGTTTATTTATGTTTTGGGTCGAGTAAAATATGAGTGCATAGGAAACCGGCACATGAGCAGTGAGGGGGTGTTTGGTGCGTGTGCCCTGAGCTTCTGCTGCACAAAAAACACTGCTGTAGGGGGAATTTCTGCCCTAACCCTTGTGATAGAACCCAACTTCCATCCTGGAGAATCGCTTTGGGCACGGCACAGTGTGTATGGCCAGTGTGTCGCAGGGCGTTCAAGCTCCTCCTCTCCTCTGCTTGCCACGTCTGCACACGTCCCGTCTCCGCTCATCAAAAGATGTGTGCGGACGAGAACACAGCTTTTTTCAGAAATCAATCCATGGGTCACGTGTGTGCCGAACCGATTACGTCGATCTGGTCAATGATGATCCGCTGCACCACTAGTCACACCGGTGGACAAATGTCATGTTTAAAACAAAATATTTTCATATTTGAATTTTAAAGCTCATTAACTACAGATGTATTTATTCTGGAAGTTTATACTGTAAAGGAAAAAATAGGGGTTTTAATTAAATATTATAAATTATTATTTATATTTGTCACAAAGGACACAAAATGTAGCGTCACGTCAAGCACCCACATAAATGTGGAAATAGAATTAAATATTGATAAATAAGTAAATAAAAGCCCTCTACTCTCACGGTTAATTATCTTATGTCTTATCTTAAGTAGCAGACACTGCCAGCATGAAATACAGCAGAAAATAATATTCATATGAGAGGGTGGTTCTAAAGCCACATTTCCACCAAGCAGACCAGTTCGGTTCGTCTGGGTAAGGCATGGATTTTGTGGTGTTTCCACTGACTTATCCCGGGAAAGATCCCCAAATAACCGAGACGAGCCGTCCCACGTTTTAGGACCCTTTTCGTATGCAACTATTGCAGTTTTTCTCAGTTGCTTTGGTTCATTTCTCAGATCAGAATTGAAATTCTCAAAACTACTTGTTCAATCTTCACATCATTGTGTCACTTGTGCAGTAAATCAATTTCAATTGTTTGGACATGCATGCAAATGATTATGTAGAATTCTCTTTTGTTTGCTACATTATCAGGTGCTTTAGTCATATTTGTAGCCCACCTTTACCCACTATATTAGGAAAGGGCCTCTAGGTTCTTAAATATTATATTGAGAGCTAATGAAGAGATACTGCTTCATCTATGTTACTGTGTAAAAAATCCCAAGTGTGCCTTTAATATTCGATACCCACTCTTATTACGATCTTTCATACAGAGAAACCAAGATCAGATTAAATGATCAAACTTTTAAGTTAAATGCAAACTTCCAGTTTACTGAACATTTTTAAAATCAACATTATAACAAGTAAACCAACAATAAATCATAATTGCTCCTGAAATCTGTATTTTCTCAGTTTCTTGGCTTAAAATAATAAGTTTCTTAACTTGAAATAATATGTTTCTTAACTTAAAATAATAACCTATGTAAGGGGCCACACACACTCACACCTGCCTGGTTATTAAGTTTAGAAAAACCCTATAGTTGCAGGCCTGCGGTGAGGCCCAAAACTTAATTGCTGCTTCACTCTAGGAGCAAACCAAAATAAACCCTGAGCTTGTAGTTCAGTCAGTACTCACAGCCTCCAGTCCAAGTTCACGTGAAGAGAAATCCAAACAGTGTCCTACGATGACAGCTCCATCCTCCCACTTTGGCGAATGCAGGGTTAGCCTTTAGCAAGCGATGTCCAGGAAAGCAAAGATAAAATCCACACTTTGAACTTTTCCAGCAGTCTATTAGCACTTTGAGAACGACCAATCTTCATATCCAGTCCGGAATGATGAGAAAGAAGTCTCCATAGAAAGCTGACTGAGCAAAACTAGTCCGTTGGCGGCGCTACATCTGCTAGACTAGCGAATGCTACATGCTACGGTGCTAAACTGCTTCAAAAGTTCTGTAAACAACCTACTGCAGGGCAGACTTCGGGCAGAAATTATCCATAGTTGATCCACAAGCAATAGACGAGTGTTCATTGACGACCATTGAGCTAAAAGTCCAGAAAACTCTTCTAATTACTCAAAAATAGCAGCCACATGGCAGATTCAAATTGCGTCTCTCCAGGTCAAGCTAGCGTATCCCACTTCCGGTTTCTTAGTAAAGCGAATACGAAACTGATCGGCAAGGGTTGTGTACACAGCACTTCCTTTTAGCTCTTTCACAATAAAAACAAAATATAATACATGAAAACATTTTGTATTTCACTCGTTTTTAACTGATACTCATCACTCGTTTACTTTGAACAGATTTTAAACCTTTTTAACACATACATGAAATACAATTTTAACCATATTTATTTGTACTCTTAGATAATTATTTTATTTCTTTATTTTGTTTTTTTTTGTTTTTATTTATTTATTTTACTCAATGAAATCATAGCAATGAGTTTTATATTATTTTTATAAACTTGTCCTGGCAAACAATGGGGTTAATATAACGAAAGGGAAAATGGACCAATCACAATTTTCCCTTTGATGGTATCTTTGTAAATCAGCGACACATTCTGGCAGGTAGGGCAACGAATGCCTGTGTAACTCAAGCGAATGTGGACACAATTTGACAATGACAGTTGTCTTAGCCAATCATATTTTGATAAACTGTGGGCGGGCTCATACCTGTCATCTTCCGGGGAATCGCGAGTACTTACCAAACACCCCCTCCCTGCCCCTCTGCACTCTGACGGGGCAATATTTTACTTGACCAAAAACACAAATAAACAGACTCTCACCAAAAAAATCTGATATCTGTCTGCATTCACGCTTTATTTAGAGAATTTTCAGCGCGTTACTTTCACACAAAAACACAGCTAAATAAGGCTCTATAGTTCTCATGGTGTCGTAAAACGGCGCTACCTCTGCTGCAGAGCCACAGCTGGCTACGAGGCTCTCGCCACTTAGTGTATCAGTCTGTGGCGTTCCAGATATAAATAAACGCAGGTAGTCTGTCAGGACAAAGAGACACTGCGAGAACTAAAGCCTTATTTAGCGGTGTTTTTTGTGTGAAAGTAACGCGCTGAAAGTGCTCTACACAAAGCGTGAATGCAGACCGATATCAGATTTTTTCTGTGGGAGTCCGTTTATTTGTGTTTTTAATCAAGTAAAATATGGCTCCGTCTGAGTGCAGGGGAAACCAACAGAGGAGCAGTGAGGGGGTGTTTGGTGCGAGCGCTCTGGGCTTCTGCTGCACAAAAACACTGCTGTAGGGGTAATTTCTGCCCTAAACCTTGTGATAGGACCCAACTTGTTCCATCCTGGAGTATCACTTTCATGGATAAACACCAAACTGTAGCTGTGAGTGAGAGAGGAGAAAAGAGAAGATCTAGTTGGCAGAACGTGAAGAGAAATGGCAGAAAGTAATGGAGAAGACTGTGTGGTTGCTGGATTACTTGAAACTTGTTTTTTTTTGTTTTGTTTTTTTTTTCAATTTTATATCTTAATTTTTTTAATTGTTTGAATTTGTGTTAGGTGTTGCAGTGTTCAGGCACATGATAAATATTTAATCCCACAAAACTATCAATATACTAAACTTCCATGTCACATGATTCTGGCTATTGTTTTTATTTCTTTTTTTGATTGTTTATTGCCACATGTGGTCCCATGGTCCTACTGAAGGCCAAGTGGCTGGGGCCACGGTTCGCCTCTGACATTTTTATATATATATATATATATATATAATTATAAATTGTCTTACTTCCCATGACATGTAGTCATTAGTTCATCACATAAGAGTTTACATTCAAAAGTGTTGAACAACTTATCGTAATATGTCAAACATCTTTCCATTGGACTTTTTTTCTGAATCTGTTTTTTTCGAAGTCAGGATTGGTAAATTGCTCCCTGGTTAATCTTGACTTCCTTACAATGGCTAAGGTTGGTTAAGAGATGCAGCCAAAAGCTGGGAGAACAACTGTGTCCTCAATCATTCAGACTTTTTGTGGAAAGAGACGATCTTTGTTGTGATGTGGATGAGAATTTCTGGCCCAACATACAGAAACACAAGGAGGTGTAGGAAGACTGCACTGCTCTGTAATTCCCACAGCACTGCATGAACAGTGTTCCCTAAAGAGACTGTCCTTATATGTTCATCACAATGATGGGGAAGGTCAACAGAGTGCAGCACAAACAGTGAAAGTAAAAATATGAATATTTTCCAGTCTCTTGTCATCAATCTCCCACATACACTTAGATGTAACTTACAATTTCCATTAACTGTCATCAAAGCTTTAGGCATAGTTATACATCAGAACTTCCTTCCAGAATACTCTGTTATACTGACAACATGACTAAGCACTTTAACTTCTCTATCAATACACAGACACAAGGACTCATCATTCTGATGCACAGGCATGTTCATTGACACAGAAATTTACTTTTGAGGGATGAACTAAAGATTTTTCGAACAATAATGGCTTTTGCAGGTAATTGATGGTGTTTTGCTATTTGTACAAACTGTTCTGAAAAATGCTCTTATTGTTTTGCAATTGGCAATGATGATTCGAGAAATGTACCAAAGCAACTGAAAAAAAAAAAAAAAAAAAAAATATATATATATATATATATATATATATATATATATATATATATATATATATATATATACTATATAAGTGTTGTCAGGCGATTAAAAATATTAATCTGATTAATTACAGGATTTGTTATTAATTAATCTAATTAATCCCATTTTAATCTCATATCAGTTTAAGGTCCCAAAATAAAGACTTTGAATTCCAGGACATTAAAATTACATTAAAAGACATTTAAAAATAAGGTGGGAATATATACAACACATTTTTAGGTACCCTGAGGCATAAGGAACGTATTATGAAAAGTTGTATGGTTCTATCTTTACAAAATCTACACAGTCCTGCACCTAAGGTAAGCTGATTTGATTTTTAGGACGTTTTTTGCTTCTGTTCACATTTTTACTCGATGTGGACTCAATTTTCACTGCAATATGAACTTCTATACTTCTATGAGGTCAGGAGAACCAGGGCTAAAGGCTAAAAACTGTGAGGAACTATATACAAAACACTTTTTTCAAGTCTTGGATCAAAGAAAAGTGAAGTATTCTCAGTTTAACATGCTCTGAACACACAAACTGTTGCTCATTGGTGCAGAGCAGCCCCAAGCTAACACACGACACAAGGAAGATGGAAGGAAATTTTCAAAGAATTCTTTAGATTTAAACACATGACATTTATCGATCATTCAGGGCTTGTTTGGTGCAGTAAAAAGTGTAAAATGACCTGTTTTTTACAGAATTGAGCTAGACCAAACGGTTGATTTTCTGTAGATTTTCAAATAGGACGTATATAAACAAGATGTGGACGGCAGTCCCATTAACAGTGCTCTCTCTAACCCCCCGTGCAAAGCATGTTGCTGACGTCAGGTGTGATACATTCAGGGACCGTCCGAAATTTGAAAATCTGACGAGAACACCACTTCTTCCATGTAGGACAAACGGTTTGTAAATGCTAGGCATTTGAAAATAAGTGCGTCTTTGAAAGCCTCGCATGTTTGGGATCCAGATTAATCTGCGTTCATTTTTAGAACGCGTTAATTTGCGGTGTCATTAATTAATCTAATTAACTGGTTAAAATGACAGCCCTAATATGTGTGTATATATATATATATAAATATATATATATGTGTGTGTGTGTGTGTGTGTGTGTGTGTGTGTGTGTGTGTATATCAGTGGCGATTGCTCTAAGACTGCAAGGGAAGCTCAGCTTCCCCTACAAATGTCCCCCAAAAAGTGGTGCTATGTACTGCTGTGTGTACATTTCATTGACAAAATGAATTCCTTCATCTTTTGTTCAGAATCAGCTACCTATCACAGGTAACAGGCTTAACCTCCTCCTCGTTCATCCCCGCAGCATCTCAAGCGCTTAAACACAGTCAGACGCTGGGCGTCTTCTGACTTCACGGAGAAGCGGGTTGTTCCACTGTGGAAACTGGACGGTTATTGGATAAACGCTGGGCTTTGTCTCGTCCTCGGACACGAAGCGTCTCTGGGGGTCTATGAGACAGTGGGCTGGCCTGGACGCTGGGCTTCTGCATGGTGATTGGATGATCTGTCAGAGGCCGAATCCCTTTTTGATTGACAGTGAAATGAGCCAGTCAGAGATCTTGAAGTATAACCCTCCACGGGAGCATCTTCTCAGTTGTACATTCAGTTGTTCTGGACTGATTCGGTGGCTTTAGCGATCCCAAGCGAGTTTACCTTTCTTAAAAACGACGAGCGTTGTGTTTAAAGATTCTCTCTCTTTTCACCAATACAGCTACAGCTACAGCTATAGCTGCCGAGTTTCTCCCCCGTCACTCACACTTACAGCCTGCAGGTGTAGAGAGGAGCTTCTGTTTAAAGCGGCTCAAGTCTAACACCCACAACACAATGGGCCAAGACCCTTTTAGCAGTCTAGCTCTGCTGGCCATTGAGAGAACACTGGTAAAATCCCTGGAAAAAACACCTGGTTGATACGACAGGGTCACAGATCATTTTCTTGAGAAGAATGGAGGGTAGAATTTACGTTTAAATATATAATCCAATTTATGATGAAGGCTGGAAAAAATGAGCTTCCCCTCCTTGACTTGACCAGCAATCAATTTTACTGTAAAATAACAGATTTTCAAAGTAAAAATTTTAGATCCTAAAATAAAGGAGTAATAGCTGTGATGTTTTGGTGGCTTTAAATTTTTATGTTAGCCATAAGTTCTGACAATTCTTGGTCTGGATGTTTTCACTACTACTCTGACTTCTCACAAACGAGAAACCAAGCGATTAATGTGGAATAACATTAATTTTTTTTGTTATCCATGAGTTCCCACAAATTTTGTTCCGTATGTTTTTGGTACCTGTCTGACTACTTACAAAAAAATTCAAGAAATTTTATTTTAGAAAGAAGAGATTTTCAAAGTTTAAAGTCTTACACTATAGAATTGAAGGAGTAATATCTCTGATGATTTGGTGGCTTTCTTTTTTTTTCTTTTTTTTTTTTTTCTTTTTCCCCCTTGTCCTGTTCATTGTCACAACAACAGAATTATGGTCTGGCTACCGTATTGTGCAGAACACATTTGCTTTTTCCAAAAGGGAGCCGTTAGTGTATAAGGCTCCCTTTGAGTGTTAAAATTGTACTCTTTATTACTGTTTTTGGATATATATTTTATACATATATATACATACACACACATACGTATATATGCACACACACACACACACACACACACACACACACATATATATATATATATATATATATATATATATATATATATATATATATACACACATACGCATACATGTATCCATACAGTTTCCCTCCCGTATATTGCCAAGTTTGAAGATTACTGCTTAACCAGAACAAGGTGATATCAGGAAAGAAACAGTGATAAAGGGAAAGAGTGTAGAGAAGAGACTAGACAGAGGGGGAGAGAGAGACAACAAAACAACAGTAGAGAGCAACCACAACAACTGAACAAATGACTACAGACAGGAGAAATAAACAACCAGCTACTGAGCCTGAAAAGAGGCAGTATCCTGAGGTCTTTGACATCATAATCACAAGAAGCACCTGTGGAGAAATGAACTGGAGAAATCATGAGTAGCAGTGAGCACAACAACGACAATTGTAAAAAGGTACATATACGTATATAGAAATATACACAGAAGCATATACTCACCTACACATATAGGGGTACAGGTGGCAGTACAGAATATTGGGTTTGATTTAGGTCAGGTGATCATGCCAAGGTGTGATCATGCAGATGTGGCCCCGCTGTTCCCAGAGGCCAAACACGCACTGAGACAGCCCTCATATCCGGGCATCTAGCAGCCACAACAGAGCACAGGGCCCAGACAGACCACCACGGAGACAGCAGCACGCCAACCCAGGAGGAGGCAAGGAGGGGGCGTCCCCCGACACTGCGGAGGGAGGACCCCAGGGGGCCAGGGACTGAGGCCTACAGGCCCCGCTAGACGCAGGGCCCCCGATCGAGTGCAGGGGGTAGGACCCAGGGTCACCTGTGCCCAAGGGCCACTCACCCCCGAGGAGGGAGGGTTCGGCCAGGTACCCGGGAGGAGGGACCCAGCCCAGGCCACCACCCATCACGAGTCGGTGCCAGCCCCCAGCGCACCCGGCCAGACACCGGAGACCACAGAAGTCCTCTCCCCAAAAACCCAGTGTCCCCCTTACACAACCCCCTGTCCCAACCCACCCCTATCCCCCTCTCATCTGTACCCCAGCTCACCAGCCCTCCACTGGGACCCTGACACCCGCACATAAACATTCTGTCCATCCATACCCATACGTTGACACAACAGCACAACGACACCACAGCACCACAAAACGACCACACAACAACATCACAACACGGCAGCACCATATCACAACACACCTTTGGAGCCTCCAGCCACTCAGGTGGTGAAATACCCCTCCTTTTCCTCCTCACTCACCAAAAAATAAAAAAAAAAATTAAAATTTTTTTTTAAAAAGGATTAAATAAATAAATAAATAAATGAATAAGTAAATATGTAAATATAAAGCCATGGGCATCCCCCGGGGCGCCGCAGGATCCCCGCTGTGCCACTTGCCCAGAACCCAAGGCAGCAGATCCCTTTTTTACCCCATGCCCCAGGGGGCACTGTAGAAACAGGGGTGTGAGAAGAGCTCCCTACCCCACCTCTGATTTGGTGGCTTTCAATTTTTTTGTTATCCATAGTTCTGACAATTCTTGGTCTGTACGTTTTCAGTACCACTCTGACTTCTCATAGACTCAATCAATTTTACTGAAGAAAGACAGAGATTTTTTAAAGTTTAAAGTCTTACATTTTAAAATGGAGTAATATCTCTGGTGTTTGGGTTGGCTTTTAATTTTTATTATTATTATTTTTTTCTTTTTTTTTGTTATCCATAAGTTCCTACAATTCTTGGTCTGTATGTTTTCAGAGCCACTCTGACTTCTCACCATAGAATGGAACTTATTGTCAATGTAACAAGTACAACGAAATTGAAGTCGCAGCAGCAATCAAGAAAACAAAAGTAAGAAAGTGCAAAAAGGTCCATAAGAAAAAAGATTATGATAGCTTGTCTATCATTCTCCAGTTCAGCCAGCCTCCACCTCCACACGGTCCGGACTGAGCTTCTTTCAGTCATGCTCCATCTCTGTCTTCTGTATCCTGTCTACTCAGGTGAAGCTCTTCCAACATGGCGTTGGTGTCTGATGTTAGCTTCGTTAGCCATGTCTGTGAATAGCATGATGCTACTCTGCCCTCTGGAATTCCCTCTATTGCTGGGTTAGCATGGATAGTTTGTCCAGCTTATTGGAGATAGATCTTACATATCCAATAACGATGGATCCAACAGGTCTATGTCTCAAACAGGTCCATGTCGTCACTTCTTAGTTCACACCTGAGAACCATCACGTCGTCCTCACCTCCTACTCCTCACCTTGTAGGAAGACATCGGGCCTTACACCAGTTAGCGTTGACATGCTACAGGCTGCAAACAGCTGAGTTCACATGTAAACAATGCAGCCATGGTTACATGTAGGATCCCCAGACAAACACAGGAGCAAAAGTTGTAAAAATATCACTAAGCCACAAAAAGTTTGGTGTCCATGACCAACAAATGAGTCACACAAAGTAATGATCCACTCCAAATACAAAGATTACAAAATAAGAGACGAAAAAATTACTAGAAACGGACAGGAAAGAGAGAGCTTCTGCAAAGGCAGCCATAACCAACAGAGCGGCGCCTAGCAATAGGTTGTATTTTGTTATCTATATTTATCTTATTTGTGTTAACTGAAACATATTCCTACCTGTACAATAATATATTTCTTCATTGCTGCTCTGGGTGCTCCATAAAACCCTATTCAGTGTTACTACAAGCTTAATCTTTATGATTAGACTTTTAAGACTTTAGTCTGACATGTGAACTGCAGGTGTCTTGCCGCCCTGCTCTTGCACTCCATGAACACTGCTCAAACAGGGTGTATATCAGTGTATCATGGCTGACGACCTCAACACCTTCTACTGCAGATTCGAAAGGGACCACTTCACACCTGCCCCTCTCCTCTCTGCAGTCACTCTGCCCCCCCTGCCACCACCCACTGACACTGAGCCCCTCATCTCAACTCCATCTCACCCCCGGGGCTCCAGCACACCCACCCCCCAAACCCTCCAAGTGAGCGAGGAGGAAGTGACCCGGCTGCTGCAGGGACAAAAAAACAGGAAAGCTCCAGGCCCTGACGGGGTTTCCCACTCCTGTCTGCGAGCCTGTGCAGACCAGCTAGCTCCTGTCTTCACCCAGCTCTTCAACCGGTCCCTGGAGCTGGGGTGGTCCCCTCCTGCTTCAAGCGCTCCACCATCATCCCTGTCCCCAAGAAACCCTACATCTCAGGACTAAATGACTACAGGCCTGTCGTGCTGACATCTGTGGTCATGAAGACCTTTGAGCGGCTGGTGTTGGCCCACCTGAAGACCCTCACAAAGGACCTGCTGGACCCCCTGCAGTTTGCCTACGGGGCAAACAGATCAGTGGACGACGCTGTCAACTTGGGGCTGCATTACATCCTGCAGCACCTGGATCATCCTGGGACCTATGCCGTGTCCTTTTTGTGGACTTCAGCTCGGCCTTCAACACTGTGGTCCCCCCCTCCCTCTGCTCCAAACTGGCCCAGCTCACTGTGCCTCCTGCACTCTGTCAGTGGATCTACAGCTTTCTGACTGACAGAAGTCAGCAGGTGAGGCTGGGGCAGGCCATTTCGGACATTTGGACCACCAGCACAGGGACTCCCCAAGGATGTGTCCTGTCTCCACTACTCTTCTCCCTCTACACCAATGAGTGCACCTCCACAGACGCCTCTGTGAAGCTGCTGAAATTTGCAGACGACACCACCATCATCGGTCTCATCCAGGACGGTGATGAGACTGCTTACAGACAGCAAGTGGATCAGCTGGTGCTCTGGTGTAGTCAGAATAACCTGGAGCTGAACTCGCTCAAGGCGGTGGAGATGATAGTGGACTTTAGGAGACATCCCCCCGCCCGGTCCTCAACAGCCCGGTGTCCATTGTGGAGCACTTCACATTCCTGGGCACGATCATCACGCAGGATCTGAAGTGGGAGCAGAACATCAGCTCCATCCTCAAGAAGGCTCAGCAGCGGATGTACTTCCTGCGCCTCCTGAGGAGACATGGACTGCCCCCTGAGCTGCTGCTGCAGTTCTACACTGCAGTCATCGAGTCCGTTCTGTGCTCCTCCATCACTGTGTGGTTTGGAGCTGCCACCAGGCAGGACCGATTCAGACTGCAGCGCACTGTGAGGACTGCTGAGCGCATCATTGGTGTCCCCCTGCCCTCCATCCAGGACCTCTACTGCTCTAGGACTCAGAGGAGAGCAGGAAACATTGTGAGGGACTCCACTCACCCTGCTTACGGACTCTTTGAACTGCTCCGGCAAGCGCCTCAGAGCTCTGCGGACCAGGACAAGCCGGCACAGGAGTAGTTTCTATCCGTCTGCAGTCTCCATATTAAATAATAAAAGCTGTTACTAACACTGGCACCTTTTTAGAACAGTTTATAGCTGCACTACGGACCGCACAGTTGCACTTTTCCAACTTCAATTGTAAATATCCCAGTATTCTGTAAATATTTCTGATGCACATTTTATCCCAGCCCTTTTCTACACCCACATCTTTTTATTTATCTATTGTTTATTGTCATGTTTATGTGTCATGTTTGTGTGTACCTCTTGTGCTCGAGACAACAACTGCCGGAGTCAAATTCCTTGTATGTGTTGCATACTTGGCAATAAAAACAGATTCTGATTCTGATTCTGAATCAGTACAGCACGCACAGTGCAACCTTTTCTCAGAACAGTACTCAATTTGTTAATTGATCAAGGGCGCCATCTAGCGACCATATTTAACTCATACACTTATCTAACAGCAAACACAGGAAAAGATACAAATCAGTGTCATCTTATAATGCTTTTAATATTTTGTCATACACAAGTTCGTTTCGCTCCAAAAATTATTTTGGTTCAAACAAACAATGTGATTCAGGTTAATTTGAAAAATCTAAAATTTGTTTTAATGTCATCACTATTAGGAGGATCACTGTGCAGAAATTCAGATCACCTATCATTGTTCTCCTTCGCTTTTTCCTGCAGTAGCTGTCACACTCGACAACCAACACATGAAAAAAACAAAAGCAACTGTGTTTAAATTATAGGTCATTTCTGGGTGTTTCTGGCTCTGCAAAGCATGTTGGTACATTACCACGACTCTGCGATGCAGGTACAAGAGAACTGTGGAATCATTATGCGTCTATGAAATAATAACCTGTTCGGTGCTGTTTTGGCATCCAGCATATTATTGTTGTGCTTTCTACGATCATTGCACCTTTCTGCATTCTCTGTCCTCTTTAGCTTTTTCCTGCAAAAGCTGTGATATTTGACCCCCAAGACATGAGAAACTTTCAAAGTTAAGGGGAAGACAATCGCGAATGAGTGTACCTGCAGTTTAAAGTTTGATTTAAATTATATGTCATTAATAGGTTTTTCTGGCTAAGGCAAAGTGTTTTAGTGCTTAACCGGGATTCTATGATGCAGGTACACGAGAACTGTGCAAATCAATCGTGCTTTTGTGACACAATCACTGAAATGAATAATTCCGAATACACTTCGAGTGTCGTGAGCCTTTTCGGGTTTGTTTTTGAATGCAGCATGTTATTGTGTTTTTCGGGGTGTTTGTCGCTCTACAGAGCGTTTGGGGTCATTATAATGACTCTTTGATGCAGGTACAAGAACAACTGTGGAATCATTATGCTTTTGTGACACTAATACTGAAATTATAAAAACAGAGTACAAAAACATGTAATTCCGTGTCCTGAGCATTTTCTGTGCTGTTTTGGCATCCAGCATGTTATTGTAGTGCTTTCTACGATCATTGCACCTTTCTGCGTTCTCTTTCCGCTTAGGCTTTTTCCTGCAAATACTGTGATATTTGACCCCAGAAACGCGAGGAACTTTCCAATTCAAGGGAAGAAAAGTATGAATAAGAGTTTACAGTTTGATTTAAATAATAACATTTTTATGTTTTTCTCGATAAAGCAAAGCGCTTTTGGTGCTAAACCACGACTCTATGATACATGGGAACTGTAAAACAATTGTGCTTTTGTCACACACCTACTGAAATGATAAATCAGAGTACTTCTCCCGTTTCCTGAGCCTTTTTTGTACTGATTTGTCTTATTTAGCATGTTTTCTAGTCTTTTTGGTGTTTCTCTCCCCGCAAAGCGTTTTGGTTCATTACAGTGACTCTCTGATGCAGATTCAAGAAAGACCGAGGAATTATTATGCTTTTGTGACACTAATACTGAAATTATAAAAACAGAGTACAAAAACATGTAATTCCGTGTCCTGAGCATTTTCTGTGCTGTTTTGGCATCCAGCATGTTATTGTAGTGCTTTCTACGATCATTGCACCTTTCTGCGTTCTCTTTCCGCTTAGGCTTTTTCCTGCAAATACTGTGATATTTGACCCCAGAAACGCGAGGAACTTTCCAATTCAAGGGAAGAAAAGTATGAATAAGAGTTTACAGTTTGATTTAAATAATAACATTTTTATGTTTTTCTCGATAAAGCAAAGCGCTTTTGGTGCTAAACCACGACTCTATGATACATGGGAACTGTAAAACAATTGTGCTTTTGTCACACACCTACTGAAATGATAAATCAGAGTACTTCTCCCGTTTCCTGAGCCTTTTTTGTACTGATTTGTCTTATTTAGCATGTTTTCTAGTCTTTTTGGTGTTTCTCTCCCCGCAAAGCGTTTTGGTTCATTACAGTGACTCTCTGATGCAGATTCAAGAAAGACCGAGGAATTATTATGCTTTTGTGGCACTAATCCTGAAATGAGCAAAACACAGTGCAAATACATGTAATTCGGTGTCCTGAGCCTTTTTCTTTGCTGTTTTGGCATCCAGCATGCGATTGAAGTGCTTTCTATGATCATTGCAAATTTCTGCATTCTCTGTGCTCTTACGCTTTTTCCTGCAAATACTGTGATATTTGACCCCCAAAACGCGAGAAACTTTCAAATTCAAGGGAAGACAAATGCGAATAAGAGTTAACAGTTTGATTAAAAATAATAGGTCATTTTCATGTTTTCCTCGCTGAAGCAAAGCGCTTTTGGTGCTAAACCACGACTCTATGCAGGTAGATGGGAACTGTAAAACAATTGTGCTTTTGTGACACTATGACTGAAATGATAAATCAGAGTACACTCCGTTTCCTGAGCCTTTTTTGTGCTGATTTGTCTTATTCAGCGTGTTTTCTAGTCTTTTTGGTGTTTCTCGCCCCGCAAAGCGTTTTGGTTCATTACAGCGACTCTCTGATGCAGATTCAAGAAAGACCGAGGAATTATCATGCTTTTGTGGCACTAATCCTGAAATGAGCAAAACACAGTGCAAATACATGTAATTCGGTGTCCTGAGCCTTTTTCTGTGCTGTTTTGGCATCCAGCATGCGATTGAAGTGCTTTCTATGATCATTGCAAATTTCTGCATTCTCTGTCCTCTTACGCTTTTTCCTGCAAATACTGTGATATTTGACCCCCAAAACGCGAGAAACTTTCAAATTCAAGGGAAGACAAATGCGAATAAGAGTTAACAGTTTGATTAAAATAATAGGTCATTTTCATGTTTTTCTCGATAAAGCAAAGCGCTTTTGGTGCTAAACCACGACTCTATGCAGGTAGATGGGAACTGTAAAACAATTGTGCTTTTGTGACACTATGACAGAAATGATAAATCAGAGTACACTCCGTTTCCTGAGCCTTTTTTGTGCTGATTTGTCTTATTTAGCATGTTTTCTAGTCTTTTTGGTGTTTCTCTCCCCGCAAAGCGTTTTGGTTCATTACAGTGACTCTCTGATGCAGATTCAAGAAAGACCGAGGAATTATCATGCTTTTGTGGCACTAATCCTGAAATGAGCAAAACACAGTGCAAATACATGTAATTCGGTGTCCTGAGCCTTTTTCTTTGCTGTTTTGGCATCCAGCATGCGATTGAAGTGCTTTCTATGATCATTGCAAATTTCTGCATTCTCTGTCCTCTTACGCTTTTTCCTGCAAATACTGTGATATTTGACCCCCAAAACGCGAGAAACTTTCAAATTCAAGGGAAGACAAATGCGAATAAGAGTTAACAGTTTGATTAAAATAATAGGTCATTTTCATGTTTTTCTCGATAAAGCAAAGCGCTTTTGGTGCTAAACCACGACTCTATGCAGGTAGATGGGAACTGTAAAACAATTGTGCTTTTGTGACACTATGACAGAAATGATAAATCAGAGTACACTCCGTTTCCTGAGCCTTTTTTTGTGCTGATTTGTCTTATTTAGCATGTTTTCTAGTCTTTTTGGTGTTTCTCTCCCCGCAAAGCGTTTTGGTTCATTACAGCGACTCTCTGATGCAGATTCAAGAAAGACTGAGGAATTATTATGCTTTTGTGGCACTAATCCTGAAATGAGCAAAACACAGTGCAAATACATGTAATTCGGTGTCCTGAGCCTTTTTCTTTGCTGTTTTGGCATCCAGCATGCGATTGAAGTGCTTTCTATGATCATTGCAAATTTCTGCATTCTCTGTGCTCTTACGCTTTTTCCTGCAAATACTGTGATATTTGACCCCCAAAACGCGAGAAACTTTCAAATTCAAGGGAAGACAAATGCGAATAAGAGTTAACAGTTTGATTAAAATAATAGGTCATTTTCATGTTTTTCTCGATAAAGCAAAGCGCTTTTGGTGCTAAACCACGACTCTATGCAGGTAGATGGGAACTGTAAAACAATTGTGCTTTTGTGACACTATGACAGAAATGATAAATCAGAGTACACTCCGTTTCCTGAGCCTTTTTTGTGCTGATTTGTCTTATTTAGCATGTTTTCTAGTCTTTTTGGTGTTTCTCTCCCCGCAAAGCGTTTTGGTTCATTACAGTGACTCTCTGATGCAGATTCAAGAAAGACCGAGGAATTATTATGCTTTTGTGGCACTAATCCTGAAATGAGCAAAACACAGTGCAAATACATGTAATTCGGTGTCCTGAGCCTTTTTCTTTGCTGTTTTGGCATCCAGCATGCGATTGAAGTGCTTTCTATGATCATTGCAAATTTCTGCATTCTCTGTCCTCTTACGCTTTTTCCTGCAAATACTGTGATATTTGACCCCCAAAACGCGAGAAACTTTCAAATTCAAGGGAAGACAAATGCGAATAAGAGTTAACAGTTTGATTAAAATAATAGGTCATTTTCATGTTTTCCTCGCTGAAGCAAAGCGCTTTTGGTGCTAAACCACGACTCTGTGCAGGTAGATACATGGGAACTGTAAAACAATTGTGCTTTTGTGACACTTTGACAGAAATGATAAATCAGAGTACACTCCGTTTCCTGAGCCTTTTTTGTGCTGATTTGTCTTATTTAGCATGTTTTCTAGTCTTTTTGGTGTTTCTCTCCCCGCAAAGCGTTTTGGTTCATTACAGTGACTCTCTGATGCAGATTCAAGAAAGACCGAGGAATTATTATGCTTTTGTGGCACTAATCCTGAAATGAGCAAAACACAGTGCAAATACATGTAATTCGGTGTCCTGAGCCTTTTTCTTTGCTGTTTTGGCATCCAGCATGCGATTGAAGTGCTTTCTATGATCATTGCAAATTTCTGCATTCTCTGTCCTCTTACGCTTTTTCCTGCAAATACTGTGATATTTGACCCCCAAAACGCGAGAAACTTTCAAATTCAAGGGAAGACAAATGCGAATAAGAGTTAACAGTTTGATTAAAATAATAGGTCATTTTCATGTTTTCCTCGCTGAAGCAAAGCGCTTTTGGTGCTAAACCACGACTCTGTGCAGGTAGATACATGGGAACTGTAAAACAATTGTGCTTTTGTGACACTATGACTGAAATGATAAATCAGAGTACACTCCGTTTCCTGAGCCTTTTTTGTGCTGATTTGTCTTATTCAGCGTGTTTTCTAGTCTTTTTGGTGTTTCTCGCCCCGCAAAGCGTTTTGGTTCATTACAGCGACTCTCTGATGCAGATTCAAGAAAGACCGAGGAATTATCATGCTTTTGTGGCACTAATCCTGAAATGAGCAAAACACAGTGCAAATACATGTAATTCGGTGTCCTGAGCCTTTTTCTTTGCTGTTTTGGCATCCAGCATGCGATTGAAGTGCTTTCTATGATCATTGCAAATTTCTGCATTCTCTGTCCTCTTACGCTTTTTCCTGCAAATACTGTGATATTTGACCCCCAAAACGCGAGAAACTTTCAAATTCAAGGGAAGACAAATGCGAATAAGAGTTAACAGTTTGATTAAAATAATAGGTCATTTTCATGTTTTTCTCGATAAAGCAAAGCGCTTTTTGGTGCTAAACCACGACTCTATGCAGGTAGATGGGAACTGTAAAACAATTGTGCTTTTGTGACACTATGACTGAAATGATAAATCAGAGTACACTCCGTTTCCTGAGCCTTTTTTGTGCTGATTTGTCTTATTTAGCGTGTTTTCTAGTCTTTTTGGTGTTTCTCTCCCCGCAAAGCGTTTTGGTTCATTACAGCGACTCTCTGATGCAGATTCAAGAAAGACCGAGGAATTATCATGCTTTTGTGGCACTAATCCTGAAATGAGCAAAACACAGTGCAAATACATGTAATTCGGTGTCCTGAGCCTTTTTCTTTGCTGTTTTGGCATCCAAGCATGCGATTGAAGTGCTTTCTATGATCATTGCAAATTTCTGCATTCTCTGTCCTCTTACGCTTTTTCCTGCAAATACTGTGATATTTGACCCCCAAAACGCGAGAAACTTTCAAATTCAAGGGAAGACAAATGCGAATAAGAGTTAACAGTTTGATTAAAATAATAGGTCATTTTCATGTTTTTCTCGATAAAGCAAAGCGCTTTTGGTGCTAAACCACGACTCTATGCAGGTAGATGGGAACTGTAAAACAATTGTGCTTTTGTGACACTATGACAGAAATGATAAATCAGAGTACACTCTGTTTCCTGAGCCTTTTTTGTGCTGATTTGTCTTTTTTAGCATGTTTTCTAGTCTTTTTGGTGTTTCTCGCCCCGCAAAGCGTTTTGGTTCATTACAGCGACTCTCTGATGCAGATTCAAGAAAGACCGAGGAATTATTATGCTTTTGTGGCACTAATCCTGAAATGAGCAAAACACAGTTCAAATACATGTAATTCGGTGTCCTGAGCCTTTTCTGTGCTGTTTTGGCATCCAGCATTGTATTGTTATGTTTTCTTTGTATATATTTATTCTTCATTCACTGTCCTCTTTTTTTTTACTGCAAATGCTGTCATATTTGACCCCCAGAACGTGAGAAACTTTCAAAACAAAGTGAAAACAATGGCGAATAATTGTACTTTGGGCTTAAAGTATTATTTTGAATAATAAGTCATTCATAGGTTTTTCTTGCATAAACAAAGCGTTTTGGGGCTTAGCCAGGATTCTTTGATGCAGATGCATGAGAACTGTGCAAATGAATAGTTTTTCATTATGGAAAAATAACCAAAATGAGCAAATCAGAGTACAAATCCATGTTCTTCCGTGTCATGAGCCTTTTATGGCATCCAGCAGGGTATTGTAGTGCTTTCTATGATTCTTGCACCTTTATGCATTTTCTGTCCTCTTTAGCTTTCTTTTTCCTGCAAAAGCTGTGATATTTAACATCCAAAACGTGAGAATCTTTCAAATGCAAGGGAAAACAATCGCGAATAAGTGTTTTAAAGCTTAAAGTATGATTTTGAATAATATGTCATTAATAGGTTTTTCTCGCAAAGGCAAGGTGTTTTGGTGCTTAACCACGACTCTTATATGCAGGTGCATTAGAACTGTACAAATCAGTAGTCCATTTGTGACACAATCACGAAAATTACTTGTTCCGAGAATTTCTCCTATGTACTGACTCTTTTCGGTGTTGTTTTGTCATACAGCATGTTATTGCAAATGCCCTGCACATGCCCTGCAAAGCGTTTAGGGTCATTACACTGACTCTTTGTTGCAGGTACAAGGAAACTGTGGAATCATGATGCTTTTGAGACACTATTACTGAAATGAGCAATTCAGAGTACAAACACGTGTTATTCCGTGTCCTGAGCCTTATTTCGACATCCAGCACGTCATTGTTGTTCTTTCTGTGATCAATTGCACTACTGTGTTGTCTCTATCCTCTTCAGCTTTTTCCTGCAAAAGCGCTGGTATTTGACCACCAAACCTGAGAAACTTTCAGATTCAAGGGAAGATAATCCGCGAATGAGTGTACCTAGAGTTTAAAGTTTGATTTAAATAATATGTCATAAATAGGTTTTTCTCGCTAAAGCAAAGCGTTTTGGTGCTTAACCACGACTCTGTGATGCAGGTACATAGGAACTGTAACATAATAATGCTTTTGTGACACTATGACTGAAATGAGTAAACCAAAGTAGGTACTTTTTCCCGTGTCCTGAGCCTTTTCGGTGTTGTTTCGTCATACACCATGTTGTCATGGCTTTTTGGTGTTTCTCGCCCCGCAAAGCGTTTTGGTTCATTACAACGACTCTCTGATGCAGGTTCAAGAAAAACTGTGGAATCATTATACGTTTAAGACACTTTTACTGAAATGAGCAATTCAAAGTACCGATACATGTAATTCCGTGTCCTGAGCTTTTTCGATGTTGTTTGCCATGCAGCATGTTGTTGTGTCTTTTTGGTGTTTCTCGCCCGCAAAGCGTTTTGGTTCATTTCAGCGACTCTGCGATGCAGATTCAAGAAACTGTTGAATCATTATGCTTTGGTGACACTGTTTCTGAAATGAGCTGAAAATCCATGTAATTCGGTGTCATGAGCCTTTTATATGCTTTTATGGCATCCAGCATGATATTGTAGTGCTTTCTATGATCATTGCACCTTTCTGCATTCCCTGTCTTCTTTAGCTTTTTCCTGCAAAAGCTGTTCTATTTAACTCTCACAACGTGAGAAACTTTCAAATTCAAGGGAAAAAAATCGCGCATAAATGTTCTTCAAGCTTAAAGTATGATTTTGAATAACATGTCATTAAAAGGTTTTTCTCGCTAAGGCAAAGCGTTTTGGTGCTTAACCAGGATTCTATGATGCATGTGCATGAGAACTGTGCAAATCAATAATGCTTTTGAGACACACTCACCGAAATGAGAAAATCAGAGTTCACCTCCCGTGTCCCGAGCCTTTTCGGTGTTGTTTTGTCTTACGGTATGTTGTTGGGTTTTTTTGGTGTTTCTCGCTCTGCAAAGCGTTTTGGCTCATTACCACGACTCTGCGATGCAGGTCAAAGAGAACTGTGGAATCATTATGCTTTTGTGACACACTCACTGAAACGAGTAGTTCAGAGTACATTATCCGTGTCCTGAGCCTTTTCGCGATTGTTTTGTCATACAGCATGTTGTCCTGTCTTTTTGGCGTTTCTTGCTCCGCAACGCATGATTATGCTTTTATGACATAAGAACTGAAATGAGCAAATCAGAGTACAAATCCATGTAATTTCGTGTCATGAGCCTTTTATGTGCTTTTATGGCTAAAGTCAAGCGTTTTTGGTCCTTTACAACGACTCTATGATGCAGATTAATGGGAACTGTGACAAAATAAAGCTTTTGACACTACTACTGAAATGAGTAAACCAGAGTCCAGTGTCCTGAGCCTCTTTGTTGCTGTTTCGTCATACAGCATGGTGTTGTTGCGCTTTTGTCATTACACATCAATACCTCTGCTTTCTCTCTCCTTTTTAGCTTTTCATATTTGACATAGTTACGAGTTACATCAAAATGACTTCGGAAACAGCCCAACATGTTTTCATGAGAACTTAAAGCACGATTTAAAATATTTTTTCATTTTCCTTTATCGCTCTGCAAACCATTTTTCTTTCACTAAACAGGTCCATGGGTATTGCCGTCCTCACTACTTTGTCACTTAATCACTTCTGTGTGATCTGTGTTGTACAAAAATCCATCTTATTCACTGTTGTGCGTTTTCAGTGCTGTTTTGGCATCCGGCATAGTACTGTTGTGATTATTGTCATCATATCATATTTCTGCTATCTCTGCCCTCCGTAGACTTTTCCTGTGTTGCATTCATATCCAGGAGAAAACAATCGGAAAATGTGTGTTCAAGAGTGATTTTGAATGATGAACAAAAAGCTTTCAAAATCAAACATCAAACGCTTTGAGTTACTTACAAAAAGCTGACAGACGCAATAAAGATGTCTTCAGCATCTCAAATCATAAATTGAATCATGACATGGTCTTTTTTGCTCTGCAAAGCCTTATATGCATAAAACTGTGATGTGCTTTTTATTTGGATCAGTATTTAATTAACACATAATTGCTTTTAAGCTCATGTCACATAACTTTAGGTAATACTTTTTGAATGAGTTGTAACGACGTGCTATTTCACTCTGCAAAGGTAGAAACTCAGCTATGGCTTCTAAAAACATGAGCGGTTGTTGCTTTTTAGTGAAAAAATTACAATATTATCACTCAATATTTTTATGTGCTTCAGAATGCGTTATCAGCAAGTTTTACTGCCTTTATGGTACTTGGAACTAAAACGTGCAAAGCTGTACATTGTGACCACAAGATGGCAGCATGTGACTACAAGTGAAATCACCGCAAAACAATTTCATCTTCAGTATTCAGGCTGAACAATATTGAACTGGAAAGGTGCCTTGCAGAAAATGCGTTGAAAGGCTGACACCAAATACTGCAATGCAAAACTGTGAAATTAATTGCACAAAAGCAGTGCATGACAACTGAAAATGCAAAACATGTAAAATAAAAACTACATAAAGTTGTGGTACAAAGCAATGAATGACAAAATGTGAAATAATATTGCACAGAGCTGCGAAAACATTTGCCTGTGGAAAGACAGTGAAGATCATTGTCTTTACACCCCAGGAATAAACTACTTTCTGGGAAGTAGAACCAACCACTTCCACAGTAAGTGATACTTCATCATGTAAAGCCTAAATGAAAAACATACACACAGATGCATGCATGATGCACACACACACACACACACACACACACACACACACACACACACACACACACACACAAACGAAAGTTGAGTTTATGTGTATATTCACGTGTAGTCTATTATTGTCTCATTTTAGTCTGTTGGAGCTATTCAGTGACCTGATCCCATCCATTCACAAGAGAGGGCCACAAGAAAAAGATCTAAACCACCAAGCTACAACCTCACAAGTGAGGAACACCTTAGCTACATTGCCACAAAAGATAAAACCAAACCAAAGCAATTAAAAAAAAAAATAAAATACAAAAGGGTAAAAAGGTCAACAGGAAAACACAGCAAGACAACCAGCCATGTCACTTCTGTATGGCTCGCCATGGTACCTGGTGATCCAAAGGCAACAGAGGAATGGATCATCAAGTCTCTAACTGCTCGGTCAGGTGCCATGAGAGCTATGGCGAAAAGAACGGCATCTGTGGCGATGACGGCTTCACCTGTTAGGAATGTGTCTAAATTCGTATTTTAAGTAACAGTTTTTGCATAAATCCCATTTTAAGGCCTAGTAGGTTGCAGTTTTTATTGTTTTTATCAATGTGTTTTATGCCAAAGTTCACATTGCAATTTGCGATGAGCATATCAGTTGGTGTCTATTTATTCATTCATTTATTCATCATTTACTATGTAATTAATTGTCCTGATAATATGAAATAAATTATGTTGCCACATCGATAGTTGTTTAACAATAAAAATTAATGACTATCCCTTTGCAGCTGGACTGGCCCAACTTACCCGATAAGCGTCCCATTTTACCTGATCAGCTGACCCATTTTACCTGAACTCTGCTTGTGTAAAAAAGTTGGCACAGCTGACCAATCAAGACCTGTAGGGCCTAAAAAAAATACTGCATAATTCCAACACAAAATGTAAAGAAAACAACCATTATTATTAGCCATAAAACCACATTTTAATAGAATGCATTGTTTTTTGTAAATGCCTGAAGCTATTTACCAAGAAGTGGCCCAATTTAGCTGATGTCACCCTACATTGTGACCACAAGATGGCAGCATGTGACTACAAGTGAAATCACTGCAAAAACATGTCTTCATCTTCAGTATTCAGGCTGAACAATATTGAATTAAAGATACACCACCCACCCACCAAACCCAGTTATGAAATTAATGGTACAGGCGTAATTTTAGTATGTTCTGTCTTGATGTGCGCGCTGCACAGGATCTCATGTGTTCACCTCTGCTTTATTGTTCCAACGGTGGCACAGCAGCAGCCTTTGGTTTTCTCTTCAAGCCTCTCAAACCTTTTCTGAAGATTTTCTGAGTTTCCTATCTCTCATTTACCTGCAGGAGGCCTTGTCTCCATTGTAACTCCACATCACTCATCCTTCCTTGCTGGACATGACTGACCCGTTTTCTTGAGCTCCATGTCATTTAAATCCTCTTCACCTTTGGCTGCTATAGAAATACAAAAGAAAAACAATTCCCACCCTGATCATTCATCAGTGTTTACAGATGCACGTTTTCTGTATATAAAGTCAGCGCAAGCAGAAGTGCCCCTGTCACTCTGTGGTTTACATTTGCTTTAAATTTCATCCTGATCAGTTTGCGGAGTCTGATATGATGATCAGTGCGGTGCTTACGCTGAGTTCACTCGTGCATATTACACTGCAGCTGATCGCTGTTCCTTCTCCCGCTCCCCCAGGAGTCACCTTTCTGCTCTCTTTGGGATGGAAGTTATAGTTTTGCTGTTTTCCTCTCATTCTTTAAAAATCAGCAGAGGAGTTTTCCTCCAGCTTTCAGAGATCAAACCTGAAAGCCTTCATGCCACTCTGTACCTCTGTGCAGGGGCGTGTCCAGACTTTCAGACTGGGGGGCGCAAACATATAAATTATTACCATTTGTCTTGACTCACTACTTTAACTATGAGTAACTATGGTTGTATAACTATTATAACCCAGTGTATGATTTTAGAATAAAATGTACTGTGCATCAGCCTGTCTAATAAATTAAAAAAGACTTTTTTTCAAGCCCAGATAAAAAGATAGAGCTGACTGTAAACTGTGCCATTAGATAAGGCTAAACTATGTTTGTGTTAAATTGATAATTAATCTATAAAGGTTTTAAGATGTAGTATGTTTTTATGTATTTAGCAGTCGGGGGTGGGCCGCGAAAATGTCTGAGACTTAAAAGTGGGCCCTGAGTTGGAAAAGGTTGGGAACCACTGAGTTAGAGCATCCTGTCTCTTATGAAACTCCTGAGCGCAGTGAGTGTGTGTTGAAATTTTCAGTTTGCAAACCAAAAGCAATTCAATGATACTTGTTCAGTAAACAGCAGTGACTGCATGCAGAGTATCTAATCCTAAAGAGTAAATTAATACAAGACCACATCTCTAACAAAGACATCAAAATTATGAGTGCTTTGCATTATGTTGAAGAGATATAGTGTACTTTATAGTGGACGTGAGAGATTAAGTGTTGGTGAACGATAACCATGTGTGAATGATACAGCATTCATTTACAGAAGTCAGTGCTTCAGAGTAAGGGGGCCCCCAAATGAAATTTGCCTAGGGCCTCATACTCACTTGGGCCCTGTTGTATTATTTGGTTGCAAAGGGAAACTGATATCATGGAACCAAAAATATGGCTCCAATATTGTGCAGATCTACTACTCATGCTTAGCTAAAGGGGTGATTCAGATAAATGTTAGGGAAGAAAAAAGCATTTCAAACAGGAATAAAGATATCGCCTCATCTTAGAAATAGAATGGACCTTCAGAAGTCTAAAAGAGTACCAAGTGTAACACAGATCAGTAGCTATATACACACTATGTAGTCTTGTGTGTATATACAGGAATTTTTTGGGAAAATTGTTTCAAAGTGTGCTTTTTAACAAGGATTGGAGAATGGACCCTTGTATGCCTTCTGTTGGGGTTAAAATCAAGAACACCTATAATGAAAAACTGTGGAATGTTGACCTATGCTGCAAGAAAGTTTGTAACTTAAATGGATTTCAGAAAAGACACCAACCCTCTCAAGAATGGCACAAAGTTACATTTGCACTGCTTCCCATAGATTATTTGACATATCGCACCAAAAAGGAAAATTGGAACATTTCATCATACATGGACTCCCTTTCTTGATTATGTGGGACCGAGAATGTGTATGGTATTCTGGCAGATGCATCCTAGACTGAAGGGGGTTCGCTAAAAGAGAAGGAGAGGTTCTGTTGTCTGTATCAGTTCATTCCCCATATTTATCTATGTTTATTGTGTGTAAGTTTTGTCATGTTCATCTGTGCTGTGCCTGTATACAAGTTTGGGGGATTGTGTTGATTGTGTGGGAGAGAATAGAACAGAAAATAATAGAATAGAACTTTATTGTCATTGTAACATGTACAACGAAATTGAAATCACGGCAGCAATCAAGAAAACAAAAGTAAGAAAGTGCAAAAAGGTCCATAATAGATGATGACAGCTTGTCCATCATTCTCCAGTTCAACCAGTTCAACCAGACTCCACCTCCACAGGGTCCAGGACTGAGCTTCTTCAGTCATGCTCCATCTCTGTCTCCTGTATCCTGTCTGCTCACAGCAGGTGAAGCTCTTCCAACATGGCGTTGGTGTCTGATGTTAGCTTCGTTAGCCATGTTTGTGAATAGCATGATGTGACTCTGCCCTCTGGTTTTCCCTCTATTGCTGGGTTAGCATAGCTAGCTCGTCCATCTTATTGGAGATAGATCCTACGTCCCCAATAACAATGGATGGAAAGACAGGTCCAAATCGTCACTTCTTAGCTCACACCTGAGGACCAGCATGTCGTCCTCACCTCCTTCTCCTCACCTTGTGGGAAGACATCAGGCCTTACACCAGTTAGCATTGACATGCTACAGACTGCTAACAGCTGAGTTCACATGTAAACAACGTGGCCATGGTTACATGTAGGATCTCCAGACAAACACAGGAGCAAAAATAGTAAAAATATCACTGAAGCCACAAAAAGTTTTGTGTCCATGACCAACAAATGAGCCAAACAAAGAAATGATCTACTCCAAATACAAAAATTACGAAAAAGAGACAAAAAAAAAAAAGACAAAAAATGGACAAAAAAAGAGAGAGCTGCTGCAAAAGGCAGCCATAGCCAACAGGGCGGCGCCTAGCTCTGTGTTTCTGACTGTATGATGATCCATAATAGGAATACTTGAGTCCAGATCAATGTGAGAGGATGACAAATGCCCACATTAAAAGTTATGTGGGTGATTTAATCAGTTATTATGTGAGTAAAGCAGGGTCACATTATCTGATGGCTACGCTGTTGTCTCCTTACAGCATGTTCTTAAATAGTTGTTTTTTTAAATTATAGCCACAACACTCATTTTAAATTTTTACTCATTTATTGAACATGTTTAGAGGGATTACATTATATGACGATCGTGAAGATAAGTATAGATGAACTAAAACGTAAATTTAAAAGGATTTGTACATGTATCTCATGAGAGAGCAGGCACAGCGAACTACATATTTGAAACAGTTCATATAGACTTTTACATAAAATGTAGCTCTTAGCAAACGTAGATTATAGTATACATTTCCTTTAAAAGTCGCCTGATCTAATGTAGGGTTTTTAGTTCCTGGGTTATGTAGCTGTATATACGATGGTTTCTCCTTTATCAGTAGGAAGCCATCACAAGCGGTGCTTACTCGTGGGTAGCAGATAAAGCAACATCAATCGACTGCTTTGTATAAATTACACACAATTTCTTCAGATTTTGCAAACATTTACCCCAGATGTATCTTTGAGTACGCCATTTATGTAACTCAACTTCTCCTCCTCTTTTTTGGACAATGCACACATAGTCAATGCCCGCCATCGCCCCCTGCGGTCACATATTCCGATGGTCACAGGTTTCAGTGCAGCACCGTTCAGACATCTAGCTGCATGCAATTATTTATTTCGTCCACTAGATGTCACAGTTGTGCCGTGTAGCACCGCTAAAGGAACAGAGGTACAAGGGAAATTTTAGAAGACAATTCATGTGTTTTACTGTCTTCTTACACTGAATAAATACTGGAAGAATTGTGAATATGTCAGCTCTCCCTCCATGTGCCAATCATCGCACGTTTCACAGACCTTGAAAACATTTTATTGCTCCATTCATCCCTTGTGGCAAGTGTTTGCAAGTTTCAATGAAGGTAAACTACCGGGATAGATTACAGATTAACTGCAGTGCGCATGTTTCGTTTCGACATAAAGTTGTCCTCTTTTTGCTCCTTTTAAGTTCTAGAGTTAATTTGATGAAAGAAAAAGAAGCATGGAGCTATTTTTTTCTAGGAGGAACTAAAAACGGGAATTTCTTCAGTGGCTTCTAATCAAACTTTCTCAATTCACACAAAAATTGCCCCTAGATGTGGACTATTTCCAGTTTGTTGTCAACCAGGAGATGCAACTTTTTAGAACATTTTCCAGCCAGGTTGAGATGCCGGAGAACATCACCCATGCTTTTACTGAGCTGTTAGCGCTGCACAAAGTCTGATCAATGAGACCAAGGAGTTGAAAATGCTGACATAGCACGGTGCATGTTCACTTTCAGGGGGTGTGGCAGGGGCAGTTTCCCGTCAGGAAAGAGGGTGCACAATCAATGGTATTTATGCATTTATTTATAATTTTCAGCAAAAAAAATCATCTATGGTAAAAAAACAAAACAAATGCACTGTGAGAATTTGAAGTTAATTGTACTTGTACTAGAACTTGTACTAGAACGCCTGTGGCGAGACGCAAGGATGGCTGTAACAAATGTGCACTATGAGAGTCTTCACAGCCTTGAAGATGAAGGTCTTCTAGATCCCTCTGATAGCATCCACCTCTTCTTTGTCCAGCATGTTTTCCTTCCGCATCTGCAAAGGGACCTGGGCCCTGTTCTACGAAGCAAGTTTAGCCTAGCGAGATAGCCTTGGAGCTACCTCGCTGAAGAGACCACAATCAAAATCAGTCAGAGAATATTGTGGGCTTTTGTTATGTTGAGGTCCCTCAAAGAATCGACCTTCAGTTCCAGTCACCATTTCAACATAAAAACAAAACAAAACAAAACAAAACAAAGCATTTACTGTGGTGCTCAAACAAAATAATTTGCATGTTTTTATAATTCTTCTAATTTGTACCAGCAGTAAATAAGACTTTAGACAGGAAAAGACAGGAAGAGAAGAGAAACAAAGTTTGCAGCATAACACACTTCTCAAGAATAGAAATCCTTCAGTAAGTGCATATCTTTTTTAACAGATGAAAGTTTAACATAGGATGGCCTCTTTTTTATTTTCATTTTTTTACAAACTCTCATTCAGTAGCTTAAAGATCATAAAATTGAACCCCTTTAAGACACATGGTTCTTAGGAGAATCATGGACAGGGGTCAGGGACACAGTTTTGTTAGAAAAGCCAGAACAATATGACTAAATAATTAAATCAATATCTAAGTCTTGATCTAATTTTCTGCTTGCTCTGTAAGACTCTGTGTAAGACTGAAAAAGTGTTGCTGGTGATTTACCAGTGACAATTTTTTTTCGGACGCCACCTGTGTCCACCCCTGTGGACACAGGTGGGTGACTCCAAAGAAGGTGACTGCCAGTGTAGCAGTGGGGGAATTTTTCTGCTGGCGTTACCACTGCAGAAGGCCTCTCTCAAGGATGTTTGTTGAGATCTGGATATGGAACTGCTTTTCAACATCAACTCCTCGACACATGGTTTCCAAGATATCATCAACACTGTCAAACAGTAAGCATAATCAGTAGATGTAAACTACTTGTGTTGAAAACAAATGCACAAGGATAACTTCATGTATTTACACACTAGATTTACGTTTTGATGACTTCTCCATTTTCCTGGCTCAAGGCATTTGCCTTACCCGTCTCAAAATGGTCTATTCCTCTACAAAAGTACAATAAGAATCTTGGTTGAAAAGAATAGCAAAAACGGGTAATGTAAGTTGCATCTTCAAGTAAAATAATCCCATATAATACATGTAGTATCTTCAGATATTTATGAAGAGAAGCACGCATTTACTTATTATTCGACTTAGCTTTTAACTTGGGGGGGGGGGGGGGGGGGGGGGGGGGGGACTTACAACAGGTTTTCTATCACAGCAACTTGTTTTTTAATCTTCTTCACTCTTCAGTGCTGTGTTTTGTAGATTATCTACAACACTAAATCAGTAATCAACTAATTTGCATAACAAGTCACTTGTATGTTACGGTTGCATTTTCTTAATATATCACCTCTTCATGGCCCATATCCCTGGACATGTCGGCATGCCTTTTTCCAAGACCAGCCTGGGCAAGGTCAAACTCTTCAGAAAGAGGTTGGGGTTGTCTCCGGATTCAGGTTTAACAGTTATCCATAGATGGTATCCATAGCTAAAAGGCCTCCGAATTTTTAGATGCTGTGCCATAGGTTTTCAAACTCTGTATCTTTTGCTTTCCAGAACAAGATTTCCTGTGAAAAAAAATGGGAGAGATCTGATTTTGAAATATAAAGTCCGAATTTGAAATATAAAAATACTGTTACCATACTATACTAAAAATACAAAAAAGAATTAAAACATGACACACACACACACACACACACACACACACACACACACACACACACACACACACAGAGATAACCTGGGCCCATATTCACAAAGGTTCTCAGAGTCCTCTCAGAGAGCTCCTAACTAAAAATTCCTAGCAAGGAGTCTTAGCTTAAGAGTGATTCAGGAAGGTTGTAAGAGCAACTCTGAGCAAGGAGGAGACAGAAACTTTTATCTTAGGTTGTGTCCGAAATCATTCACTCATTCTCTACTCACTCCTCACTATATAGTGAATTAGATGTAGTGGACTACATCAGCTAAATTAAAACAACATTTCCAACACTACTCACTCACTCGCCAGCCGCTAACAGTGACGTAATTACACTTGCATCGCTCATGGACGGCTAGGGATTTACAGTAATTATTACTCTCAAACACTGCAAAACGGAATGCAGCATAAAGTCGAAATGATGAGAATAAAATTGAAATTTCAAGATCAAAGTGGAAATGACTAGAATAAAGCTGAAAAACAAATTCAAGATCAAAGTCAAAATGACGGGAATAAAGTTGAAATGACAAGAATACAGTCAAAAAATAATTTGAGATCAAAGTCGAAAGGACGAGAAAAAAAGTCAAAATAACCTGCTCTGATGTTTACCGGCAGTACGCCGGTTACAGTCAGGTCCTCAACAGTCACAGACACAACTTACAGTAGTAACAGCTGCCATACAGGAGCCTAAATGACAATCTTCGGAATCTGTGTTTGTGTGACAGGGTTGGTCTTTTATATTTTTATTGCATGTGGCGTTATATGAAGTGTGTGGGTAGGTAATGACTTTTCTGACTGGCCCTGAAGTACCCCCCCCTAAAACCAGCTCATTGGAGACCGGCGGGCAGGACTTCAGGACAGACACCTAAAAAGAGCAGCAGATAGCAGAGAGGGACGACAGTAGGACCGCAAGCAAAGCACGAGAAGCAACCCTGAAAAGACCCGATTGCTCTAGGAAGAAGAAGCAGCAGCCAGTTGTGGGCCTTTACGGTTTCCTGTGAAGAGAAGGAGGCTGATGTTGGGGAGTCACCGTGGAGTTGCCAAGGGGACCGTTGCTGTGAGGCACTGGCATTAGCTTTGAGGAGAAGCAACGTTGGATGCACCCCTCTCTGAGTTAAGTACCCTCACAGGACCTTTTTATATTGAACCTTGGACACGGTTATAATTGGGTCAAGGAACTTTTTAAACACAAAACACCAGTTTCATTCTTTTCTCTTTGTGGGTTTTAAGTGTTTTAAGGGGTTTAAGATCCTTTAGGGAGCTATTCTTTTATGCTAGTTCTTTTTTAGGATTTTACTCAGACACTTCTTTCTAGACCTGCAACCTGTCACAGAGCCATAATGTGTGTGTGTGTGTTTTTGTCAAAGATTTTCGTTATATTTTCTGTTATGTGTACAGGAAAGAAAAAGACATTTCAGGTACACAAAGCAGAACAATTTCGGAACAAAAACATTATATTCAATCACACTTATTCACACTACAAGAACTAAGAGACAAGACAACACACTCAATCAACATGGGGTATCAACAAGTGGACAAGTGGTATCGCAGAAATGAAGGGGAAGGGAAAGACAAGAGAAAAAGAAAGAAAAAGAGGAAAGGAGAAACATGCATTTAAGTATGTAATAATATTCAAATAATGAAAATAAATAAATAAATAAATAAGAAAATTAATAAATAAAGAAAGAAAGAAAATCAGCAAGTCAGTAGTTCATAGGTTTTCAGCCTCAATGACAGGGTATCTATATGAAGTAAAAAGGGTTGCCAGATTTCATGGGAGGTCTTAAGGGAACCTTTCAGGGAGAATCTGATTTTCTCAAGTCTCATGCAATGTAAAATTTCTTGAATACATCTGTTATGTGTAGGTGGGGATAAATGAGTCCATTTAAGAAGAATGAGCCTACTTGCTAGCAAGGTAGAAAAGTCAAAAATACAATATGAAAATTTTGACCAGCCAGAGGATGGAAACAGTCCAAAAAGAGCAATAAGAGGGTCGGCGTTCACAGTGCAGCCAAGGACTTTCCCTAATGTATCAAAAATGGTGCCCCAAAAATCAGTCAGTTTAGTGCATGACCAAAACATATGCATGTGCTCAGCTGGAGACAGTTTACACCTGTTACAGGAGTCGTCTCTATCTGGATAGATTTTGGCTAGTCTCACATTAGTGAAGTGTCTCCTGCGTAAAATCTTACATTGTAGAAGTTGTTGTCTGGCGCATATAGAAGAAGTATGAGCAAGGTTAAGTATGCGGTTCCTTTGTTTGTCGGAGATTGTGATTCTGGGGTCCTGGTCCCAAATAGCCCCGAGGGAGTGGAGGGAGGTGGGGTTTATTCTGAACATTGAGTTTTACAAGACTGAGGTCTGGGATTTATGGTTTACTTTGGTCAAAAGAAGGGAATCCATCAAGGTCTCTGGTCTCTTTATTTGACCAGGATTCAAAAGCTGAGTCGGAGCAGGATGGAAGAAATAAAAGGTTTTGATAAACTGGAGCAAGTTTCGATGAGGAATGTAGGCCAAATTGTTTCCTTAATTGACTCCAAATTTTCAAGGTCTCAGAAATAATGGCGTTCTGTGCTATTCGCTTGATTGGTGAAGGTAACTGTGAACAAATCACTGACCATAACGCAACGGGTGAGGAGGCTAGTTCCATGCAGGCCCATAGAGGGTGATTATTAGGAGCCATCTTAACATTCCAATAAAGGATTTGCTAATATTGCTAGCCCAGTAGTATCAGTAAAAATCAGGTGAGGCCAGACCCCAGAGAGATTTAGGAAGTTGGAGAGTTGATCTTTATTCTAGCTTATTTATTGCACCGTAAAAAAAGGAATTAATCAGCTGGCCAAGTGAAGAAAAAAAAGATTTGCAGATGAGCACTGGAACATGTTGAAAGATATAAAGAAAGCAGGGAAAAGTACCGTCATTATGATCAGGTTGATACGACCTGGTAAAGGTAAAGGGATAGTGGACCACCTGGTCAGATCTGATCTGCAGTGCTCAAGTAAAGGTTGAAAGTTTTTTGCAAAAATACTCAGAGAATGGTTTTGTTACAAGAACACCAAGATATTTTAATCCTTGGGTCGTTTTCCTAAAAGGAAAGAGAGCGAGAGGGAGGTTCTCTGCAGTGGAGTTAATTGGAAGGTACTCGCTTTTATGTAGGTTAATTTTTAGAGGTGTCCCAGTCCGATATTAATATCGGATATCGGTCCGATATCAGCAAAAAAAAACAAATATCGGTATCGTATCGGAATGCATCTAAAATCTCCGATATAAGCACTCTGATATAAGCAGTCCATTCCAGACTCCGCTCCTGCTGTTTTTATTTGATTTATTTAGGTTATTTTCTGGATTTTCTAATTTATTCTTTATTTTATTCAATTACTAGTATTTTTTCATGTTTAATGTTAAAATTTCTGTTACCCGTTGGTTAATAATAGATGGGTCAGTTTTTCCTCATACCTACTGTTGCTGACTGCTGTTCTTTGTTTGAATAAAATCACTGAATCAAGTCTTTTCTAACATGACAGACATACTACAAAATAAGTAATAAAAGTATGCATGTTTAATGCTGACATTGTATCGGATTAATATCGGTATCGGCCAATACTCAATGCTGCAGTATCGGTATCGTATCGGAAGTGAAAATGTAATATCGGGACATCCCTATTAATTCTATAGTCAGATAATTTCATAAATTGTTCTAGAATATCCAAGATAACAGGAAGTGATGAAGTTGGATCGGTGATGTAAAGCAGAAGGTCATCTGCATAAAGAAATAAGCCAAATCGAGAAAATCCCTTCAAATTTATCTTCATAACGAAGCCATACAGCTAAGGGCTTGACGGCTAGAGCAAGCAGAGATGGGGAAAGCAGGCATCTCTGACGAGTGCCCCAGGATAAAGGAAATGAATTAGATTTTATACCGTTAATATTAATCTTAGCCACAGGGGGAAATGTAAAGAAGCTTAATCCATGATATGAAGTTGGAGTCAAAACTGAATTTACTTAGAATATGGAACAAGTAGCTCCACTCGACCCGATTAAAAGCCTTTTCGGCGTCTAGAGATAGGATGATTTCAGCCGGGATGGAGTCTGAAGAAGAGCAGATGATGTTGAATAACCTTCTAGTATTACTGAAAAAGATTGTCGACCAGAGATGAAACTGGTCTGGTGCGGGTTCGTTAGCGTAGGGGTGACCTTCAGGAGACGAGTGGCGAGCACTTTGGACAATTTTTAGAGTCAACATTTAAGAGGGAGATGGGCCTATAGCTGCTGCAGTGGAGAGGATTTTTATCTTTCTTAAGTAACAAAGTTATTGACACTTCTGAGAATGTAGAAGGAAGTTTCCCTCTTGCAAACGCATCATTAAATACCCTTGCTAGGATGGGAGCTAGTTTGCTAGAAAAGGTTTTGAAAAATTCAGTGGAGTATCCGTCCAGGGGATTTGGAGCTTTGTAAAGACCCGATAGCTTCTTGGACCTCAGCAAATGTTATGGAGGCTCCTAGATTACTAAACACATTGTTGTCTACTTGAGGGAATGTAAAGTAGTCTAGGGGGTTTGGCTCTGACCAGTTGTGGAAGGAGATTTCGGACGAGTAGAGTGTTAAATAACAATTAGAGAAAGTATTAAAAATTTCCCTAGGATCTGTTGTAACTAACCCAGCTGGGGATGCTATGTTAGGTATGAGTTTAGAGGCAGTTGCAGAGCGGGCTTGATATGCTAATAGTTTGCCAGGTTTATCAACTTGTTCAAAGAAGCGTTGCTTTGTTTGTAAAAGCTGAATTTCAACTTTGCTGGTTGATAGCAATTCATATTGAGACTGTAGCTGTAATCTCTTTTTGTATAATGCAGCTGAGGGATTGGAGGCGTATTAGGCATCTAAAATACGGATTTTATCGGATAGTTCTGTCAACTTAGAAAGCTATGATTTTTTAGAATGGGAAACAAATAAGATGATCTGCCCGCGTAAATATGTTTTAAAAGAATCCCACAGTATATCACTGCTGATATCAGGCATGTCAATTATTGTAATTGTTAAAGAAGAAATTGATTTCCTCAATGAGAAATTCTTTAAATTTAGCTTCAGAGAGCAACTGTGACTTAAATTTCCAGAATTTGTGAGCAGGTCTGCAGAGGGAGAAAGTAATGTCTACTGATGCAAGGGCATGAACAGAGATGACTATACTATGATATTCACAGGCAACAGTACTGTGCAACAGTTTATTATCCAGTAGGAAGAAATCTATTTGTGAGAAGCTATGGTGCACATGAGAAAAGAAGGAAAATTCTTTGTTGTAAGGAAACCTAGTTCTCCAAGGGTCAGACAATCCCAAATGGTCTGTATGAAATTTTAAGGTGGTTGCTGATTTTGTTTGAGCGATATGTTTAGCAGATGATCTATCAAGTGTGGTGTCCTATACCAGATTAAAATCGCCCCAAACAATGATAAGGTGGTCTTAAAGATTAAGTGAAGAAGAAAAAAAAAAAAAGATACAAATTTTTCATCATTCCAAGTGGGAGCATACACTGAAGCCAGGACTACAGGGGTGGTTTGTCAGAGACTATAACAACACGTCCGTTAGGATCAGATATAGTAACAGAGGTTTCGAAGGAGTTGTATAACAATTGCAAGCACCCCTTACCCTCTCAGTAAACCCAGAGTGGAATAAGTGACCCATCCAAGCCCTTTTTACACAAGATATTTCAGAATTGCGAAGGTGAGTTTCTTGTAAGAAGCACAGATCTCCCCTTCAGGTGTTGCACGTGTGATATTACCTTGTTGACTTTGACGACATCATTCATTCCTTTGACATTCCATGAGACGAAACGAAGATTTCTACCAGACATCAAGATGGATTATTCGCAGAACTGGCTGACTGAGCTGTGAAAAGAGCAGAGAGAGAAAATGAAACAGAGAAAGAGAGCAGAAAAAAGAAAAACAAGGAGGAGGGATAACAAGATACAAGGAGAGACAAAACACACACACATACTTGTCATCAGTGGCGAATCGTGGCCCCAGCCACTGGGCCTCCAGTAGGACCATGGGACCACACGTGGCAATAAACAATAAAACAAAGAAATAAAAACAATAGCCAGAATCATGTGACATGGAAGTTTAGTATATTGATAGTTTTGTGGGATTACAAATTTATCATGTGCCTGAACACTGCAACACTTAACACAACTTCAAACAATTAAAAAAATTAAGATATAAAATTGTACAAAAAACAAAAACAGGGTTTCAAGTAATCCAGCAACCACACAGTCTTCTCCATTACTTTCCGCCATTTCTATTCACGTTCTGCCAACTAGATCTTCTCTTTTCTCCTCACTCATTCACAGCTACAGTTAGGCGTTTATCCATCAAAGTGATACTCTGGGATGGAACAAGTTGGGTCCTATCACAAGGTTTAGGGCAGAAATTACCCCTACAGCAGTGTTTTTGTGCAGCAGAAGCCCAGAGCACTCACACCAAACACCTCCTCCCTGCTCGTGTGCCGGTTTCTAGTGATGCTACAAGATGTGCCGAGGCTTCGAAGCGCGCATCGAGGCTTGCTTCATTAGGAGGAGGAGCCAAAAATGATGACGTCCAAAGCCTCGTTGCCCGACTGTACCACGTGACTGCTTCGGAAAGTGGTTCAGAGCTTACCGAGAGGTTTGACAGCAGCATAAGCCCATCAGGCTCCATTCCAGGTGATATTTTTTACTACTTTCTCCTGTGTTTGTCTGGAGATCCTACATGTAACCATGGCTGCATTGTTTACATGCGAAATTAGCTGTTAGCAGCCTGTAGCATGTAAATGCTAACTGGTGTAAGGCTTGATGATTTCCCTCGAGCTGAGGAGGAGGTGAGGACGACGTGCTGGTTCTCGGATGTGAGCTGGGAGGTGACGACGTGGACCTGTCCTTCCATCCATCGTTGTTGGGAACGTGGGATCTAGCTCCGGGGGATGGACGAGCTAGCTATGCTAACCCAGCGGCATCGTGCTGTTCACAGACGTGGCTGACGGAGCTGACATCGGATGCCACATTGGAGGAGCTTCGCCTGCTGTGAGCAGACAGGATCCAGGAGACAGAGACTGAACAGACTGCTGGGGAGGCTCAGTCCTGGACCCTGTGGAGGTGGAGATTGGCTGGGCTGGAGAGTGGTGGACGGGCTGTCATCATCTAATTTCTTATGGACATTGTTGCACTTTCCATGCTCTTTCTTACTTTTGTTTTCTTAGATGCTGCGGTGACTCCTGAATTTCCCCTCGGGGATAAAGAAAGTATTTTCTATTCTATTCTATTCAAAATGTAGGCTTTTGATAGAGTTGATCAGTCACTTATAGTGTTGATACTAGAGTTGGGAAAGCAGTTTTAGTTTTCAAAATAAAAAAGAGTAAAATCTCCCCTGTACTGTATATTATATTATATTGCCCATATATAAGCATATTCAGTGCTCCCTAGTTCCACACTTTCACTGTGCTCTGCCTGTTTGAGCTCATGCAATTTTCCTAAAGCAACAGAAAAGCATTATTACACAACCTGCCATATCATTGATACTACCATTTATGGGGAATTTACACACAGAATATTAAAAAATGCTGTTTTATATGAACATGTGTTCATTTATGTAGAGAATTTATTTTGTTGAACATTTTTTTATTTTCATTTTTGTAATTAACAGTCGTTCCCAAGAGCAAAAATAGGCACAGAAGTTCAATCACACATTATGTGGTTAAGCTATAACTGCCTGTGATTGTGTGCCTGATCAGCAGGTGGTTTCGTGAGCACATGAAGCTTCGCGAGATGAACCCTTTCTCAAACCACTTGGGCTTAAGTGGTTCGATGCTTCATGAGGCTTCATCTCACCATCACCACCGGTTTCCTCTGCACTCAGACGGGGCCATCTTTTACTTGACCAAAAACACAAATAAACGGACTCCAACCGAAAAAATCTGATATCGGTCTGAATTCACGCTTTATTTAGAGAATTTTCAGCTCGTTACTTTCACATAAAAACACCATTAAATAAGGCTCTAGTTCTCATCGTGTCTCTTCGTCCTGGCAGACTACCTGCGTTTGTTTATATCTGGCACGCCGTGCGCGCGGACTGATAAACTAAGCGGCGAGATCCTCGTAGCCAGCTGTGGCTCTGCAGCAGAGGTAGCGCCGTTTTACGACACGATGAGAACTAGAGCCTTATTTAGCGGTGTTTTTGTGTGAAAGTAACGCATTGAAAATTCTCTAAATAAAGCGTGAATGCAGACCGATATCAGATTTTTTTTGGTGGGAGCCTGTTTATTTGTGTTTTTGGTCAAGTAAAATATGGCCCCCTCTGAGTGCAGAGGAGCAGGGGGGGGGGGGGGGGGGGGGGGTGTTTGGTAAGTATTCGCGAATGGACGGAAGATGACAGGAAATGATCCCACCCACACCTGAAATAAATATGATTGGCTAAGACAGCTGTCATTGTAAAATTGTGTCCACATTCCCTTGAGTTACACAGGCATTCGTTGCAGTTACTGAAGGCCCTGCCTGCCAGAATGTGTCGCTGATTTACCCAGATACCATCAAAAGGAAAATTGTGATTGGTCCATTTTTCATTTAGTTATATAAACCCATTGTTTGCCAGGACAAGTTTATAAAAATAATATAAAACTCATTACTATGATTTCATTGAGTAAAATAAATAAATAAAAAATAAATAAAGAAATAAAATAACTATTAAGGAATTCTTTTAATATTTTTATTAGGCCTCCACTGAATACCTTGAAAGGCCCAGAGGGTTCCCCTCTGCTTCTCATGCACTCAAAACAAAACAAAAGAATCCCTTGGGAAAACTAAACTTCTGTATCATACAAGATACAAGACTTTCTATTCCTACAACTCCATCTTACCCCTGCTCCCATTACAAAACAAGAAAACATACATGAAGAGAATTAACCCCTAAAACAAGGAATGGCAACTGCTCAACAGATTATGCAAAATAGAGCAGCACCTAAAGCACTAAAGTTTCCAGTATGTGAGTATTAAATGTTAAAATATTCAAAGCATATAACTGGTGGTGGTCGGATTCACATTGGGTCACTAAGTTATCTCATTTATCACTACTAATGCACAGCTGCATAATTCAGGTCATTGCTGCCTTTCATATGGTTGTGGGGGCTCTGCACACTGTCGTTGCTGACACAAAGGTCGTCGGACCTCCGCACACTGTCACTTCTGTCACCAATGGTCATCGGACCTCTGCTCACTGTCACTGCTGACAAAAGGTCGTGGAACCTCTGCTTACTGTCATTGCTGACAAAAGGTCGTGGAACCTCTGCTTACTGTCATTGCTGACAAAAGGTTGTCGGACCTCTGCACACTGTCATTGCTCAGTTCCAAGGATGTCGGACTTCTCACCTCTGTCATTGCTCACATCATGGGTTGAGTTGCAATCATCATATTTCCTTTCTATCTTCACTTACCCCAATTATTTGTGTTATTTAACATTATTTCTATGCCTTCTCTTTGCTTTTATCTAGAATCATCAGACTCCCCCTAAGGTACGTATTCTTACGGGTGATAATCATAATTCATGCCATTGTACCCCCTACATTGATTATTTTGCTCAACGCTTGATGGGTTCTAACCGCCAAACTTCATTTGCATGCATTTATTCATTAAATCTGTTCATAACTTTTTCTGTTGTATAAGTCTCTCTTAATTGAACTACTGTCATATCTGAGGTGTGGCATTTTCTTCAATGTTACTCAGTGAATGATTTGACCTCTGCAATATATCAAGCCACCTGAAAGATCAAAACTTTATTAGAACACAGCATTGTCTTTCACACATGGTATGAATCATAGCAAAAAACAGATCTTAAAGAGTTCAAAACAGTCTGCATGATAGGCCTGGGGGATATATCGATTATACTGATTAATTGCTGTGAATGCAGCAATGCATTCACAGTATATGTTCTTCTGTGACAAAAAAATTTATTCTTCTTCTTCATTCTTCCGCCCGCTTTTTTGGACCGCTAAAACTCCAGCAAACTTCAACCGATTTTCACCGTTCAAACTTCAAAACGTGTGTTTCAGTGGGGACAAGGGGGCTATGACTTTTCAGAAACTTTTCACGAATAATTTCCGAGATATTCGACAATTTACGAAATTTTGGTCACATAGAGATGAATGGGGAATTTTCAAAATTTTCTCCCTTCAGGACATTTTCTCAGCCTGCTTCAAACCCTCCTCATTCAGTCATACATTCAGCTACAAACTCCATTCAAACTTCAAAATATTCAGCTATCTTTTGGCTTCATTCAGTGGGTTTCAAATGTTTCCTAGCATTCATAGTTTCTTCACAATGACCCTTCAAAGGTCATGATGCATTTCAGCTCTTCGAGCCGTTTAACATTGGTGTGTATTGGACGGAATGTTTTGGCTCAGAGTGGGAGATTCAAACGACAGAGCACGGAGAGGGGGAAACAAGACCTGAGAAACTTCTGGGTCAACTGCTCTCTTGGCCACATTTTTTGAGCTATCAACACAAATAAGCCCTCAGCATGTAAGTAGTCTTGTCCTGCTTCTGACAAAGTGGTTTTTAAAGCAAAAGGATGGAGCACTTTTTCACAAAATGGCCAACTGTCATGAGAAGTTAAAAAAAATCCCCATATACCTCCATGTTAATTCCTGAGGGGTTTTCTCAGAGATCAGTAAATTTTCCCTCATCTATCTATCGCTCTCGTGGGTTCGTTTCTTGACCTTCATGCATGAAATTTAGACGGACAGCTTCCTCTGGGTCTCAGGATTCCTACGGTGTGTTCATTTTTATTCTAGCCCTCACGGTTTTGGCAAGGTGACAGGAGATTCGGACTCTTGCTTTGCCACAAAATCTTCATAAGATTACAGTAACAAGGGCAAAGTTGTGCACCTGCACCTGCTGCCCTTGACGAGCTGGTCACCGTGGAAACCTTTGATCTCATGCAGCTGTTTATAGTAACTCATCAAAACATCCAGGAACAAAGACAAGCATGTGTCTGGTAATTTATCAGTAATAACCAATGTAAAATCTGGCTTCAGATAAGCCTCAGCAGACAGGTTTACATGATTGAACACACACACACACACACACACACACACACACACACACACACACACACACACACACACTCACACACACAGGGCAGAAAGTATCACACTTTAACAGCATTTGACTTCCATTTCCCTGAGTCAGCTCCTTATTTTCCTAGATTTTTTTCTTTAAATTTAAATTCCTTCCTTTAATTTCTGAATTGATTCAGCCATTCAAACTTTTAAATCCAATTTTAGATTACACTGATTCATGCTTCATCATCATTCTTTTTGTCAGAATTGCAAGCACCTTTACAGCCTGATTTCAAAAAGGGGTGTTGGGAATCAACAGACTCCACCAGCTCTCTGATGGCAGTTGGTAAACAATAATCACCATGGCAACATCTGGCTTCAGATGGGCCTCAGCCTACAGGCTTACATGGTTAAAAAACTCACACACAGTACACACTGGATTACATTTTAACAGGGTTTAAGATAGCAGACTTACATTTACCCTCAGTCAGGTCATTATTTCCATCAATGTTCTTTAAAATTTAATTCATTCCTTTAATTTTTGAATAGACGCAACCATTTCAACTTTAAATTCCTTCATCCATTCAATTTATTGTCCATTTATTTCCTTTCATCCAAGAGTTCATGGCAGGTTAATTTAGCATTCTGCATTAGCATTTGAGCGCAAGCTTTTACAGGACTTCTTTAAACAATTTTCAGACATATCCTCAGTCATTTATGATCAGCATTCTGCATCAGCAGTTGAGCACAAGCTTTTCAAGACTTCATTCAACCATTTTAAGACACATCTTCAGTCATTCATGTTCAGCGTTCTGCATTAGCATTTCAGTGCAAGCCTTGCCTGACTTTATTCAACCATTTTCAGACACATCTTCAGTCATTCATGTTCAGCTTCTGCTTTAGCATTTCAGCGCGAGTTATTTAAGACTTCATTCAGCCATTTTCAGACATATCTTCAGTCATCCATGTTCAGCATTCTGCATTAGCAGTTCAGCGCAAGCTGCTTCAGCATTCTGCATTCACAGCGCAATTTCTTCAGAAATTGCTTTTCTAGTTCGAACTTTTTCTTGTGGACGATTTAAAAAATTTGAATTTGAATTTTTCTCCCCCGCTATTGTGCACCTTTTATACTGCAGCAAGCGCTGACTCCACGTGTGTGCAGCATGCTTTAACAGTTCACTAACGAAACAACAGAAACCTAAGTGTCATAAAATGTTCTTAAATATCTTTGACACCCAGCACCTTGACAGACACGTGTTCCTTATGGTCTGTATCAACAGCCCTAAGAGGTTAATATAAACTAGACCTCTCGTCAGTAAACGTTCAAATCCCTTTCCTCCAATCCTCTGTTTTCTATCAGTCACCTTTCAGGAGTTTGATTAAGATCTTTAACTCAAACATTTCCAAAGCTGGGACCCTTTCATGTTCACCTGCAGATAATTAATAATGTGACTGAGGCGCGTCAAACCTGCTGCTCTTCAAAGTTAATACTCTGATCATTTTGAAAATTAGATAGTAAAGAAATATACATTAGTTTTTCTCAGAACATCCCCACTCTACTGAAGAAAATCCCCTCTTATGGTGACATGGACGGATCATGATTTGTGAAAGTAGACTGCGGGGAATAGCTGATATCGGAACGACAATGGGCGATCGAACTGAGCAGTGCTGCCTGGACAGACATGACTGAGAAGTTGTTTGGCTTTTACCTGGGGAAAGCTGAGTTCCGTCTTTCCCTGCAACTCCCTCTGTTCCACCAACTCAATCCTCCATTCAGCAGTAAGGCATGACATTTGTGAGCCCACACTTGAATAAATAGCATTTATTTTTACTTATTTGTCTGTATTAAAATACAGGATAAACAGGCTACAGCCTTAAAAAATAAAACTAGACAGAAACAAAGTGGGTTTTTTAAATCGTTTAAAAGCAGAATATAACAGAACAGTGCTGTAGTGCACTGAAACAGTACTGTACACGCTTTTCCTAGCAGGATTTTTAAATTCAAAATGTACAAAATAGTGCAGCTTTCAATGTGAATGTGCCTCCCTTATAACTACAAAGCGAAGTTTTTGAAACAGAAGAAGAGCTGAAACTTTAATTCCAAGAGTCAAATAGAGGTTACTTTTATTATTTTAAGTTTTTGACAAAATTAAAACAAAACTGGTTTTGAGTTGTCTCTGTCATTTGTACTTATCGTTTTCTTTAAAAGGAAAAAAAAAAACATCAAAAAATCGTAACTTGAAATTTTTCTGAAAAAATCAAAGATTTTATTTTAAGGCCATATCACCCAGCCCTACTGCATGAATTTCCACTGGATTTTTCCTGCGCGCTCTTAAGTGCTTGGCTGTGCGTCAGCGCGCACAACCTAAGCACCAATTTCAAGTTCAGTTTTGATTTTTAAAATTAAAGTCAAAAAGCTCACTCTTTCTTTGTTTTTTAAAATCCTTTATATCCTGAACAGAACATCTAACAATTTTCAGAACATACACGGATCCTGAAGACAGCCGTTTGTCCTGTATGGCAGCTGCCACTACTGTCAATTTTGCCTGTGGCTGTTGAGGAGCTGGGTGTACTCAGTGTACTACCGCTAAACATCAGGGCAGGTTGTTGAGACTTCTTCCCCTCATTTTGACTTAAGTCTCCCAATTTTGACTTTAAATTTGAAATTCCAATTTATTGTCATCATTTCGGCTTTAATCTCAAAATCGTTTTTCGACTTCATTCTTCTTCATTTCAACCTTTTCTTCAACTCTATTCTCGTCGTTTTGACTTTTATCTCAATTTTTTTTACTTTATCCTTGTCCTTTCTTCTTTAATCTGGACATTTTAACTTTATTCTCGTCATTACCTCTTCATCTCGAAATTGTTTTTCGACTTTATTCCAGTCATTTCAACTTTAATCTTGACATTTCAACTTGGTTTGCGTCATTTTGATTTCAATCTTTTCGACTTTATTCTCATCATTATGACTTTAACCTCGATTTGCGCAAAATTGTTTTCTCCGTCCAAAATGGCCCTAATCTGCTTCCCTAGAAACAGATCCAGCCACTGATGATTACTTTTTTTTTTCTTCAAAACATTGTCATACTCAAACATTTATATTTCCACAGGTATAATGCCGGTGTTGCTCATAAACGGGATAAGTTAACTGTACGGAGCCTAAAAAGGGGGACTCCAGTAGATTATAAACCCAACTATTGATAAAATATAACCATGGTGTTGTAGTGGGTGGCTATGAATGGTGTTAAGTGTAAACATCATGTCAGGCTTTCCAGAAATGTGTATTAGGTGTTTCATCTGTAAGTTTGAAATTATGCAAGTGTTCACAAGCTGGTCTACACAGAGATGGTCTTTGTGGTGAGGTTGTCCTCACAGCTTGAAGGGTGAATTTGTGCTGTAGCTGTATATTTGCATAGTCTTTCGATACCAGTAGTAACTTTGAGCCTAAATTGTTGCTTTCCTCTTTCCATAAGCTCCAAGACCCTGTGTTTCCCCTGCCCCTTTGACCCCCATCCAAACTGGACTACAAGTGAAATCATTTGTTGTGACCTTTTGTTTCTGTTTTTACAGGACCTCCAGAGCTGACTGAGCTGTGAGGGTAGCATCGCCTGGACCAGCATGGACCAGCTTGTGAACATTTGCGCCTTTTCTCACTAACTGATCAAACACCTAAAACACATTTCTTGGAAAGCCCAACATTATACTTACAATCTATATCATTTACAACACCAAGAACAACACTACACTACACTCGGCGCTGCCCAAGTAGCTGCCTGTTGAAGCAGCTCTCTCTTCTTTGTCCGTTTCTTGTAATTCTTTTCGTCTCTTTTTCGTCATCTTTGTATTTGAAGTGGATCATTACTTTGTATGGTTCATTGATGGTCATGGACACCAAACTTTTTGTGGCTTCAGCGATGTTTTTACTACTTTTCGCCTGTGTTCGTCTGGAGATCCTACATCTAACCATGGCTGCATTGTTTACATGTGAAATTAGCTGTTAGCAGCCTGTAGCATGTCAATGCTAACTGGAGTAGGGCTTGATGATTTCCCTCAAGGTGAGGAGGATGAGGTGAGGACGACGTGCTGGTTCTGGGGTGTGAGCCAGGAGGTGAAGACGTGGACCTGTCCTTCCATCCATCGTTGTTGGGAACTTGGGATCTTGGGATCTAACTCCGGTGGGATGGACGAGCTAGCCGTGCTAGCCCAGCAGCAGAGGGGCTGCTGGGGGGCAGTGTGGCATCATGCTGTTCACAGACGTGGCTGACTGAGCTGACATCGGACGCCGGTGACACATTGGAGGAGCTTCGCCTGCTGTGGGCAGACAGGATCCAGGAGACAGAGACTGAACAGACTGCTGGGGGGGCTCAGTCCTGGATCCTGTGGAGACTGGCTGGGCTGGAGAATGGTGGACGGGCTGTCGTCATCTATTTTCTTGTGGACCTTTTTGCACTTTCTATACACTTTCCTACTTTCGTTTTCTTGATTGCTGCTGTGACTCCTGAATTTCCCCTAGGGAATAAATAAAGTATTTTCTATTTATATATGAATATTAGGGCTGTCATTTTAACGCGTTAATTAGATTAATTAATTACACCGCAAAGTAACGCGTCATAAAAATTAACGCAGATTGATCTGGATCCCAAACCCGCGAGGGGTTCAAAGACGCACTTATTTTCAAATGTATTTTCAAAAGCAGGTTAAACTGAGAATACTTCACTTTTCTTTGATCCAAGACTTGAAAAAAGTGTTTTGTACATAGTTCCTTACAGTTTTTAGCCTTTAGCCCTGGTTCTCCTGACCTCATAGAAGTATAGAAGTTCATATTGCATCGAGTAAAAATGTGAACAGAAGCAAAAAATGTCCTAAAAATCAAATCAGCTTACCTCAGGTGCAGGACTGTGTAGATTTTGTAAAGATAGAACCATAACACTCAGGGTACCTAAAAATGTGTTTTATATATTCCCACCTTATTTTTAAATGTCTTTTAATGTAATTTTAATGTCCTGGAATTCAGATTCTTTATTTTGGGGCCTTAAGCAGATGTGAGATTAAAATGCGATTAATTAGATTATTTAATTACAAATCCTGTAATTAATTAGATTAATTTTTTTAATTGCCTGACAGCACTAATAAATATATAATTATGTTTATTTATTTGGGTCACTCACTCCCTTTCAGGCCATATTCTCCTTACTATTGTCAAACATCTTTCATGACCAACACCAGCATGATACCTGTGGAAATATAAGCGTTTGAATGTGACAATGTTCTGAAATTTAAATAAAAAAAATACACAAATACATAAATAAAAGATTTGTTTCCAGTGTGTTTATACAACAGATTTGTTTTGCATGAAGTAGATGACCAAACACCAATACTACTAACACCAAACACAAGTGTGAAAAACTGTAGAAGAGAACATAAGATCATGGTGAAATATATAAAACTTTTCACAAAGTGCACTTTGTTAAATTAACAGTAGCAGCATCAGGGGTGTGCTATATCATACCATTTACAACAATACTGGTATAATTTTTTTGACAATATAAATTTGTCATTTCACGGTATTTACAGTGCAGAGACACAATGACATATGACGCTTCCTGCTGTGTACGAAACAACAATGGCGAGAGCGAAAGTAGCACTACAGCATCATCGTCCTCACATAAGGATTTAGTGCCTAAAAGAGGAGCAGAGCAGCGCAGAGCAGCGCAGAGCAGCGCAGAGCAGCGCAGCGCAGCTCAGCGCAGAGCAGAGCAGAGCAGCGCAGAGCAGAGCAGCGCAGAGCAGCGCACAGCAGCGCACAGCAGAGCAGCGCACAGCAGAGCAGCGCAGAGCAGCGCACAGCAGAGCAGCGCACAGCAGAGCAGCGCAGAGCAGCGCAGTGCCCATAGCAGCTGGATACCCGAGAATACAAGATCACAGGAAAACCACGTTTCAGCAGGAATCCCACCCATGACGACACACCTTCATGGTAATTAATTAGTATGTTAAGTAGGGATGTCCCGATATTACATTTTCATTTCCGATACGATACCAATATTTATCCGATATGATATCAGCATTAAACATGCCTACTTTGATTACTTATTTTGTAGTATGTCTGACATGTTAGAAAAGGCTTGATTAAGTGATATTATTCAAACAAAGAACAGTAGTCAGCAAAAGTAGGTATGAGGAAAAACTGACCCATTTATTATTAACCAACGGGAAACAGAAATTTTAACATTAAACATAAAAAATACTCGTAGTTGAATAAAATAAAGAATAAATTAGAAGACCCAGAAAATAACCTAAGTAAATCAAATAAAAACAGCAGGAGCGGAGTCTGGAATAGACTGCTTATATCGGAGTGCTGATATTGGACATTTTCGATGCATTTCGATACGATACCGATATTTGTTTTTTTTGCTAATATCGGACCGATATTAATATCGGACTGGGACACCTCTAATGTTAAGCTCATCTTGCCCTCTCCAAACTTAAGCGCCTTTAGTCCATGCCTTCTCCTTTGTGTTGGTGTCCTTATAGAAAGAATGTGTTGTTAGAATAATGAAGTTTTTCGCCTGCTAGATTAACTTTTCCTTTTTTTTATTTTTTCCTTCTTTTCCCCTTGTCTGCATTATCTTTTCTGCTGAGCACTGTGTCATATGACAGCGTTGAAAAGACCAATGCATTTTTTTTTCTAGCAGTCAGATTAACTGCTATAGTGACCATCACCAGCCCTCCCTGTAGGCTACTCCATCATTCTAAACTTTATTTAACCCCTGATGTGAGCTATAGGGGAGGGCCGTGCCACACCACAGTGTGAAAGAAGGGGAAATAATGACAGGCAGGACAAGACAAGACAAACAGAAGGGAGGACAAACGTCTACTACTGTTGATTTAAGATAGCAATTCAAGTGCTGGGCTAATGCAATACAGGAAGTAAAGGTTGTACGAAACCAGGGACACCAGAAATGGGGTCTTGAAAGCGTGGGGAGCTTGGGCCTACGTGGATAGGAGAAGAAGTGGCATGCATCACAGGATGTGAGAAGATGTGTAATAGTACCCGACTCAGCATGCTCTGACGGGATCTATCATAACTCTTAGTTAGTCTCGACAGAAGCTTGAGTATCTGCACGCATGTGAGGTGGTCACCGAATATCCAAGTAAGTAAAACACAGCCAGGGGCGCCCCCCGGGGGCCACCAGGGCATCCGGGCCCCCCCACACAGTCCCCAAACCGGGCCCAGGGACAACCCTAGGACTCAAGGGGGCACAGACCTGCCTCCCCGCCGATACCAAAGACAGCACCCAGGGCCCAGAGCAGCGGCCCCCCCTGCAGATCGCACCCGCCCTCCCCGACCACCCGTCCGCCCGGCCCTAAGCCACCCCCACCCCCAGCACCCAGCCACCCCCACGCCCCCCGCGGCAGGCCGGAGGCCCCAAGCCACACAAGAGCCAGCCCCCCCAGGACCAGCCCCCTCCCCAGAGGGGAGGCCACGAACCACAGCCAGGCCAGGTGGGGCAAGATGTTGGCATGTAGCGGTGGGATGGAGGTCCAGGCCCATCCCCCAGAAAATCTGAGGCCATGAGAGGCCTAGCAGACACAGTGAAGGGGACAGAGGGATGGGGCAGCCCAAAATATTTGAGAGAGATGTGATAATATCAACCCAAAATTGTTGGACAGGTGTGCAGTTCCAGGTGGCATGAAGGTAAGTGTCTGGAGTGTGTTGGGAGCAGTGGGTGCAAGTGTCAGATTGTGCTAAACCCATTTTAAACATCCTATGCCCTGTAAAGTGGACCCTGTGGATGATTTTGTACTGGATTAGTTGGATATTACTGTTGCTCTTATGGAGAAGGTGTTTTCACAGATTTGGTTCCAGAAGTCAGCATTGGGGGTGAGGGCCAGGTCTTGTTCCCACTTTATAAAGAATTACGATACTTGATCAAACTTACACGAGGCTAAAACCAGCGCTCGAAGCATAGCTTGTTTACATTCCCTGCAGCTGGAAGGAGGAGGGGGGACGGAGCGCACTAGCGCTGCGCGTAAGGACACATGAGTTAGTTAGGTCAAGATAAATGTTTATATTTCCGAAGACTTAATGCACTTAAAAAATATTTTATGTATGGCACTCTTAAACTGTGGTATTACTTTTTGATTTTAGTTCTTGTAGGCAGAGAAAATAGCCTTTGAATTTGGTACCGTCTGTCCCTGTTAGCGTCGATTTCCTCGTCACCATTGATTAAAGTTTGTGTCTTACTGAGGGAGAGGAGACAACTTTCTACTGTATCTAATGTCCTTAGTGGTCACATAGAGCTCATACAACCCCACTTCAAAAAAACTGAACTATCCCTTTAATGGGAAGAATACTTGATTTAGACCAGTTTATTAAATAATCTGATGGATGGGAGAATGATCGGATTGAATTAATAGTTTCTTTTAATGATTTAGATTTGGATTTCTGATGTAACAATATGTCATCTGCATATAAACTGATTTTGTGATGAGATGTTGGAGTCTCGATACCTATAATGTTACTATTCTGGCGAATGGCTGCTGCTAGGGGTTCAATAAAGATAGTAAATAATGGGGGGGAGAGTGGGCACCCTCTAGATTAACTTTCCTCTGGATCTGACCTACTTACTTTGCTTACATTTCAAGCTTGTGTAGTAGTAGTAAATGATTGGAGAAGTGGCATCCATACTGTGTGTGCAATAAAAATGCTGTTGTTCAGAAGCAGCAATCACTAATAATGAGTTGTTTGTTTTTTTCCCATAACGTCATGAATATCATTATCACAAATTTTTGGCTGGTCGGCTACTAGCTAGATACATTCAACAAAAAGAAACATTAAGTGCCATTCCAGCCATTCAGGGGGCTGATAGCAGACTTCTGTGTGATCCTAAAGAAATAAGTGGGACTTTTAGAGACTTCTATGTTAAACTATATACCGCCGAGCTAACAGTGAGTAAAATAGATATTATATCCTTTCTCTCAACTCTCAATCTTCCTCGATTATCAGAGGACCAACTTGAGCAACTGGATTCACCCATCACTATTGAAGAAATAATGAATGTCATCAAAAATCTACTTTCAAGTAAAGCTCCAGGCTTAGATGGCTTTACAGCAGAGTTTTATAAAGCATATTCTGCAGAGCTAGCACCTTTGCTTTTAGAAACTTATAATGAAGCATATGACAAGGGCAGACTTCCTCCCTCTTTGACAGAGGCTGCTATTACTCTTATTTTAAAAGCTGGTAAAGATCCCTTGGATTTCAAAAGCTATAGACCAATAAGTCTGACGTCCTACGATAAGTATATATTATCCAAAATCTTAGCCAACCGACTATGCAAAGTTATAACTTCCCTGATCCATCCTGACCAGGTTGGCTTTATACATCCTCCCTGTTCTGCAGACAACATCAGAAGGTTTATTGATATAATGTGGGTCTGTCAGGACTACACCTATGGAGATAATTTTGTTTCTTTATTATTCAATCAAAAAGAATAGATTTGAAACCAAAAAAGAGATTTGTAATCAAAAGACAATAAGTAGGAAATGAAAAAAAAAAGTTGAGATCAAAACAGAGCAGGTTGCAATTGAAAAAAAAAAGTTGAGATCAAAATATAACAGTTTGCATTTGAAAAAAAAAAAGTTGAGATCAAAATACAACAGGTTGCATTTGACGGACGTCATGCTCAGCAGACCGCTGCTTCACCGGCTGGCCGAGAGGTCTGCACAGAGCGGACCGCGGTGCCGTTAACGAGAACCGAGATGCGGCTCGGCAAGGCTCAGCTGGCCGCTGTAGCATGGCTGCTAGCTGTTAGCGCACAGTTTAAAGCTTCTGTGAGCTTAGATGCTTTCACCACATGTGAAAATGATCCATCGTTTGATTTTTCAGCTCGTAGGGCTCGCGTTTGTTTTCACTCAGGTCCAAACAATTGATCAGTGAGCGTCACGTTGTCATGGCAACTGACCGGAGGAAGGCGTATGTCACTGTGTGTCAGAGAGAGACAGAGAGAGACGAAATAATGCTACACCAGACAGTTGTCCTGAAGTTTTTAGTGCAAACAGTATTATAATTATTTATTTATGTGATTGGTTGAACAACATTCCAAGAGTGTCTTGAGCATTCTCACTCTGCTTTGACTGGTGTTAAAATGTTATACATAAATGTTATACGTCCGTGACATGTCCCGTTAGGCGCGACTCTGCTCAACGAAGTTGTAACGTTGTCAGGTGATGAAAAAGACACCTGATCATGTGTTAATGGAGTGCTAAAAGTGAATTAAAAAGCTTAGCCTGGCGTGGGGGGGCAGGTAAAGCCTGGCGGGCCCGCCAGGCTTACAATACACTGGGAGAAACCCTGTACTGTTGTGTAGGAACCATGCCCCCGCGTGTACCGTGGAACAGTGTTTTAATCACTAACTATCTTAGCTAATGTAACTATGCTCAGGCCGTGACTAGCAGAGACAACCATGCTAATTAGCGTGCTTGCAGCAGTAGGGCATTATAATTCATTATACTGTGTTGTTGTTTTTGTGAGTGTACAGCGGACTCTAGCCAGAGGCTATCAACTTACCTCCAGGCGTTGTGTAAGGAAGTGGTAGCTGGCGCTCGCACTCGGTAAAGCCAGGTCAAACCAACCAATAGAAACTATTCTGTCATCCACCAGCGTAGGCCCCGCCCAGTAAGTGCAGTAGAATTCGCAAGCAAAACTTTGGAGTTTGCACACAAAAAGGAATGATTTGCAAGAGAAGGTTTTCAACTTGAAAGCAAAGAGGGCTGATTTATAAGCAAAATGGAAAGAACTAGGTTCTCAGTTTAATTTTTCAACCGCAACCTGTTGTGTTTTGATCTCAACTTTTTTTTTTTCAAATGCAACCTGTTGTATTTTGATCTCAACTTTTTTTTTTTTTCAATTGAAACCTGCTTTGTTTTATTCTCAACTTTTTTTTTTCATTTCCTACTTATTGTCTTTTGATTACAAATCTCTTTTTTTGGTTTCAAATCTATTATTTTTGACTGAATAATACAGAAACAAAATTATCTACATATACACCTCCCCTCTGGCAGCCATCTCCTTGGACGCCGAGAAGGCTTTTGACAGGGTTGAGTGGCAGTTTCTGCGGTGCTTCTCAAAGCTCCAAAGTTCCATCCTCGCCTCCTCCACTTGCGTCTTAGTCCCGCCCACCAGAGATGCATGCCAGAGACGCGAGGAAACAAAGAGAGAAGAGAAGGAGGTTAATTTTATGAGCATTGAGATGTCCTCTCCTCCGGAGCGTCACATGAAGCGACGTATTTTAGTGATGACGGCGTCACAGCTGGATAAACCGGTCTGAGCGCACGAGACAAACTAAACTAAGGAAAATAATGAAACAACAGGGCGCTCAACCGCAGAAAATTCATATTCACTTTCAGATCAGTTTAACATGAATATGTTCATGAATGAAAAAGAAAAATGTCACGTTTTCCTAGGCCCAGATTGATAGTTTTTAAGTCTTATATTGGGGCCACTTTGTGTTCATAAATAATGTGTTTATTCTGCTATAAGCACTGCTATAAGCACTGGTGGGACAGGAGGAGAGAGAAGTGGAGCTGTCTGCAGCGGTGCCTTTCATCCATTACGCGCACGCAGAGGGACAGAGGTGAAACTGTTGCTGTATCAGCCAATAATGGCATGATCTCACACCCATCACTGATAAAACAACAGTTTGCTACTGTATGAAAATGGCGTGGTTATGTGTTATTTTTAAAGGTATTATTGAACTGGCTCGAGTGGGCCAGTGGAGTGCGCAGTCAGCTGACCCGGAGCCTTTGAGTTTCACTTTCAGCCTGCATGTGTTGTCTGTTGTCCGGTCTCTGGGGCTCTTTCTAATTGTCTGTTGTCATCCTCAGTGAGAATGAATGTTGTAATCATCCAGATAAATATCAAACATGAAAATTCTCGGGGCGGCTCCGACGAGTCTGTGAGACGATGGTGGGGCTAAAGATTCATCTGTCAACCGCTCACACGAGAAGATAATCTTGCCTGAACGTCGGCCGATTTTAGTCCACGACCAGATTTCTTCCCCGATTGTCGGGAGGACCGAATCTGGGTTAAATCGGGGCAAGAATCCTGTAGTGTGAGCCAGACTTTATGCTTAGACAGCTTATCTTGCTCCATGGAGCTCACGTTTCACACATGTGGACAGCTGACGCTTTATAGCCGGCTCTGATACGTCACAAGGGGACGTGTCTGTCAGTGAAAAGACTTCCGCGAAGCCTGCTCTTGTGTTTCCTCGATTATGCCTCCTCCAGCTCAGTCTCCTCTCTCCTCTCTCCTCCGAGCACATTTGGCGCTTTGAAATGTCCTCCAGCATGGCTGATCACAACATACTTCCGGTGTCGCGGAGGAGAGAGGAGATAGGAGACTGCATTTTGGCACATTGGGAAGCACCCCTGCTCTCTGCCCTGGAGTCTTTTGGTTTTGGCCAGAGGTTCATAGATTGGGTCAGCCTTATTTACACTCATCCCACAGCTTCTGTTCTCACTAATGGTGTCATATCCTCTCCATTTGACCTAGGTAGAGGCACTAGACAGGGGGATCCTCTTTCTCCCCGGCTCTTTGCTGTTGCGCTGGAGCCATTAGCAGTGGCTATCCGCAGTGAGCCTACATTTCCAGGCATTTTAGTTGGAGAGCATCGCCATAAATTAATGCTATATACATTCTCTTATTTGTTTCAGATCCTCTCTCCTCTCCCTGTTTAAAATTAAAGATAGGTTTTCTTCCGTTTCAGGTTTTAAAGTGAATTGGTCAAAGTCTGAGGCTCTTCCTCTTACACCATACTGCCCTAAATCTCTCTTCCAATTTGGTAACTTTGCCTGGCCCAAGAAAGGCATTGAGTATCTAGGTATAACATTTCCACCTGTGCTAGCTGATTTGATTAAAAGAAATTTTGACCCTTTAACAGAGAGCTTGCGAGCTGATGTGACACAGTGGTCCCCACTTTATCTCTCCATGTGGGGTAAGGCAAATATAATTAAAATGATGCGCATCCTATATAGGCATATCTCCTTCCTTTAAAATTTAACAATGAACCAAAAATCAACTTAAAGTGCAACAGCAACATAAAAAGGCATATCTCCTTTTAATATTGGTTGAACGACCATTAATAAAATAGAACTCAAAGAAACATTAAAAGACATCTTCCTTGAAATAAGGAGAATGAAAGAACCTGAGCTTATAATTTCAGATTTTTTTTTCAAAAAGACACGCCAGATATAAACAAACAGATATAAACAATAATAATGGAATGCAAAGTGAACGGCAGGTCATCCTCGCTCTCATAATCACTCATCTTCACGTTGTTATTGCATGATTCGTCCTGGCAGACTACCTGCGTTTATTTATATCTGGCACACCGTGTGTGCGGACTGATACACTAAGTGGCGAGCGCCTCGTAGCTAGCTGTGGCTCTGCAGCGGAGGTAGCGCCGTTTTATGACACGATGAGAGCAAGAGACTTATTTAGCGGTGTTTTTGTGTGAAAGTAACGCGCTGAAAATTCTCTAAAAAAGGCGTGAATGCAGACAGATATCAGATTTTTTCGGTGGGAGTCTGTTTATTTATGTTTTGGGTCGAGTAAAATATGAGTGCATAGGAAACCGGCACATGAGCAGTGAGGGGGTGTTTGGTGCGTGTGCCCTGAGCTTCTGCTGCACAAAAAACACTGCTGTAGGGGGAATCTCTGCCCTAACCCTTGTGATAGAACCCAACTTCCATCCTGGAGAATCGCTTTGGGCACGGCACAGTGTGTATGGCCAGTGTGTCGCAGGGCGTTCAAGCTCCTCCTCTCCTCTGCTTGCCACGTCTGCACACGTCCCGTCTCCGCTCATCAAAAGATGTGTGCGGACGAGAACACAGCTTTTTTCAGAAATCAATCCATGGGTCACGTGTGTGCCGAACCGATTACGTCGATCTGGTCAATGATGATCCGCTGCACCACTAGTCACACCGGTGGACAAATGTCATGTTTAAAACAAAATATTTTCATATTTGAATTTTAAAGCTCATTAACTACAGATGTATTTATTCTGGAAGTTTATACTGTAAAGGAAAAAATAGGGGTTTTAATTAAATATTATAAATTATTATTTATATTTGTCACAAAGGACACAAAATGTAGCGTCACGTCAAGCACCCACATAAATGTGGAAATAGAATTAAATATTGATAAATAAGTAAATAAAAGCCCTCTACTCTCACGGTTAATTATCTTATGTCTTATCTTAAGTAGCAGACACTGCCAGCATGAAATACAGCAGAAAATAATATTCATATGAGAGGGTGGTTCTAAAGCCACATTTCCACCAAGCAGACCAGTTCGGTTCGTCTGGGTAAGGCATGGATTTTGTGGTGTTTCCACTGACTTATCCCGGGAAAGATCCCCAAATAACCGAGACGAGCCGTCCCACGTTTTAGGACCCTTTTCGTATGCAACTATTGCAGTTTTTCTCAGTTGCTTTGGTTCATTTCTCAGATCAGAATTGAAATTCTCAAAACTACTTGTTCAATCTTCACATCATTGTGTCACTTGTGCAGTAAATCAATTTCAATTGTTTGGACATGCATGCAAATGATTATGTAGAATTCTCTTTTGTTTGCTACATTATCAGGTGCTTTAGTCATATTTGTAGCCCACCTTTACCCACTATATTAGGAAAGGGCCTCTAGGTTCTTAAATATTATATTGAGAGCTAATGAAGAGATACTGCTTCATCTATGTTACTGTGTAAAAAATCCCAAGTGTGCCTTTAATATTCGATACCCACTCTTATTACGATCTTTCATACAGAGAAACCAAGATCAGATTAAATGATCAAACTTTTAAGTTAAATGCAAACTTCCAGTTTACTGAACATTTTTAAAATCAACATTATAACAAGTAAACCAACAATAAATCATAATTGCTCCTGAAATCTGTATTTTCTCAGTTTCTTGGCTTAAAATAATAAGTTTCTTAACTTGAAATAATATGTTTCTTAACTTAAAATAATAACCTATGTAAGGGGCCACACACACTCACACCTGCCTGGTTATTAAGTTTAGAAAAACCCTATAGTTGCAGGCCTGCGGTGAGGCCCAAAACTTAATTGCTGCTTCACTCTAGGAGCAAACCAAAATAAACCCTGAGCTTGTAGTTCAGTCAGTACTCACAGCCTCCAGTCCAAGTTCACGTGAAGAGAAATCCAAACAGTGTCCTACGATGACAGCTCCATCCTCCCACTTTGGCGAATGCAGGGTTAGCCTTTAGCAAGCGATGTCCAGGAAAGCAAAGATAAAATCCACACTTTGAACTTTTCCAGCAGTCTATTAGCACTTTGAGAACGACCAATCTTCATATCCAGTCCGGAATGATGAGAAAGAAGTCTCCATAGAAAGCTGACTGAGCAAAACTAGTCCGTTGGCGGCGCTACATCTGCTAGACTAGCGAATGCTACATGCTACGGTGCTAAACTGCTTCAAAAGTTCTGTAAACAACCTACTGCAGGGCAGACTTCGGGCAGAAATTATCCATAGTTGATCCACAAGCAATAGACGAGTGTTCATTGACGACCATTGAGCTAAAAGTCCAGAAAACTCTTCTAATTACTCAAAAATAGCAGCCACATGGCAGATTCAAATTGCGTCTCTCCAGGTCAAGCTAGCGTATCCCACTTCCGGTTTCTTAGTAAAGCGAATACGAAACTGATCGGCAAGGGTTGTGTACACAGCACTTCCTTTTAGCTCTTTCACAATAAAAACAAAATATAATACATGAAAACATTTTGTATTTCACTCGTTTTTAACTGATACTCATCACTCGTTTACTTTGAACAGATTTTAAACCTTTTTAACACATACATGAAATACAATTTTAACCATATTTATTTGTACTCTTAGATAATTATTTTATTTCTTTATTTTGTTTTTTTTTGTTTTTATTTATTTATTTTACTCAATGAAATCATAGCAATGAGTTTTATATTATTTTTATAAACTTGTCCTGGCAAACAATGGGGTTAATATAACGAAAGGGAAAATGGACCAATCACAATTTTCCCTTTGATGGTATCTTTGTAAATCAGCGACACATTCTGGCAGGTAGGGCAACGAATGCCTGTGTAACTCAAGCGAATGTGGACACAATTTGACAATGACAGTTGTCTTAGCCAATCATATTTTGATAAACTGTGGGCGGGCTCATACCTGTCATCTTCCGGGGAATCGCGAGTACTTACCAAACACCCCCTCCCTGCCCCTCTGCACTCTGACGGGGCAATATTTTACTTGACCAAAAACACAAATAAACAGACTCTCACCAAAAAAATCTGATATCTGTCTGCATTCACGCTTTATTTAGAGAATTTTCAGCGCGTTACTTTCACACAAAAACACAGCTAAATAAGGCTCTATAGTTCTCATGGTGTCGTAAAACGGCGCTACCTCTGCTGCAGAGCCACAGCTGGCTACGAGGCTCTCGCCACTTAGTGTATCAGTCTGTGGCGTTCCAGATATAAATAAACGCAGGTAGTCTGTCAGGACAAAGAGACACTGCGAGAACTAAAGCCTTATTTAGCGGTGTTTTTTGTGTGAAAGTAACGCGCTGAAAGTGCTCTACACAAAGCGTGAATGCAGACCGATATCAGATTTTTTCTGTGGGAGTCCGTTTATTTGTGTTTTTAATCAAGTAAAATATGGCTCCGTCTGAGTGCAGGGGAAACCAACAGAGGAGCAGTGAGGGGGTGTTTGGTGCGAGCGCTCTGGGCTTCTGCTGCACAAAAACACTGCTGTAGGGGTAATTTCTGCCCTAAACCTTGTGATAGGACCCAACTTGTTCCATCCTGGAGTATCACTTTCATGGATAAACACCAAACTGTAGCTGTGAGTGAGAGAGGAGAAAAGAGAAGATCTAGTTGGCAGAACGTGAAGAGAAATGGCAGAAAGTAATGGAGAAGACTGTGTGGTTGCTGGATTACTTGAAACTTGTTTTTTTTTGTTTTGTTTTTTTTTTCAATTTTATATCTTAATTTTTTTAATTGTTTGAATTTGTGTTAGGTGTTGCAGTGTTCAGGCACATGATAAATATTTAATCCCACAAAACTATCAATATACTAAACTTCCATGTCACATGATTCTGGCTATTGTTTTTATTTCTTTTTTTGATTGTTTATTGCCACATGTGGTCCCATGGTCCTACTGAAGGCCAAGTGGCTGGGGCCACGGTTCGCCTCTGACATTTATATATATATATATATATATATATATATATATATATATATATATATATATATATATATATATATATATATATAATTATAAATTGTCTTACTTCCCATGACATGTAGTCATTAGTTCATCACATAAGAGTTTACATTCAAAAGTGTTGAACAACTTATCGTAATATGTCAAACATCTTTCCATTGGACTTTTTTTCTGAATCTGTTTTTTTCGAAGTCAGGATTGGTAAATTGCTCCCTGGTTAATCTTGACTTCCTTACAATGGCTAAGGTTGGTTAAGAGATGCAGCCAAAAGCTGGGAGAACAACTGTGTCCTCAATCATTCAGACTTTTTGTGGAAAGAGACGATCTTTGTTGTGATGTGGATGAGAATTTCTGGCCCAACATACAGAAACATAAGGAGGTGTAGGAAGACTGCACTGCTCTGTAATTCCCACAGCACTGCATGAACAGTGTTCCCTAAAGAGACTGTCCTTATATGTTCATCACAATGATGGGGAAGGTCAACAGAGTGCAGCACAAACAGTGAAAGTAAAAATATGAATATTTTCCAGTCTCTTGTCATCAATCTCCCACATACACTTAGATGTAACTTACAATTTCCATTAACTGTCATCAAAGCTTTAGGCATAGTTATACATCAGAACTTCCTTCCAGAATACTCTGTTATACTGACAACATGACTAAGCACTTTAACTTCTCTATCAATACACAGACACAAGGACTCATCATTCTGATGCACAGGCATGTTCATTGACACAGAAATTTACTTTTAAGGGATGAACTAAAGATTTTTCGAACAATACTGGCTTTTGCAGGTAATCGATGGTGTTTTGCAATTTGTACAAACTGTTCTGAAAAATGCACTTATTGTTTTGCAATTGGCAATGATGATTCGAGAAATGTACCAAAGCAACTGAAAAAAAAAATATAAATATATATATATATATATATATATATATATATATATATATATATATATATATATATAAATTTTTATATATATATATATATATATATATATATATATATATATATATATATATATATATATATACATACTATATAAGTGTTGTCAGGCGATTAAAAAAATTAATCTGATTAATTACAGGATTTGTAATTAATTAATCTAATTAATACCATTTTAATCTCATATCTGCTTAAGGTCCCAAAATAAAGACTTTGAATTCCAGGACATTAAAATTACATTAAAAGACATTTAAAAATAAGGTGGGAATATATACAACACATTTTTAGGTACCCTGAGGCATAAGGAACGTATTATGAAAAGTTTTTATGGTTCTATCTTTACAAAATCTACACAGTCCTGCACCTAAGGTAAGCTGATTTGATTTTTAGGACGTTTTTTGCTTCTGTTCACATTTTTACTCGATGTGGACTCAATTTTCACTGCAATATGAACTTCTATACTTCTATGAGGTCAGGAGAACCAGGGCTAAAGGCTAAAAACTGTGAGGAACTATATACAAAACACTTTTTTCAAGTCTTGGATCAAAGAAAAGTGAAGTATTCTCAGTTTAACATGCTCTGAACACACAAACTGTTGCTCATTGGTGCAGAGCAGCCCCAAGCTAACACACGACACAAGGAAGATGGAAGGAAATTTTCAAAGAATTCTTTAGATTTAAACACATGACATTTATCGATCATTCAGGGCTTGTTTGGTGCAGTAAAAAGTGTAAAATGACCTGTTTTTTACAGAATTGAGCTAGACCAAACGGTTGATTTTCTGTAGATTTTCAAATAGGACGTATATAAACAAGATGTGGACGACAGTCCCATTAACAGTGCTCTCTCTAACCCCCCGTGCAAAGCATGTTGCTGACGTCAGGTGTGATACATTCAGGGACCGTCCGAAATTTGAAAATCTGACGAGAACACCACTTCTTCCATGTAGGACAAACGGTTTGTAAATGCTAGGCATTTGAAAATAAGTGCGTCTTTGAAAGCCTCGCATGTTTGGGATCCAGATTAATCTGCGTTCATTTTTAGAACGCGTTAATTTGCGGTGTCATTAATTAATCTAATTAACTGGTTAAAATGACAGCCCTAATATGTGTGTATATATATATATATAAATATATATATACATATATATATATATATATATATATATATATATATATATATATATATATATATATATATATATATATATATATGTGTGTGTGTGTGTGTGTGTGTGTGTGTGTGTGTGTGTGTGTGTATATCAGTGGCGATTGCTCTAAGACTGCAAGGGAAGCTCAGCTTCCCCTAAAATGTCCCCCAAAAAGTGGTGCTATGTACTGCTGTGTGTACATTTCATTGACAAAATGAATTCCTTCATCTTTTGTTCAGAATCAGCTACCTATCACAGGTAACAGGCTTAACCTCCTCCTCGTTCATCCCCGCAGCATCTCAAGCGCTTAAACACAGTCAGACGCTGGGCGTCTTCTGACTTCACGGAGAAGCGGGTTGTTCCACTGTGGAAACTGGACGGTTATTGGATAAACGCTGGGCTTTGTCTCGTCCTCGGACACGAAGCGTCTCTGGGGGTCTATGAGACAGTGGGCTGGCCTGGACGCTGGGCTTCTGCATGGTGATTGGATGATCTGTCAGAGGCCGAATCCCTTTTTGATTGACAGTGAAATGAGCCAGTCAGCGATCTTGAAGTATAACCCTCCACGGGAGCATCTTCTCAGTTGTACATTCAGTTGTTCTGGACTGATTCGGTGGCTTTAGCGATCCCAAGCGAGTTTACCTTTCTTAAAAACGACGAGCGTTGTGTTTAAAGATTCTCTCTCTTTTCACCAATACAGCTACAGCTACAGCTATAGCTGCCGAGTTTCTCCCCCGTCACTCACACTTACAGCCTGCAGGTGTAGAGAGGAGCTTCTGTTTAAAGCGGCTCAAGTCTAACACCCACAACACAATGGGCCAAGACCCTTTTAGCAGTCTAGCTCTGCTGGCCATTGAGAGAACACTGGTAAAATCCCTGGAAAAAACACCTGGTTGATACGACAGGGTCACAGATCATTTTCTTGAGAAGAATGGAGGGTAGAATTTACGTTTAAATATATAATCCAATTTATGATGAAGGCTGGAAAAAATGAGCTTCCCCTCCTTGACTTGACCAGCAATCAATTTTACTGTAAAATAACAGATTTTCAAAGTAAAAATTTTAGATCCTAAAATAAAGGAGTAATAGCTGTGATGTTTTGGTGGCTTTAAATTTTTATGTTAGCCATAAGTTCTGACAATTCTTGGTCTGGATGTTTTCACTACTACTCTGACTTCTCACAAACGAGAAACCAAGCGATTAATGTGGAATAACATTAATTTTTTTTGTTATCCATGAGTTCCCACAAATTTTGTTCCGTATGTTTTTGGTACCTGTCTGACTACTTACAAAAAAATTCAAGAAATTTTATTTTAGAAAGAAGAGATTTTCAAAGTTTAAAGTCTTACACTATAGAATTGAAGGAGTAATATCTCTGATGATTTGGTGGCTTTCTTTTTTTTTCTTTTTTTTTTTTTTCTTTTTCCCCCTTGTCCTGTTCATTGTCACAACAACAGAATTATGGTCTGGCTACCGTATTGTGCAGAACACATTTGCTTTTTCCAAAAGGGAGCCGTTAGTGTATAAGGCTCCCTTTGAGTGTTAAAATTGTACTCTTTATTACTGTTTTTGGATATATATTTTATACATATATATACATACACACACATACGTATATATGCACACACACACACACACACACACACACACACACACACACACATATATATATATATATATATATATATATACACACATACGCATACATGTATCCATACAGTTTCCCTCCCGTATATTGCCAAGTTTGAAGATTACTGCTTAACCAGAACAAGGTGATATCAGGAAAGAAACAGTGATAAAGGGAAAGAGTGTAGAGAAGAGACTAGACAGAGGGGGAGAGAGAGACAACAAAACAACAGTAGAGAGCAACCACAACAACTGAACAAATGACTACAGACAGGAGAAATAAACAACCAGCTACTGAGCCTGAAAAGAGGCAGTATCCTGAGGTCTTTGACATCATAATCACAAGAAGCACCTGTGGAGAAATGAACTGGAGAAATCATGAGTAGCAGTGAGCACAACAACGACAATTGTAAAAAGGTACATATACGTATATAGAAATATACACAGAAGCATATACTCACCTACACATATAGGGGTACAGGTGGCAGTACAGAATATTGGGTTTGATTTAGGTCAGGTGATCATGCCAAGGTGTGATCATGCAGATGTGGCCCCGCTGTTCCCAGAGGCCAAACACGCACTGAGACAGCCCTCATATCCGGGCATCTAGCAGCCACAACAGAGCACAGGGCCCAGACAGACCACCACGGAGACAGCAGCACGCCAACCCAGGAGGAGGCAAGGAGGGGGCGTCCCCCGACACTGCGGAGGGAGGACCCCAGGGGGCCAGGGACTGAGGCCTACAGGCCCCGCTAGACGCAGGGCCCCCGATCGAGTGCAGGGGGTAGGACCCAGGGTCACCTGTGCCCAAGGGCCACTCACCCCCGAGGAGGGAGGGTTCGGCCAGGTACCCGGGAGGAGGGACCCAGCCCAGGCCACCACCCATCACGAGTCGGTGCCAGCCCCCAGCGCACCCGGCCAGACACCGGAGACCACAGAAGTCCTCTCCCCAAAAACCCAGTGTCCCCCTTACACAACCCCCTGTCCCAACCCACCCCTATCCCCCTCTCATCTGTACCCCAGCTCACCAGCCCTCCACTGGGACCCTGACACCCGCACATAAACATTCTGTCCATCCATACCCATACGTTGACACAACAGCACAACGACACCACAGCACCACAAAACGACCACACAACAACATCACAACACGGCAGCACCATATCACAACACACCTTTGGAGCCTCCAGCCACTCAGGTGGTGAAATACCCCTCCTTTTCCTCCTCACTCACCAAAAAATAAAAAAAAAAATTAAAATTTTTTTTTAAAAAGGATTAAATAAATAAATAAATAAATGAATAAGTAAATATGTAAATATAAAGCCATGGGCATCCCCCGGGGCGCCGCAGGATCCCCGCTGTGCCACTTGCCCAGAACCCAAGGCAGCAGATCCCTTTTTTACCCCATGCCCCAGGGGGCACTGTAGAAACAGGGGTGTGAGAAGAGCTCCCTACCCCACCTCTGATTTGGTGGCTTTCAATTTTTTTGTTATCCATAGTTCTGACAATTCTTGGTCTGTACGTTTTCAGTACCACTCTGACTTCTCATAGACTCAATCAATTTTACTGAAGAAAGACAGAGATTTTTTAAAGTTTAAAGTCTTACATTTTAAAATGGAGTAATATCTCTGGTGTTTGGGTTGGCTTTTAATTTTTATTATTATTATTTTTTTCTTTTTTTTTGTTATCCATAAGTTCCTACAATTCTTGGTCTGTATGTTTTCAGAGCCACTCTGACTTCTCACCATAGAATGGAACTTATTGTCAATGTAACAAGTACAACGAAATTGAAGTCGCAGCAGCAATCAAGAAAACAAAAGTAAGAAAGTGCAAAAAGGTCCATAAGAAAAAAGATTATGATAGCTTGTCTATCATTCTCCAGTTCAGCCAGCCTCCACCTCCACACGGTCCGGACTGAGCTTCTTTCAGTCATGCTCCATCTCTGTCTTCTGTATCCTGTCTACTCAGGTGAAGCTCTTCCAACATGACGTTGGTGTCTGATGTTAGCTTCGTTAGCCATGTCTGTGAATAGCATGATGCTACTCTGCCCTCTGGAATTCCCTCTATTGCTGGGTTAGCATGGATAGTTTGTCCATCTTATTGGAGATAGATCTTACATATCCAATAACGATGGATCCAACAGGTCTATGTCTCAAACAGGTCCATGTCGTCACTTCTTAGTTCACACCTGAGAACCATCACGTCGTCCTCACCTCCTACTCCTCACCTTGTAGGAAGACATCGGGCCTTACACCAGTTAGCGTTGACATGCTACAGGCTGCAAACAGCTGAGTTCACATGTAAACAATGCAGCCATGGTTACATGTAGGATCCCCAGACAAACACAGGAGCAAAAGTTGTAAAAATATCACTAAGCCACAAAAAGTTTGGTGTCCATGACCAACAAATGAGTCACACAAAGTAATGATCCACTCCAAATACAAAGATTACAAAATAAGAGACGAAAAAATTACTAGAAACGGACAGGAAAGAGAGAGCTTCTGCAAAGGCAGCCATAACCAACAGAGCGGCGCCTAGCAATAGGTTGTATTTTGTTATCTATATTTATCTTATTTGTGTTAACTGAAACATATTCCTACCTGTACAATAATATATTTCTTCATTGCTGCTCTGGGTGCTCCATAAAACCCTATTCAGTGTTACTACAAGCTTAATCTTTATGATTAGACTTTTAAGACTTTAATCTGACATGTGAACTGCAGGTGTCTTGCCGCCCTGCTCTTGCACTCCATGAACACTGCTCAAACAGGGTGTATATCAGTGTATCATGGCTGACGACCTCAACACCTTCTACTGCAGATTCGAAAGGGACCACTTCACACCTGCCCCTCTCCTCTCTGCAGTCACTCTGCCCCCCCTGCTACCACCCACTGACACTGAGCCCCTCATCTCAACTCCATCTCACCCCCGGGGCTCCAGCACACCCACCCCCCAAACCCTCCAAGTGAGCGAGGAGGAAGTGACCCGGCTGCTGCAGGGACAAAAAAACAGGAAAGCTCCAGGCCCTGACGGGGTTTCCCACTCCTGTCTGCGAGCCTGTGCAGACCAGCTAGCTCCTGTCTTCACCCAGCTCTTCAACCGGTCCCTGGAGCTGGGGTGGTCCCCTCCTGCTTCAAGCGCTCCACCATCATCCCTGTCCCCAAGAAACCCTACATCTCAGGACTAAATGACTACAGGCCTGTCGTGCTGACATCTGTGGTCATGAAGACCTTTGAGCGGCTGGTGTTGGCCCACCTGAAGACCCTCACAAAGGACCTGCTGGACCCCCTGCAGTTTGCCTACGGGGCAAACAGATCAGTGGACGACGCTGTCAACTTGGGGCTGCATTACATCCTGCAGCACCTGGATCATCCTGGGACCTATGCCGTGTCCTTTTTGTGGACTTCAGCTCGGCCTTCAACACTGTGGTCCCCCCCTCCCTCTGCTCCAAACTGGCCCAGCTCACTGTGCCTCCTGCACTCTGTCAGTGGATCTACAGCTTTCTGACTGACAGAAGTCAGCAGGTGAGGCTGGGGCAGGCCATTTCGGACATTTGGACCACCAGCACAGGGACTCCCCAAGGATGTGTCCTGTCTCCACTACTCTTCTCCCTCTACACCAATGAGTGCACCTCCACAGACGCCTCTGTGAAGCTGCTGAAATTTGCAGACGACACCACCATCATCGGTCTCATCCAGGACGGTGATGAGACTGCTTACAGACAGCAAGTGGATCAGCTGGTGCTCTGGTGTAGTCAGAATAACCTGGAGCTGAACTCGCTCAAGGCGGTGGAGATGATAGTGGACTTTAGGAGACATCCCCCCGCCCGGTCCTCAACAGCCCGGTGTCCATTGTGGAGCACTTCACATTCCTGGGCACGATCATCACGCAGGATCTGAAGTGGGAGCAGAACATCAGCTCCATCCTCAAGAAGGCTCAGCAGCGGATGTACTTCCTGCGCCTCCTGAGGAGACATGGACTGCCCCCTGAGCTGCTGCTGCAGTTCTACACTGCAGTCATCGAGTCCGTTCTGTGCTCCTCCATCACTGTGTGGTTTGGAGCTGCCACCAGGCAGGACCGATTCAGACTGCAGCGCACTGTGAGGACTGCTGAGCGCATCATTGGTGTCCCCCTGCCCTCCATCCAGGACCTCTACTGCTCTAGGACTCAGAGGAGAGCAGGAAACATTGTGAGGGACTCCACTCACCCTGCTTACGGACTCTTTGAACTGCTCCGGCAAGCGCCTCAGAGCTCTGCGGACCAGGACAAGCCGGCACAGGAGTAGTTTCTATCCGTCTGCAGTCTCCATATTAAATAATAAAAGCTGTTACTAACACTGGCACCTTTTTAGAACAGTTTATAGCTGCACTACGGACCGCACAGTTGCACTTTTCCAACTTCAATTGTAAATATCCCAGTATTCTGTAAATATTTCTGATGCACATTTTATCCCAGCCCTTTTCTACACCCACATCTTTTTATTTATCTATTGTTTATTGTCATGTTTATGTGTCATGTTTGTGTGTACCTCTTGTGCTCGAGACAACAACTGCCGGAGTCAAATTCCTTGTATGTGTTGCATACTTGGCAATAAAAACAGATTCTGATTCTGATTCTGAATCAGTACAGCACGCACAGTGCAACCTTTTCTCAGAACAGTACTCAATTTGTTAATTGATCAAGGGCGCCATCTAGCGACCATATTTAACTCATACACTTATCTAACAGCAAACACAGGAAAAGATACAAATCAGTGTCATCTTATAATGCTTTTAATATTTTGTCATACACAAGTTCGTTTCGCTCCAAAAATTATTTTGGTTCAAACAAACAATGTGATTCAGGTTAATTTGAAAAATCTAAAATTTGTTTTAATGTCATCACTATTAGGAGGATCACTGTGCAGAAATTCAGATCACCTATCATTGTTCTCCTTCGCTTTTTCCTGCAGTAGCTGTCACACTCGACAACCAACACATGAAAAAAACAAAAGCAACTGTGTTTAAATTATAGGTCATTTCTGGGTGTTTCTGGCTCTGCAAAGCATGTTGGTACATTACCACGACTCTGCGATGCAGGTACAAGAGAACTGTGGAATCATTATGCGTCTATGAAATAATAACCTGTTCGGTGCTGTTTTGGCATCCAGCATATTATTGTTGTGCTTTCTACGATCATTGCACCTTTCTGCATTCTCTGTCCTCTTTAGCTTTTTCCTGCAAAAGCTGTGATATTTGACCCCCAAGACATGAGAAACTTTCAAAGTTAAGGGGAAGACAATCGCGAATGAGTGTACCTGCAGTTTAAAGTTTGATTTAAATTATATGTCATTAATAGGTTTTTCTGGCTAAGGCAAAGTGTTTTAGTGCTTAACCGGGATTCTATGATGCAGGTACACGAGAACTGTGCAAATCAATCGTGCTTTTGTGACACAATCACTGAAATGAATAATTCCGAATACACTTCGAGTGTCGTGAGCCTTTTCGGGTTTGTTTTTGAATGCAGCATGTTATTGTGTTTTTCGGGGTGTTTGTCGCTCTACAGAGCGTTTGGGGTCATTATAATGACTCTTTGATGCAGGTACAAGAACAACTGTGGAATCATTATGCTTTTGTGACACTAATACTGAAATTATAAAAACAGAGTACAAAAACATGTAATTCCGTGTCCTGAGCATTTTCTGTGCTGTTTTGGCATCCAGCATGTTATTGTAGTGCTTTCTACGATCATTGCACCTTTCTGCGTTCTCTTTCCGCTTAGGCTTTTTCCTGCAAATACTGTGATATTTGACCCCAGAAACGCGAGGAACTTTCCAATTCAAGGGAAGAAAAGTATGAATAAGAGTTTACAGTTTGATTTAAATAATAACATTTTTATGTTTTTCTCGATAAAGCAAAGCGCTTTTGGTGCTAAACCACGACTCTATGATACATGGGAACTGTAAAACAATTGTGCTTTTGTCACACACCTACTGAAATGATAAATCAGAGTACTTCTCCCGTTTCCTGAGCCTTTTTTGTACTGATTTGTCTTATTTAGCATGTTTTCTAGTCTTTTTGGTGTTTCTCTCCCCGCAAAGCGTTTTGGTTCATTACAGTGACTCTCTGATGCAGATTCAAGAAAGACCGAGGAATTATTATGCTTTTGTGGCACTAATCCTGAAATGAGCAAAACACAGTGCAAATACATGTAATTCGGTGTCCTGAGCCTTTTTCTGTGCTGTTTTGGCATCCAGCATGCGATTGAAGTGCTTTCTATGATCATTGCAAATTTCTGCATTCTCTGTGCTCTTACGCTTTTTCCTGCAAATACTGTGATATTTGACCCCCAAAACGCGAGAAACTTTCAAATTCAAGGGAAGACAAATGCGAATAAGAGTTAACAGTTTGATTAAAAATAAAAGGTCATTTTCATGTTTTCCTCGCTGAAGCAAAGCGCTTTTGGTGCTAAACCACGACTCTATGCAGGTAGATGGGAACTGTAAAACAATTGTGCTTTTGTGACACTATGACTGAAATGATAAATCAGAGTACACTCCGTTTCCTGAGCCTTTTTTGTGCTGATTTGTCTTATTCAGCGTGTTTTCTAGTCTTTTTGGTGTTTCTCGCCCCGCAAAGCGTTTTGGTTCATTACAGCGACTCTCTGATGCAGATTCAAGAAAGACCGAGGAATTATCATGCTTTTGTGGCACTAATCCTGAAATGAGCAAAACACAGTGCAAATACATGTAATTCGGTGTCCTGAGCCTTTTTCTGTGCTGTTTTGGCATCCAGCATGCGATTGAAGTGCTTTCTATGATCATTGCAAATTTCTGCATTCTCTGTCCTCTTACGCTTTTTCCTGCAAATACTGTGATATTTGACCCCCAAAACGCGAGAAACTTTCAAATTCAAGGGAAGACAAATGCGAATAAGAGTTAACAGTTTGATTAAAATAATAGGTCATTTTCATGTTTTTCTCGATAAAGCAAAGCGCTTTTGGTGCTAAACCACGACTCTATGCAGGTAGATGGGAACTGTAAAACAATTGTGCTTTTGTGACACTATGACAGAAATGATAAATCAGAGTACACTCCGTTTCCTGAGCCTTTTTTGTGCTGATTTGTCTTATTCAGCAGGTTTTCTAGTCTTTTTGGTGTTTCTCTCCCCGCAAAGCGTTTTGGTTCATTACAGTGACTCTCTGATGCAGATTCAAGAAAGACCGAGGAATTATCATGCTTTTGTGGCACTAATCCTGAAATGAGCAAAACACAGTGCAAATACATGTAATTCGGTGTCCTGAGCCTTTTTCTGTGCTGTTTTGGCATCCAGCATGCGATTGAAGTGCTTTCTATGATCATTGCAAATTTCTGCATTCTCTGTCCTCTTACGCTTTTTCCTGCAAATACTGTGATATTTGACCCCCAAAACGCGAGAAACTTTCAAATTCAAGGGAAGACAAATGCGAATAAGAGTTAACAGTTTGATTAAAATAATAGGTCATTTTCATGTTTTTCTCGATAAAGCAAAGCGCTTTTGGTGCTAAACCACGACTCTATGCAGGTAGATGGGAACTGTAAAACAATTGTGCTTTTGTGACACTATGACAGAAATGATAAATCAGAGTACACTCCGTTTCCTGAGCCTTTTTTGTGCTGATTTGTCTTATTCAGCAGGTTTTCTAGTCTTTTTGGTGTTTCTCGCCCCGCAAAGCGTTTTGGTTCATTACAGCGACTCTCTGATGCAGATTCAAGAAAGACCGAGGAATTATCATGCTTTTGTGGCACTAATCCTGAAATGAGCAAAACACAGTGCAAATACATGTAATTCGGTGTCCTGAGCCTTTTTCTGTGCTGTTTTGGCATCCAGCATGCGATTGAAGTGCTTTCTATGATCATTGCAAATTTCTGCATTCTCTGTCCTCTTACGCTTTTTCCTGCAAATACTGTGATATTTGACCCCCAAAACGCGAGAAACTTTCAAATTCAAGGGAAGACAAATGCGAATAAGAGTTAACAGTTTGATTAAAATAATAGGTCATTTTCATGTTTTTCTCGATAAAGCAAAGCGCTTTTGGTGCTAAACCACGACTCTATGCAGGTAGATGGGAACTGTAAAACAATTGTGCTTTTGTGACACTATGACAGAAATGATAAATCAGAGTACACTCCGTTTCCTGAGCCTTTTTTGTGCTGATTTGTCTTATTTAGCATGTTTTCTAGTCTTTTTGGTGTTTCTCTCCCCGCAAAGCGTTTTGGTTCATTACAGTGACTCTCTGATGCAGATTCAAGAAAGACCGAGGAATTATTATGCTTTTGTGGCACTAATCCTGAAATGAGCAAAACACAGTGCAAATACATGTAATTCGGTGTCCTGAGCCTTTTTCTTTGCTGTTTTGGCATCCAGCATGCGATTGAAGTGCTTTCTATGATCATTGCAAATTTCTGCATTCTCTGTCCTCTTACGCTTTTTCCTGCAAATACTGTGATATTTGACCCCCGAAACGCGAGAAACTTTCAAATTCAAGGGAAGACAAATGCGAATAAGAGTTAACAGTTTGATTAAAATAATAGGTCATTTTCATGTTTTTCTCGATAAAGCAAAGCGCTTTTGGTGCTAAACCACGACTCTATGCAGGTAGATGGGAACTGTAAAACAATTGTGCTTTTGTGACACTATGACAGAAATGATAAATCAGAGTACACTCCGTTTCCTGAGCCTTTTTTGTGCTGATTTGTCTTATTTAGCATGTTTTCTAGTCTTTTTGGTGTTTCTCTCCCCGCAAAGCGTTTTGGTTCATTACAGTGACTCTCTGATGCAGATTCAAGAAAGACCGAGGAATTATTATGCTTTTGTGGCACTAATCCTGAAATGAGCAAAACACAGTGCAAATACATGTAATTCGGTGTCCTGAGCCTTTTTCTTTGCTGTTTTGGCATCCAGCATGCGATTGAAGTGCTTTCTATGATCATTGCAAATTTCTGCATTCTCTGTCCTCTTACGCTTTTTCCTGCAAATACTGTGATATTTGACCCCCAAAACGCGAGAAACTTTCAAATTCAAGGGAAGACAAATGCGAATAAGAGTTAACAGTTTGATTAAAATAATAGGTCATTTTCATGTTTTTCTCGATAAAGCAAAGCGCTTTTTGGTGCTAAACCACGACTCTATGCAGGTAGATGGGAACTGTAAAACAATTGTGCTTTTGTGACACTATGACTGAAATGATAAATCAGAGTACACTCCGTTTCCTGAGCCTTTTTTGTGCTGATTTGTCTTATTCAGCGTGTTTTCTAGTCTTTTTGGTGTTTCTCGCCCCGCAAAGCGTTTTGGTTCATTACAGCGACTCTCAGATGCAGATTCAAGAAAGACCGAGGAATTATCATGCTTTTGTGGCACTAATCCTGAAATGAGCAAAACACAGTGCAAATACATGTAATTCGGTGTCCTGAGCCTTTTTCTTTGCTGTTTTGGCATCCAGCATGCGATTGAAGTGCTTTCTATGATCATTGCAAATTTCTGCATTCTCTGTCCTCTTACGCTTTTTCCTGCAAATACTGTGATATTTGACCCCCAAAACGCGAGAAACTTTCAAATTCAAGGGAAGACAAATGCGAATAAGAGTTAACAGTTTGATTAAAATAATAGGTCATTTTCATGTTTTCCTCGCTGAAGCAAAGCGCTTTTGGTGCTAAACCACGACTCTGTGCAGGTAGATACATGGGAACTGTAAAACAATTGTGCTTTTGTGACACTATGACTGAAATGATAAATCAGAGTACACTCCGTTTCCTGAGCCTTTTTTGTGCTGATTTGTCTTATTCAGCAGGTTTTCTAGTCTTTTTGGTGTTTCTCGCCCCGCAAAGCGTTTTGGTTCATTACAGCGACTCTCTGATGCAGATTCAAGAAAGACCGAGGAATTATCATGCTTTTGTGGCACTAATCCTGAAATGAGCAAAACACAGTGCAAATACATGTAATTCGGTGTCCTGAGCCTTTTTCTGTGCTGTTTTGGCATCCAGCATGCGATTGAAGTGCTTTCTATGATCATTGCAAATTTCTGCATTCTCTGTCCTCTTACGCTTTTTCCTGCAAATACTGTGATATTTGACCCCCAAAACGCGAGAAACTTTCAAATTCAAGGGAAGACAAATGCGAATAAGAGTTAACAGTTTGATTAAAATAATAGGTCATTTTCATGTTTTTCTCGATAAAGCAAAGCGCTTTTGGTGCTAAACCACGACTCTATGCAGGTAGATGGGAACTGTAAAACAATTGTGCTTTTGTGACACTATGACTGAAATGATAAATCAGAGTACACTCCGTTTCCTGAGCCTTTTTTGTGCTGATTTGTCTTATTTAGCATGTTTTCTAGTCTTTTTGGTGTTTCTCGCCCCGCAAAGCGTTTTGGTTCATTACAGCGACTCTCTGATGCAGATTCAAGAAAGACCGAGGAATTATTATGCTTTTGTGGCACTAATCCTGAAATGAGCAAAACACAGTTCAAATACATGTAATTCGGTGTCCTGAGCCTTTTCTGTGCTGTTTTGGCATCCAGCATTGTATTGTTATGTTTTCTTTGTATATATTTATTCTTCATTCACTGTCCTCTTTTTTTTTTTACTGCAAATGCTGTCATATTTGACCCCCAGAACGTGAGAAACTTTCAAAACAAAGTGAAAACAATGGCGAATAATTGTACTTTGGGCTTAAAGTATTATTTTGAATAATAAGTCATTCATAGGTTTTTCTTGCATAAACAAAGCGTTTTGGGGCTTAGCCAGGATTCTTTGATGCAGATGCATGAGAACTGTGCAAATGAATAGTTTTTCATTATGGAAAAATAACCAAAATGAGCAAATCAGAGTACAAATCCATGTTCTTCCGTGTCATGAGCCTTTTATGGCATCCAGCAGGGTATTGTAGTGCTTTCTATGATTCTTGCACCTTTATGCATTTTCTGTCCTCTTTAGCTTTCTTTTTCCTGCAAAAGCTGTGATAGTTAACATCCAAAACGTGAGAATCTTTCAAATGCAAGGGAAAACAATCGCGAATAAGTGTTTTAAAGCTTAAAGTATGATTTTGAATAATATGTCATTAATAGGTTTTTCTCGCAAAGGCAAGGTGTTTTGGTGCTTAACCACGACTCTTATATGCAGGTGCATTAGAACTGTACAAATCAGTAGTCCATTTGTGACACAATCACGAAAATTACTTGTTCCGAGAATTTCTCCTATGTACTGACTCTTTTCGGTGTTGTTTTGTCATACAGCATGTTATTGCAAATGCCCTGCACATGCCCTGCAAAGCGTTTAGGGTCATTACACTGACTCTTTGTTGCAGGTACAAGGAAACTGTGGAATCATGATGCTTTTGAGACACTATTACTGAAATGAGCAATTCAGAGTACAAACACGTGTTATTCCGTGTCCTGAGCCTTATTTCGACATCCAGCACGTCATTGTTGTTCTTTCTGTGATCAATTGCACTACTGTGTTGTCTCTATCCTCTTCAGCTTTTTCCTGCAAAAGCGCTGGTATTTGACCACCAAACCTGAGAAACTTTCAGATTCAAGGGAAGATAATCCGCGAATGAGTGTACCTAGAGTTTAAAGTTTGATTTAAATAATATGTCATAAATAGGTTTTTCTCGCTAAAGCAAAGCGTTTTGGTGCTTAACCACGACTCTGTGATGCAGGTACATAGGAACTGTAACATAATAATGCTTTTGTGACACTATGACTGAAATGAGTAAACCAAAGTAGGTACTTTTTCCCGTGTCCTGAGCCTTTTCGGTGTTGTTTCGTCATACACCATGTTGTCATGGCTTTTTGTTGTTTCTCGCCCCGCAAAGCGTTTTGGTTCATTACAACGACTCTCTGATGCAGGTTCAAGAAAAACTGTGGAATCATTATACGTTTAAGACACTTTTACTGAAATGAGCAATTCAAAGTACCGATACATGTAATTCCGTGTCCTGAGCTTTTTCGATGTTGTTTGCCATGCAGCATGTTGTTGTGTCTTTTTGGTGTTTCTCGCCCGCAAAGCGTTTTGGTTCATTTCAGCGACTCTGCGATGCAGATTCAAGAAACTGTTGAATCATTATGCTTTGGTGACACTGTTTCTGAAATGAGCTGAAAATCCATGTAATTCGGTGTCATGAGCCTTTTATATGCTTTTATGGCATCCAGCATGATATTGTAGTGCTTTCTATGATCATTGCACCTTTCTGCATTCCCTGTCTTCTTTAGCTTTTTCCTGCAAAAGCTGTTCTATTTAACTCTCACAACGTGAGAAACTTTCAAATTCAAGGGAAAAAAATCGCGCATAAATGTTCTTCAAGCTTAAAGTATGATTTTGAATAACATGTCATTAAAAGGTTTTTCTCGCTAAGGCAAAGCGTTTTGGTGCTTAACCAGGATTCTATGATGCATGTGCATGAGAACTGTGCAAATCAATAATGCTTTTGAGACACACTCACCGAAATGAGAAAATCAGAGTTCACCTCCCGTGTCCCGAGCCTTTTCGGTGTTGTTTTGTCTTACGGTATGTTGTTGGGTTTTTTTGGTGTTTCTCGCTCTGCAAAGCGTTTTGGCTCATTACCACGACTCTGCGATGCAGGTCAAAGAGAACTGTGGAATCATTATGCTTTTGTGACACACTCACTGAAACGAGTAGTTCAGAGTACATTATCCGTGTCCTGAGCCTTTTCGCGATTGTTTTGTCATACAGCATGTTGTCCTGTCTTTTTGGCGTTTCTTGCTCCGCAACGCATGATTATGCTTTTATGACATAAGAACTGAAATGAGCAAATCAGAGTACAAATCCATGTAATTTCGTGTCATGAGCCTTTTATGTGCTTTTATGGCTAAAGTCAAGCGTTTTTGGTCCTTTACAACGACTCTATGATGCAGATTAATGGGAACTGTGACAAAATAAAGCTTTTGACACTACTACTGAAATGAGTAAACCAGAGTCCAGTGTCCTGAGCCTCTTTGTTGCTGTTTCGTCATACAGCATGGTGTTGTTGCGCTTTTGTCATTACACATCAATACCTCTGCTTTCTCTCTCCTTTTTAGCTTTTCATATTTGACATAGTTACGAGTTACATCAAAATGACTTCGGAAACAGCCCAACATGTTTTCATGAGAACTTAAAGCACGATTTAAAATATTTTTTCATTTTCCTTTATCGCTCTGCAAACCATTTTTCTTTCACTAAACAGGTCCATGGGTATTGCCGTCCTCACTACTTTGTCACTTAATCACTTCTGTGTGATCTGTGTTGTACAAAAATCCATCTTATTCACTGTTGTGCGTTTTCAGTGCTGTTTTGGCATCCGGCATAGTACTGTTGTGATTATTGTCATCATATCATATTTCTGCTATCTCTGCCCTCCGTAGACTTTTCCTGTGTTGCATTCATATCCAGGAGAAAACAATCGGAAAATGTGTGTTCAAGAGTGATTTTGAATGATGAACAAAAAGCTTTCAAAATCAAACATCAAACGCTTTGAGTTACCTACAAAAAGCTGACAGACGCAATAAAGATGTCTTCAGCATCTCAAATCATAAATTGAATCATGACATGGTCTTTTTTGCTCTGCAAAGCCTTATATGCATAAAACTGTGATGTGCTTTTTATTTGGATCAGTATTTAATTAACACATAATTGCTTTTAAGCTCATGTCACATAACTTTAGGTAATACTTTTTGAATGAGTTGTAACGACGTGCTATTTCACTCTGCAAAGGTAGAAACTCAGCTATGGCTTCTAAAAACATGAGCGGTTGTTGCTTTTTAGTGAAAAAATTACAATATTATCACTCAATATTTTTATGTGCTTCAGAATGCGTTATCAGCAAGTTTTACTGCCTTTATGGTACTTGGAACTAAAACGTGCAAAGCTGTACATTGTGACCACAAGATGGCAGCATGTGACTACAAGTGAAATCACCGCAAAACAATTTCATCTTCAGTATTCAGGCTGAACAATATTGAACTGGAAAGGTGCCTTGCAGAAAATGCGTTGAAAGGCTGACACCAAATACTGCAATGCAAAACTGTGAAATTAATTGCACAAAAGCAGTGCATGACAACTGAAAATGCAAAACATGTAAAATAAAAACTACATAAAGTTGTGGTACAAAGCAATGAATGACAAAATGTGAAATAATATTGCACAGAGCTGCGAAAACATTTGCCTGTGGAAAGACAGTGAAGATCATTGTCTTTACACCCCAGGAATAAACTACTTTCTGGGAAGTAGAACCAACCACTTCCACAGTAAGTGATACTTCATCATGTAAAGCCTAAATGAAAAACATACACACAGATGCATGCATGATGCACACACACACACACACACACACACACACACACACACACACACACACACACACACAAACGAAAGTTGAGTTTATGTGTATATTCACGTGTAGTCTATTATTGTCTCATTTTAGTCTGTTGGAGCTATTCAGTGACCTGATCCCATCCATTCACAAGAGAGGGCCACAAGAAAAAGATCTAAACCACCAAGCTACAACCTCACAAGTGAGGAACACCTTAGCTACATTGCCACAAAAGATAAAACCAAACCAAAGCAATTAAAAAAAAAAATAAAATACAAAAGGGTAAAAAGGTCAACAGGAAAACACAGCAAGACAACCAGCCATGTCACTTCTGTATGGCTCGCCATGGTACCTGGTGATCCAAAGGCAACAGAGGAATGGATCATCAAGTCTCTAACTGCTCGGTCAGGTGCCATGAGAGCTATGGCGAAAAGAACGGCATCTGTGGCGATGACGGCTTCACCTGTTAGGAATGTGTCTAAATTCGTATTTTAAGTAACAGTTTTTGCATAAATCCCATTTTAAGGCCTAGTAGGTTGCAGTTTTTATTGTTTTTATCAATGTGTTTTATGCCAAAGTTCACATTGCAATTTGCGATGAGCATATCAGTTGGTGTCTATTTATTCATTCATTTATTCATCATTTACTATGTAATTAATTGTCCTGATAATATGAAATAAATTATGTTGCCACATCGATAGTTGTTTAACAATAAAAATTAATGACTATCCCTTTGCAGCTGGACTGGCCCAACTTACCCGATAAGCGTCCCATTTTACCTGATCAGCTGACCCATTTTACCTGAACTCTGCTTGTGTAAAAAAGTTGGCACAGCTGACCAATCAAGACCTGTAGGGCCTAAAAAAAATACTGCATAATTCCAACACAAAATGTAAAGAAAACAACCATTATTATTAGCCATAAAACCACATTTTAATAGAATGCATTGTTTTTTGTAAATGCCTGAAGCTATTTACCAAGAAGTGGCCCAATTTAGCTGATGTCACCCTACATTGTGACCACAAGATGGCAGCATGTGACTACAAGTGAAATCACTGCAAAAACATGTCTTCATCTTCAGTATTCAGGCTGAACAATATTGAATTAAAGATACACCACCCACCCACCAAACCCAGTTATGAAATTAATGGTACAGGCGTAATTTTAGTATGTTCTGTCTTGATGTGCGCGCTGCACAGGATCTCATGTGTTCACCTCTGCTTTATTGTTCCAACGGTGGCACAGCAGCAGCCTTTGGTTTTCTCTTCAAGCCTCTCAAACCTTTTCTGAAGATTTTCTGAGTTTCCTATCTCTCATTTACCTGCAGGAGGCCTTGTCTCCATTGTAACTCCACATCACTCATCCTTCCTTGCTGGACATGACTGACCCGTTTTCTTGAGCTCCATGTCATTTAAATCCTCTTCACCTTTGGCTGCTATAGAAATACAAAAGAAAAACAATTCCCACCCTGATCATTCATCAGTGTTTACAGATGCACGTTTTCTGTATATAAAGTCAGCGCAAGCAGAAGTGCCCCTGTCACTCTGTGGTTTACATTTGCTTTAAATTTCATCCTGATCAGTTTGCGGAGTCTGATATGATGATCAGTGCGGTGCTTACGCTGAGTTCACTCGTGCATATTACACTGCAGCTGATCGCTGTTCCTTCTCCCGCTCCCCCAGGAGTCACCTTTCTGCTCTCTTTGGGATGGAAGTTATAGTTTTGCTGTTTTCCTCTCATTCTTTAAAAATCAGCAGAGGAGTTTTCCTCCAGCTTTCAGAGATCAAACCTGAAAGCCTTCATGCCACTCTGTACCTCTGTGCAGGGGCGTGTCCAGACTTTCAGACTGGGGGGCGCAAACATATAAATTATTACCATTTGTCTTGACTCACTACTTTAACTATGAGTAACTATGGTTGTATAACTATTATAACCCAGTGTATGATTTTAGAATAAAATGTACTGTGCATCAGCCTGTCTAATAAATTAAAAAAGACTTTTTTTCAAGCCCAGATAAAAAGATAGAGCTGACTGTAAACTGTGCCATTAGATAAGGCTAAACTATGTTTGTGTTAAATTGATAATTAATCTATAAAGGTTTTAAGATGTAGTATGTTTTTAAGTATTTAGCAGTCGGGGGTGGGCCGCGAAAATGTCTGAGACTTAAAAGTGGGCCCTGAGTTGGAAAAGGTTGGGAACCACTGAGTTAGAGCATCCTGTCTCTTATGAAACTCCTGAGCGCAGTGAGTGTGTGTTGAAATTTTCAGTTTGCAAACCAAAAGCAATTCAATGATACTTGTTCAGTAAACAGCAGTGACTGCATGCAGAGTATCTAATCCTAAAGAGTAAATTAATACAAGACCACATCTCTAACAAAGACATCAAAATTATGAGTGCTTTGCATTATGTTGAAGAGATATAGTGTACTTTATAGTGGACGTGAGAGATTAAGTGTTGGTGAACGATAACCATGTGTGAATGATACAGCATTCATTTACAGAAGTCAGTGCTTCAGAGTAAGGGGGCCCCCAAATGAAATTTGCCTAGGGCCTCATACTCACTTGGGCCCTGTTGTATTATTTGGTTGCAAAGGGAAACTGATATCATGGAACCAAAAATATGGCTCCAATATTGTGCAGATCTACTACTCATGCTTAGCTAAAGGGGTGATTCAGATAAATGTTAGGGAAGAAAAAAGCATTTCAAACAGGAATAAAGATATCGCCTCATCTTAGAAATAGAATGGACCTTCAGAAGTCTAAAAGAGTACCAAGTGTAACACAGATCAGTAGCTATATACACACTATGTAGTCTTGTGTGTATATACAGGAATTTTTTGGGAAAATTGTTTCAAAGTGTGCTTTTTAACAAGGATTGGAGAATGGACCCTTGTATGCCTTCTGTTGGGGTTAAAATCAAGAACACCTATAATGAAAAACTGTGGAATGTTGACCTATGCTGCAAGAAAGTTTGTAACTTAAATGGATTTCAGAAAAGACACCAACCCTCTCAAGAATGGCACAAAGTTACATTTGCACTGCTTCCCATAGATTATTTGACATATCGCACCAAAAAGGAAAATTGGAACATTTCATCATACATGGACTCCCTTTCTTGATTATGTGGGACCGAGAATGTGTATGGTATTCTGGCAGATGCATCCTAGACTGAAGGGGGTTCGCTAAAAGAGAAGGAGAGGTTCTGTTGTCTGTATCAGTTCATTCCCCATATTTATCTATGTTTATTGTGTGTAAGTTTTGTCATGTTCATCTGTGCTGTGCCTGTATACAAGTTTGGGGGATTGTGTTGATTGTGTGGGAGAGAATAGAACAGAAAATAATAGAATAGAACTTTATTGTCATTGTAACATGTACAACGAAATTGAAATCACGGCAGCAATCAAGAAAACAAAAGTAAGAAAGTGCAAAAAGGTCCATAATAGATGATGACAGCTTGTCCATCATTCTCCAGTTCAACCAGTTCAACCAGACTCCACCTCCACAGGGTCCAGGACTGAGCTTCTTCAGTCATGCTCCATCTCTGTCTCCTGTATCCTGTCTGCTCACAGCAGGTGAAGCTCTTCCAACATGGCGTTGGTGTCTGATGTTAGCTTCGTTAGCCATGTTTGTGAATAGCATGATGTGACTCTGCCCTCTGGTTTTCCCTCTATTGCTGGGTTAGCATAGCTAGCTCGTCCATCTTATTGGAGATAGATCCTACGTCCCCAATAACAATGGATGGAAAGACAGGTCCAAATCGTCACTTCTTAGCTCACACCTGAGGACCAGCATGTCGTCCTCACCTCCTTCTCCTCACCTTGTGGGAAGACATCAGGCCTTACACCAGTTAGCATTGACATGCTACAGACTGCTAACAGCTGAGTTCACATGTAAACAACGTGGCCATGGTTACATGTAGGATCTCCAGACAAACACAGGAGCAAAAATAGTAAAAATATCACTGAAGCCACAAAAAGTTTTGTGTCCATGACCAACAAATGAGCCAAACAAAGAAATGATCTACTCCAAATACAAAAATTACGAAAAAGAGACAAAAAAAAAAAAGACAAAAAATGGACAAAAAAAGAGAGAGCTGCTGCAAAAGGCAGCCATAGCCAACAGGGCGGCGCCTAGCTCTGTGTTTCTGACTGTATGATGATCCATAATAGGAATACTTGAGTCCAGATCAATGTGAGAGGATGACAAATGCCCACATTAAAAGTTATGTGGGTGATTTAATCAGTTATTATGTGAGTAAAGCAGGGTCACATTATCTGATGGCTACGCTGTTGTCTCCTTACAGCATGTTCTTAAATAGTTGTTTTTTTAAATTATAGCCACAACACTCATTTTAAATTTTTACTCATTTATTGAACATGTTTAGAGGGATTACATTATATGACGATCGTGAAGATAAGTATAGATGAACTAAAACGTAAATTTAAAAGGATTTGTACATGTATCTCATGAGAGAGCAGGCACAGCGAACTACATATTTGAAACAGTTCATATAGACTTTTACATAAAATGTAGCTCTTAGCAAACGTAGATTATAGTATACATTTCCTTTAAAAGTCGCCTGATCTAATGTAGGGTTTTTAGTTCCTGGGTTATGTAGCTGTATATACGATGGTTTCTCCTTTATCAGTAGGAAGCCATCACAAGCGGTGCTTACTCGTGGGTAGCAGATAAAGCAACATCAATCGACTGCTTTGTATAAATTACACACAATTTCTTCAGATTTTGCAAACATTTACCCCAGATGTATCTTTGAGTACGCCATTTATGTAACTCAACTTCTCCTCCTCTTTTTTGGACAATGCACACATAGTCAATGCCCGCCATCGCCCCCTGCGGTCACATATTCCGATGGTCACAGGTTTCAGTGCAGCACCGTTCAGACATCTAGCTGCATGCAATTATTTATTTCGTCCACTAGATGTCACAGTTGTGCCGTGTAGCACCGCTAAAGGAACAGAGGTACAAGGGAAATTTTAGAAGACAATTCATGTGTTTTACTGTCTTCTTACACTGAATAAATACTGGAAGAATTGTGAATATGTCAGCTCTCCCTCCATGTGCCAATCATCGCACGTTTCACAGACCTTGAAAACATTTTATTGCTCCATTCATCCCTTGTGGCAAGTGTTTGCAAGTTTCAATGAAGGTAAACTACCGGGATAGATTACAGATTAACTGCAGTGCGCATGTTTCGTTTCGACATAAAGTTGTCCTCTTTTTGCTCCTTTTAAGTTCTAGAGTTAATTTGATGAAAGAAAAAGAAGCATGGAGCTATTTTTTTCTAGGAGGAACTAAAAACGGGAATTTCTTCAGTGGCTTCTAATCAAACTTTCTCAATTCACACAAAAATTGCCCCTAGATGTGGACTATTTCCAGTTTGTTGTCAACCAGGAGATGCAACTTTTTAGAACATTTTCCAGCCAGGTTGAGATGCCGGAGAACATCACCCATGCTTTTACTGAGCTGTTAGCGCTGCACAAAGTCTGATCAATGAGACCAAGGAGTTGAAAATGCTGACATAGCACGGTGCATGTTCACTTTCAGGGGGTGTGGCAGGGGCAGTTTCCCGTCAGGAAAGAGGGTGCACAATCAATGGTATTTATGCATTTATTTATAATTTTCAGCAAAAAAAATCATCTATGGTAAAAAAACAAAACAAATGCACTGTGAGAATTTGAAGTTAATTGTACTTGTACTAGAACTTGTACTAGAACGCCTGTGGCGAGACGCAAGGATGGCTGTAACAAATGTGCACTATGAGAGTCTTCACAGCCTTGAAGATGAAGGTCTTCTAGATCCCTCTGATAGCATCCACCTCTTCTTTGTCCAGCATGTTTTCCTTCCGCATCTGCAAAGGGACCTGGGCCCTGTTCTACGAAGCAAGTTTAGCCTAGCGAGATAGCCTTGGAGCTACCTCGCTGAAGAGACCACAATCAAAATCAGTCAGAGAATATTGTGGGCTTTTGTTATGTTGAGGTCCCTCAAAGAATCGACCTTCAGTTCCAGTCACCATTTCAACATAAAAACAAAACAAAACAAAACAAAACAAAGCATTTACTGTGGTGCTCAAACAAAATAATTTGCATGTTTTTATAATTCTTCTAATTTGTACCAGCAGTAAATAAGACTTTAGACAGGAAAAGACAGGAAGAGAAGAGAAACAAAGTTTGCAGCATAACACACTTCTCAAGAATAGAAATCCTTCAGTAAGTGCATATCTTTTTTAACAGATGAAAGTTTAACATAGGATGGCCTCTTTTTTATTTTCATTTTTTTACAAACTCTCATTCAGTAGCTTAAAGATCATAAAATTGAACCCCTTTAAGACACATGGTTCTTAGGAGAATCATGGACAGGGGTCAGGGACACAGTTTTGTTAGAAAAGCCAGAACAATATGACTAAATAATTAAATCAATATCTAAGTCTTGATCTAATTTTCTGCTTGCTCTGTAAGACTCTGTGTAAGACTGAAAAAGTGTTGCTGGTGATTTACCAGTGACAATTTTTTTTCGGACGCCACCTGTGTCCACCCCTGTGGACACAGGTGGGTGACTCCAAAGAAGGTGACTGCCAGTGTAGCAGTGGGGGAATTTTTCTGCTGGCGTTACCACTGCAGAAGGCCTCTCTCAAGGATGTTTGTTGAGATCTGGATATGGAACTGCTTTTCAACATCAACTCCTCGACACATGGTTTCCAAGATATCATCAACACTGTCAAACAGTAAGCATAATCAGTAGATGTAAACTACTTGTGTTGAAAACAAATGCACAAGGATAACTTCATGTATTTACACACTAGATTTACGTTTTGATGACTTCTCCATTTTCCTGGCTCAAGGCATTTGCCTTACCCGTCTCAAAATGGTCTATTCCTCTACAAAAGTACAATAAGAATCTTGGTTGAAAAGAATAGCAAAAACGGGTAATGTAAGTTGCATCTTCAAGTAAAATAATCCCATATAATACATGTAGTATCTTCAGATATTTATGAAGAGAAGCACGCATTTACTTATTATTCGACTTAGCTTTTAACTTGGGGGGGGGGGGGGGGGGGGGGAGACTTACAACAGGTTTTCTATCACAGCAACTTGTTTTTTAATCTTCTTCACTCTTCAGTGCTGTGTTTTGTAGATTATCTACAACACTAAATCAGTAATCAACTAATTTGCATAACAAGTCACTTGTATGTTACGGTTGCATTTTCTTAATATATCACCTCTTCATGGCCCATATCCCTGGACATGTCGGCATGCCTTTTTCCAAGACCAGCCTGGGCAAGGTCAAACTCTTCAGAAAGAGGTTGGGGTTGTCTCCGGATTCAGGTTTAACAGTTATCCATAGATGGTATCCATAGCTAAAAGGCCTCCGAATTTTTAGATGCTGTGCCATAGGTTTTCAAACTCTGTATCTTTTGCTTTCCAGAACAAGATTTCCTGTGAAAAAAAATGGGAGAGATCTGATTTTGAAATATAAAGTCCGAATTTGAAATATAAAAATACTGTTACCATACTATACTAAAAATACAAAAAAGAATTAAAACATGACACACACACACACACACACACACACACACACACACACACACACACACAGAGATAACCTGGGCCCATATTCACAAAGGTTCTCAGAGTCCTCTCAGAGAGCTCCTAACTAAAAATTCCTAGCAAGTAGTCTTAGCTTAAGAGTGATTCAGGAAGGTTGTAAGAGCAACTCTGAGCAAGGAGGAGACAGAAACTTTTATCTTAGGTTGTGTCCGAAATCATTCACTCATTCTCTACTCACTCCTCACTATATAGTGAATTAGATGTAGTGGACTACATCAGCTAAATTAAAACAACATTTCCAACACTACTCACTCACTCGCCAGCCGCTAACAGTGACGTAATTACACTCGCATCGCTCATGGACGGCTAGGGATTTACAGTAATTATTACTCTCAAACACTGCAAAACGTTTTTTATTTCAGTGATAACTAATGTTATACTTGGCGTATTTTCCGCAACAGCCAAATAGAATAACTTATTACACATTATTTATAAAATTCATATACCATATATTTGCACAGCAACTTATGCTATATTTGAGAATTACAAAGTCCGGTGAATGCATCATCCGCAATGAAAAATTTAGCGGCTAACGTCTGTGTTGTTTGTTTCTCTACTCGAAGTTGTGAGACACGTTTGTCCCAAAGTTTAGCAGAGAGCTTAGAGTCATTCTCTGACAGTTTTTAAAGATTTTTCATGTTATCAGTAATCACTAATCATGTAATCAGCCATTCCTTCAGTTTGAACTCATGATGGTATATATTGCTATTATAGTGAGCATCTCTAATACACTACTTTACAAAATGCATTGTGGGATACATTGAGTGGACTATATATTGAATGACTGTGCTTACTCAGAATTCGGACAATAAACATCGAATTATACTATGTATACAAAGCTGCTTAATTGCAACAAACACTAGTCAGAAATTGTTAGAAAAGAATATGTATATATATAATATAATAGAAGCTTATTTACATTGTACAACTGAACTCAGAATCTCCTACTGGGAACTCGGGGTTGGTGTGGGTGCTCTAACTTACAAGTCGGAAATTCCGACTTCGGGAGCTGTTCCTGTTGGCCGTTCCCACCGGGAACTCGCAAATTCTGACTTCCGAATACAAATGGAATGCAGCATAAAGTCGAAATGATGAGAATAAAATTGAAATTTCAAGATCAAAGTGGAAATGACTAGAATAAAGCTGAAAAACAAATTCAAGATCAAAGTCAAAATGACGGGAATAAAGTTGAAATGACAAGAATACAGTCAAAAAATAATTTGAGATCAAAGTCGAAAGGACGAGAAAAAAAGTCAAAATAACCTGCTCTGATGTTTACCGGCAGTACGCCGGTTACAGTCAGGTCCTCAACAGTCACAGACACAACTTACAGTAGTAACAGCTGCCATACAGGAGCCTAAATGACAATCTTCGGAATCTGTGTTTGTGTGACAGGGTTGGTCTTTTATATTTTTATTGCATGTGGCGTTATATGAAGTGTGTGGGTAGGTAATGACTTTTCTGACTGGCCCTGAAGTACCCCCCCCTAAAACCAGCTCATTGGAGACCGGCGGGCAGGACTTCAGGACAGACACCTAAAAAGAGCAGCAGATAGCAGAGAGGGACGACAGTAGGACCGCAAGCAAAGCACGAGAAGCAACCCTGAAAAGACCCGATTGCTCTAGGAAGAAGAAGCAGCAGCCAGTTGTGGGCCTTTACGGTTTCCTGTGAAGAGAAGGAGGCTGATGTTGGGGAGTCACCGTGGAGTTGCCAAGGGGACCGTTGCTGTGAGGCACTGGCATTAGCTTTGAGGAGAAGCAACGTTGGATGCACCCCTCTCTGAGTTAAGTACCCTCACAGGACCTTTTTATATTGAACCTTGGACACGGTTATAATTGGGTCAAGGAACTTTTTAAACACAAAACACCAGTTTCATTCTTTTCTCTTTGTGGGTTTTAAGTGTTTTAAGGGGTTTAAGATCCTTTAGGGAGCTATTCTTTTATGCTAGTTCTTTTTTAGGATTTTACTCAGACACTTCTTTCTAGACCTGCAACCTGTCACAGAGCCATAATGTGTGTGTGTGTGTTTTTGTCAAAGATTTTCGTTATATTTTCTGTTATGTGTACAGGAAAGAAAAAGACATTTCAGGTACACAAAGCAGAACAATTTCGGAACAAAAACATTATATTCAATCACACTTATTCACACTACAAGAACTAAGAGACAAGACAACACACTCAATCGACATGGGGTATCAACAAGTGGACAAGTGGTATCGCAGAAATGAAGGGGAAGGGAAAGACAAGAGAAAAAGAAAGAAAAAGAGGAAAGGAGAAACATGCATTTAAGTATGTAATAATATTCAAATAATGAAAATAAATAAATAAATAAATAAATAAGAAAATTAATAAATAAAGAAAGAAAGAAAATCAGCAAGTCAGTAGTTCATAGGTTTTCAGCCTCAATGACAGGGTATCTATATGAAGTAAAAAGGGTTGCCAGATTTCATGGGAGGTCTTAAGGGAACCTTTCAGGGAGAATCTGATTTTCTCAAGTCTCATGCAATGTAAAATTTCTTGAATACATCTGTTATGTGTAGGTGGGGATAAATGAGTCCATTTAAGAAGAATGAGCCTACTTGCTAGCAAGGTAGAAAAGTCAAAAATACAATATGAAAATTTTGACCAGCCAGAGGATGGAAACAGTCCAAAAAGAGCAATAAGAGGGTCGGCGTTCACAGTGCAGCCAAGGACTTTCCCTAATGTATCAAAAATGGTGCCCCAAAAATCAGTCAGTTTAGTGCATGACCAAAACATATGCATGTGCTCAGCTGGAGACAGTTTACACCTGTTACAGGAGTCGTCTCTATCTGGATAGATTTTGGCTAGTCTCACATTAGTGAAGTGTCTCCTGCGTAAAATCTTACATTGTAGAAGTTGTTGTCTGGCGCATATAGAAGAAGTATGAGCAAGGTTAAGTATGCGGTTCCTTTGTTTGTCGGAGATTGTGATTCTGGGGTCCTGGTCCCAAATAGCCCCGAGGGAGTGGAGGGAGGTGGGGTTTATTCTGAACATTGAGTTTTACAAGACTGAGGTCTGGGATTTATGGTTTACTTTGGTCAAAAGAAGGGAATCCATCAAGGTCTCTGGTCTCTTTATTTGACCAGGATTCAAAAGCTGAGTCGGAGCAGGATGGAAGAAATAAAAGGTTTTGATAAACTGGAGCAAGTTTCGATGAGGAATGTAGGCCAAATTGTTTCCTTAATTGACTCCAAATTTTCAAGGTCTCAGAAATAATGGCGTTCTGTGCTATTCGCTTGATTGGTGAAGGTAACTGTGAACAAATCACTGACCATAACGCAACGGGTGAGGAGGCTAGTTCCATGCAGGCCCATAGAGGGTGATTATTAGGAGCCATCTTAACATTCCAATAAAGGATTTGCTAATATTGCTAGCCCAGTAGTATCAGTAAAAATCAGGTGAGGCCAGACCCCAGAGAGATTTAGGAAGTTGGAGAGTTGATCTTTATTCTAGCTTATTTATTGCACCGTAAAAAAAGGAATTAATCAGCTGGCCAAGTGAAGAAAAAAAAGATTTGCAGATGAGCACTGGAACATGTTGAAAGATATAAAGAAAGCAGGGAAAAGTACCGTCATTATGATCAGGTTGATACGACCTGGTAAAGGTAAAGGGATAGTGGACCACCTGGTCAGATCTGATCTGCAGCGCTCAAGTAAAGGTTGAAAGTTTTTTGCAAAAATACTCAGAGAATGGTTTTGTTACAAGAACACCAAGATATTTTAATCCTTGGGTCGTTTTCCTAAAAGGAAAGAGAGCGAGAGGGAGGTTCTCTGCAGTGGAGTTAATTGGAAGGTACTCGCTTTTATGTAGGTTAATTTTTAGAGGTGTCCCAGTCCGATATTAATATCGGATATCGGTCCGATATCAGCAAAAAAAAACAAATATCGGTATCGTATCGGAATGCATCTAAAATCTCCGATATAAGCACTCTGATATAAGCAGTCCATTCCAGACTCCGCTCCTGCTGTTTTTATTTGATTTATTTAGGTTATTTTCTGGATTTTCTAATTTATTCTTTATTTTATTCAATTACTAGTATTTTTTATGTTTAATGTTAAAATTTCTGTTACCCGTTGGTTAATAATAGATGGGTCAGTTTTTCCTCATACCTACTGTTGCTGACTGCTGTTCTTTGTTTGAATAAAATCACTGAATCAAGTCTTTTCTAACATGACAGACATACTACAAAATAAGTAATAAAAGTATGCATGTTTAATGCTGACATTGTATCGGATTAATATCGGTATCGGCCAATACTCAATGCTGCAGTATCGGTATCGTATCGGAAGTGAAAATGTAATATCGGGACATCCCTATTAATTCTATAGTCAGATAATTTCATAAATTGTTCTAGAATATCCAAGATAACAGGAAGTGATGAAGTTGGATCGGTGATGTAAAGCAGAAGGTCATCTGCATAAAGAAATAAGCCAAATCGAGAAAATCCCTTCAAATTTATCTTCATAACGAAGCCATACAGCTAAGGGCTTGACGGCTAGAGCAAGCAGAGATGGGGAAAGCAGGCATCTCTGACGAGTGCCCCAGGATAAAGGAAATGAATTAGATTTTATACCGTTAATATTAATCTTAGCCACAGGGGGAAATGTAAAGAAGCTTAATCCATGATATGAAGTTGGAGTCAAAACTGAATTTACTTAGAATATGGAACAAGTAGCTCCACTCGACCCGATTAAAAGCCTTTTCGGCGTCTAGAGATAGGATGATTTCAGCCGGGATGGAGTCTGAAGAAGAGCAGATGATGTTGAATAACCTTCTAGTATTACTGAAAAAGATTGTCGACCAGAGATGAAACTGGTCTGGTGTGGGTTCGTTAGTGTAGGGGTGACCTTCAGGAGACGAGTGGCGAGCACTTTGGACAATTTTTAGAGTCAACATTTAAGAGGGAGATGGGCCTATAGCTGCTGCAGTGGAGAGGATTTTTATCTTTCTTAAGTAACAAGGTTATTGACACTTCTGAGAATGTAGAAGGAAGTTTCCCTCTTGCAAACGCATCATTAAATACCCTTGCTAGGATGGGAGCTAGTTTGCTAGAAAAGGTTTTGAAAAATTCTGTGGAGTATCCGTCCAGGGGATTTGGAGCTTTGTAAAGACCCGATAGCTTCTTGGACCTCAGCAAATGTTATGGAGGCTCCTAGATTACTAAACACATTGTTGTCTACTTGAGGGAATGTAAAGTAGTCTAGGGGGTTTGGCTCTGACCAGTTGTGGAAGGAGATTTCGGACGAGTAGAGTGTTAAATAACAATTAGAGAAAGTATTAAAAATTTCCCTAGGATCTGTTGTAACTAACCCAGCTGGGGATGCTATGTTAGGTATGAGTTTAGAGGCAGTTGCAGAGCGGGCTTGATATGCTAATAGTTTGCCAGGTTTATCAACTTGTTCAAAGAAGCGTTGCTTTGTTTGTAAAAGCTGAATTTCAACTTTGCTGGTTGATAGCAATTCATATTGAGACTGTAGCTGTAATCTCTTTTTGTATAATGCAGCTGAGGGATTGGAGGCGTATTGGGCATCTAAAATACGGATTTTATCGGATAGTTCTGTCAACTTAGAAAGCTATGATTTTTTAGAATGGGAAACAAATAAGATGATCTGCCCGCGTAAATATGTTTTAAAAGAATCCCACAGTATATCACTGCTGATATCAGGCATGTCAATTATTGTAATTGTTAAAGAAGAAATTGATTTCCTCAATGAGAAATTCTTTAAATTTAGCTTCAGAGAGCAACTGTGACTTAAATTTCCAGAATTTGTGAGCAGGTCTGCAGAGGGAGAAAGTAATGTCTACTGATGCAAGGGCATGAACAGAGATGACTATACTATGATATTCACAGGCAACAGTACTGTGCAACAGTTTATTATCCAGTAGGAAGAAATCTATTTGTGAGAAGCTATGGTGCACATGAGAAAAGAAGGAAAATTCTTTGTTGTAAGGAAACCTAGTTCTCCAAGGGTCAGACAATCCCAAATGGTCTGTATGAAATTTTAAGGTGGTTGCTGATTTTGTTTGAGCGATATGTTTAGCAGATGATCTATCAAGTGTGGTGTCCTATACCAGATTAAAATCGCCCCAAACAATGATAAGGTGGTCTTAAAGATTAAGTGAAGAAGAAAAAAAAAAAAAAGATACAAATTTTTCATCATTCCAAGTGGGAGCATACACTGAAGCCAGGACTACAGGGGTGGTTTGTCAGAGACTATAACAACACGTCCGTTAGGATCAGATATAGTAACAGAGGTTTCGAAGGAGTTGTATAACAATTGCAAGCACCCCTTACCCTCTCAGTAAACCCAGAGTGGAATAAGTGACCCATCCAAGCCCTTTTTACACAAGATATTTCAGAATTGCGAAGGTGAGTTTCTTGTAAGAAGCACAGATCTCCCCTTCAGGTGTTGCACGTGTGATATTACCTTGTTGACTTTGACGACATCATTCATTCCTTTGACATTCCATGAGACGAAACGAAGATTTCTACCAGACATCAAGATGGATTATTCGCAGAACTGGCTGACTGAGCTGTGAAAAGAGCAGAGAGAGAAAATGAAACAGAGAAAGAGAGCAGAAAAAAGAAAAACAAGGAGGAGGGATAACAAGATACAAGGAGAGACAAAACACACACACATACTTGTCATCAGTGGCGAATCGTGGCCCCAGCCACTGGGCCTCCAGTAGGACCATGGGACCACACGTGGCAATAAACAATAAAACAAAGAAATAAAAACAATAGCCAGAATCATGTGACATGGAAGTTTAGTATATTGATAGTTTTGTGGGATTACAAATTTATCATGTGCCTGAACACTGCAACACTTAACACAACTTCAAACAATTAAAAAAATTAAGATATAAAATTGTACAAAAAACAAAAACAGGGTTTCAAGTAATCCAGCAACCACACAGTCTTCTCCATTACTTTCCGCCATTTCTATTCACGTTCTGCCAACTAGATCTTCTCTTTTCTCCTCACTCATTCACAGCTACAGTTAGGCGTTTATCCATCAAAGTGATACTCTGGGATGGAACAAGTTGGGTCCTATCACAAGGTTTAGGGCAGAAATTACCCCTACAGCAGTGTTTTTGTGCAGCAGAAGCCCAGAGCACTCACACCAAACACCTCCTCCCTGCTCGTGTGCCGGTTTCTAGTGATGCTACAAGATGTGCCGAGGCTTCGAAGCGCGCATCGAGGCTTGCTTCATTAGGAGGAGGAGCCAAAAATTATGACGTCCAAAGCCTCCTTGCCCGACTGTACCACGTGACTGCTTTGGAAAGTGGTTCAGAGCTTACCGAGAGGTTTGACAGCAGCATAAGCCCATCAGGCTCCATTCCAGGTGATATTTTTTACTACTTTCTCCTGTGTTTGTCTGGAGATCCTACATGTAACCATGGCTGCATTGTTTACATGCGAAATTAGCTGTTAGCAGCCTGTAGCATGTAAATGCTAACTGGTGTAAGGCTTGATGATTTCCCTCGAGCTGAGGAGGAGGTGAGGACGACGTGCTGGTTCTCGGATGTGAGCTGGGAGGTGACGACGTGGACCTGTCCTTCCATCCATCGTTGTTGGGAACGTGGGATCTAGCTCCGGGGGATGGACGAGCTAGCTATGCTAACCCAGCGGCATCGTGCTGTTCACGGACGTGGCTGACGGAGCTGACATCGGAAGCCACATTGGAGGAGCTTCGCCTGCTGTGAGCAGACAGGATCCAGGAGACAGAGACTGAACAGACTGCTGGGGAGGCTCAGTCCTGGACCCTGTGGAGGTGGAGATTGGCTGGGCTGGAGAGTGGTGGACGGGCTGTCATCATCTAATTTCTTATGGACATTGTTGCACTTTCCATGCTCTTTCTTACTTTTGTTTTCTTAGATGCTGCGGTGACTCCTGAATTTCCCCTCGGGGATAAAGAAAGTATTTTCTATTCTATTCTATTCTATTCTATTCTATTCAAAATGTAGGCTTTTGATAGAGTTGATCAGTCACTTATAGTGTTGATACTAGAGTTGGGAAAGCAGTTTTAGTTTTCAAAATAAAAAAGAGTAAAATCTCCCCTGTACTGTATATTATATTATATTGCCCATATATAAGCATATTCAGTGCTCCCTAGTTCCACACTTTCACTGTGCTCTGCCTGTTTGAGCTCATGCAATTTTCCTAAAGCAACAGAAAAGCATTATTACACAACCTGCCATATCATTGATACTACCATTTATGGGGAATTTACACACAGAATATTAAAAAATGCTGTTTTATATGAACATGTGTTCATTTATGTAGAGAATTTATTTTGTTGAACATTTTTTTATTTTCATTTTTGTAATTAACAGTCGTTCCCAAGAGCAAAAATAGGCACAGAAGTTCAATCACACATTATGTGGTCAAGCTATAACTGCCTGTGATTGTGTGCCTGATCAGCAGGTGGTTTCGTGAGCACATGAAGCTTCGCGAGATGAACCCTTTCTCAAACCACTTGGGCTTAAGTGGTTCGATGCTTCATGAGGCTTCATCTCACCATCACCACCGGTTTCCTCTGCACTCAGACGGGGCCATCTTTTACTTGACCAAAAACACAAATAAACGGACTCCAACCGAAAAAATCTGATATCGGTCTGAATTCACGCTTTATTTAGAGAATTTTCAGCTTGTTACTTTCACATAAAAACACCACTAAATAAGGCTCTAGTTCTCATCGTGTCTCTTCGTCCTGGCAGACTACCTGCGTTTGTTTATATCTGGCACGCCGTGCGCGCGGACTGATAAACTAAGCGGCGAGAGCCTCGTAGCCAGCTGTGGCTCTGCAGCAGAGGTAGCGCCGTTTTACGACACGATGAGAACTAGAGCCTTATTTAGCGGTGTTTTTGTGTGAAAGTAACGCATTGAAAATTCTCTAAATAAAGCGTGAATGCAGACCAATATCAGATTTTTTTGGTGGGAGCCTGTTTATTTGTGTTTTTGGTCAAGTAAAATATGGCCCCCTCTGAGTGCAGAGGAGCAGGGGGGGGGGGTGTTTGGTAAGTATTCGTGAATGGACGGAAGATGACAGGAAATGATCCCACCCACACCTGAAATAAATATGATTGGCTAAGACAGCTGTCATTGTAAAATTGTGTCCACATTCCCTTGAGTTACACAGGCATTCGTTGCAGTTACTGAAGGCCCTGCCTGCCAGAATGTGTCGCTGATTTACCCAGATACCATCAAAAGGAAAATTGTGATTGGTCCATTTTTCATTTAGTTATATAAACCCATTGTTTGCCAGGACAAGTTTATAAAAATAATATAAAACTCATTACTATGATTTCATTGAGTAAAATAAATAAATAAAAAATAAATAAAGAAATAAAATAACTATTAAGGAATTCTTTTAATATTTTTATTAGGCCTTCACTGAATACCTTGAAAGGCCCAGAGGGTTCCCCTCTGCTTCTCATGCACTCAAAACAAAACAAAAGAATCCCTTGGGAAAACTAAACTTCTGTATCATACAAGATACAAGACTTTCTATTCCTACAACTCCATCTTACCCCTGCTCCCATTACAAAACAAGAAAACATACATGAAGAGAATTAACCCCTAAAACAAGGAATGGCAACTGCTCAACAGATTATGCAAAATAGAGCAGCACCTAAAGCACTAAAGTTTCCAGTATGTGAGTATTAAATGTTAAAATATTCAAAACATATAACTGGTGGTGGTCGGATTCACATTGGGTCACTAAGTTATCTCATTTATCACTACTAATGCACAGCTGCATAATTCAGGTCATTGCTGCCTTTCATATGGTTGTGGGGGCTCTGCACACTGTCGTTGCTGACACAAAGGTCGTCGGACCTCCGCACACTGTCACTTCTGTCACCAATGGTCATCGGACCTCTGCTCACTGTCACTGCTGACAAAAGGTCGTAGAACCTCTGCTTACTGTCATTGCTGACAAAAGGTCGTGGAACCTCTGCTTACTGTCATTGCTGACAAAAGGTTGTCGGACCTCTGCACACTGTCATTGCTCAGTTCCAAGGATGTCGGACTTCTCACCTCTGTCATTGCTCACATCATGGGTTGAGTTGCAATCATCATATTTCCTTTCTATCTTCACTTACCCCAATTATTTGTGTTATTTAACATTATTTCTATGCCTTCTCTTTGCTTTTATCTAGAATCATCAGACTCCCCCTAAGGTACGTATTCTTACGGGTGATAATCATAATTCATGCCATTGTACCCCCTACATTGATTATTTTGCTCAACGCTTGATGGGTTCTAACCGCCAAACTTCATTTGCATGCATTTATTCATTAAATCTGTTCATAACTTTTTCTGTTGTATAAGTCTCTCTTAATTGAACTACTGTCATATCTGAGGTGTGGCATTTTCTTCAATGTTACTCAGTGAATGATTTGACCTCTGCAATATATCAAGCCACCTGAAAGATCAAAACTTTATTAGAACACAGCATTGTCTTTCACACATGGTATGAATCATAGCAAAAAACAGATCTTAAAGAGTTCAAAACAGTCTGCATGATAGGCCTGGGCGATATATCGATTATACTGATTAATTCGAACTTTTTCTTGTGGACGATTTAAAAAATTTGAATTTGAATTTTTCTCCCCCGCTATTGTGCACCTTTTATACTGCAGCAAGCGCTGACTCCACGTGTGTGCAGCATGCTTTAACAGTTCACTAACGAAACAACAGAAACCTAAGTGTCATAAAATGTTCTTAAATATCTTTGACACCCAGCACCTTGACAGACACGTGTTCCTTATGGTCTGTATCAACAGCCCTAAGAGGTTAATATAAACTAGACCTCTCGTCAGTAAACGTTCAAATCCCTTTCCTCCAATCCTCTGTTTTCTATCAGTCACCTTTCAGGAGTTTGATTAAGATCTTTAACTCAAACATTTCCAAAGCTGGGACCCTTTCATGTTCACCTGCAGATAATTAATAATGTGACTGAGGCGCGTCAAACCTGCTGCTCTTCAAAGTTAATACTCTGATCATTTTGAAAATTAGATAGTAAAGAAATATACATTAGTTTTTCTCAGAACATCCCCACTCTACTGAAGAAAATCCCCTCTTATGGTGACATGGACGGATCATGATTTGTGAAAGTAGACTGCGGGGAATAGCTGATATCGGAACGACAATGGGCGATCGAACTGAGCAGTGCTGCCTGGACAGACATGACTGAGAAGTTGTTTGGCTTTTACCTGGGGAAAGCTGAGTTCCGTCTTTCCCTGCAACTCCCTCTGTTCCACCAACTCAATCCTCCATTCAGCAGTAAGGCATGACATTTGTGAGCCCACACTTGAATAAATAGCATTTATTTTTACTTATTTGTCTGTATTAAAATACAGGATAAACAGGCTACAGCCTTAAAAAATAAAACTAGACAGAAACAAAGTGGGTTTTTTAAATCGTTTAAAAGCAGAATATAACAGAACAGTGCTGTAGTGCACTGAAACAGTACTGTACACGCTTTTCCTAGCAGGATTTTTAAATTCAAAATGTACAAAATAGTGCAGCTTTCAATGTGAATGTGCCTCCCTTATAACTACAAAGCGAAGTTTTTGAAACAGAAGAAGAGCTGAAACTTTAATTCCAAGAGTCAAATAGAGGTTACTTTTATTATTTTAAGTTTTTGACAAAATTAAAACAAAACTGGTTTTGAGTTGTCTCTGTCATTTGTACTTATCGTTTTCTTTAAAAGGAAAAAAAAAAACATCAAAAAATCGTAACTTGAAATTTTTCTGAAAAAATCAAAGATTTTATTTTAAGGCCATATCACCCAGCCCTACTGCATGAATTTCCACTGGATTTTTCCTGCGCGCTCTTAAGTGCTTGGCTGTGCGTCAGCGCGCACAACCTAAGCACCAATTTCAAGTTCAGTTTTGATTTTTAAAATTAAAGTCAAAAAGCTCACTCTTTCTTTGTTTTTTAAAATCCTTTATATCCTGAACAGAACATCTAACAATTTTCAGAACATACACGGATCCTGAAGACAGCCGTTTGTCCTGTATGGCAGCTGCCACTACTGTCAATTTTGCCTGTGGCTGTTGAGGAGCTGGGTGTACTCAGTGTACTACCGCTAAACATCAGGGCAGGTTGTTGAGACTTCTTCCCCTCATTTTGACTTAAGTCTCCCAATTTTGACTTTAAATTTGAAATTCCAATTTATTGTCATCATTTCGGCTTTAATCTCAAAATCGTTTTTCGACTTCATTCTTCTTCATTTCAACCTTTTCTTCAACTCTATTCTCGTCGTTTTGACTTTTATCTCAATTTTTTTTACTTTATCCTTGTCCTTTCTACTTTAATCTGGACATTTTAACTTTATTCTCGTCATTACCTCTTCATCTCGAAATTGTTTTTCGACTTTATTCCAGTCATTTCAACTTTAATCTCGACATTTCAACTTGGTTTGCGTCATTTTGATTTCAATCTTTTCGACTTTATTCTCATCATTATGACTTTAACCTCGATTTGCGCAAAATTGTTTTCTCCGTCCAAAATGGCCCTAATCTGCTTCCCTAGAAACAGATCCAGCCACTGATGATTACTTTTTTTTTCTTCAAAACATTGTCATACTCAAACATTTATATTTCCACAGGTATAATGCCGGTGTTGCTCATAAACGGGATAAGTTAACTGTACGGAGCCTAAAAAGGGGGACTCCAGTAGATTATAAACCCAACTATTGATAAAATATAACCATGGTGTTGTAGTGGGTGGCTATGAATGGTGTAAAGTGTAAACATCATGTCAGGCTTTCCAGAAATGTGTATTAGGTGTTTCATCTGTAAGTTTGAAATTATGCAAGTGTTCACAAGCTGGTCTACACAGAGATGGTCTTTGTGGTGAGGTTGTCCTCACAGCTTGAAGGGTGAATTTGTGCTGTAGCTGTATATTTGCATAGTCTTTCGATACCAGTAGTAACTTTGAGCCTAAATTGTTGCTTTCCTCTTTCCATAAGCTCCAAGACCCTGTGTTTCCCCTGCCCCTTTGACCCCCATCCAAACTGGACTACAAGTGAAATCATTTGTTGTGACCTTTTGTTTCTGTTTTTACAGGACCTCCAGAGCTGACTGAGCTGTGAGGGTAGCATCGCCTGGACCAGCATGGACCAGCTTGTGAACATTTGCGCCTTTTCTCACTAACTGATCAAACACCTAAAACACATTTCTTGGAAAGCCCAACATTATACTTATAATCTATATCATTTACAACACCAAGAACAACACTACACTACACTCGGCGCTGCCCAAGTAGCTGCCTGTTGAAGCAGCTCTCTCTTCTTTGTCCGTTTCTTGTAATTCTTTTCGTCTCTTTTTCGTCATCTTTGTATTTGAAGTGGATCATTACTTTGTATGGTTCATTGATGGTCATGGACACCAAACTTTTTGTGGCTTCAGCGATGTTTTTACTACTTTTCGCCTGTGTTCGTCTGGAGATCCTACATCTAACCATGGCTGCATTGTTTACATGTGAAATTAGCTGTTAGCAGCCTGTAGCATGTCAATGCTAACTGGAGTAGGGCTTGATGATTTCCCTCAAGGTGAGGAGGATGAGGTGAGGACGACGTGCTGGTTCTGGGGTGTGAGCCAGGAGGTGAAGACGTGGACCTGTCCTTCCATCCATCGTTGTTGGGAACTTGGGATCTTGGGATCTAACTCCGGTGGGATGGACGAGCTAGCCGTGCTAGCCCAGCAGCAGAGGGGCTGCTGGGGGGCAGTGTGGCATCATGCTGTTCACAGACGTGGCTGACTGAGCTGACATCGGACGCCGGTGACACATTGGAGGAGCTTCGCCTGCTGTGGGCAGACAGGATCCAGGAGACAGAGACTGAACAGACTGCTGGGGGGGCTCAGTCCTGGATCCTGTGGAGACTGGCTGGGCTGGAGAATGGTGGACGGGCTGTCGTCATCTATTTTCTTGTGGACCTTTTTGCACTTTCTATACACTTTCCTACTTTCGTTTTCTTGATTGCTGCTGTGACTCCTGAATTTCCCCTCGGGAATAAATAAAGTATTTTCTATTCTATTCTATTTTCTATTTATATATAAATATTAGGGCTGTCATTTTAACGCGTTAATTAGATTAATTAATTACACCGCAAAGTAACGCGTCATAAAAATTAACGCAGATTGATCTGGATCCCAAACCCGCGAGGGGTTCAAAGACGCACTTATTTTCAAATGTATTTTCAAAAGCAGGTTAAACTGAGAATACTTCACTTTTCTTTGATCCAAGACTTGAAAAAAGTGTTTTGTACATAGTTCCTTACAGTTTTTAGCCTTTAGCCCTGGTTCTCCTGACCTCATAGAAGTATAGAAGTTCATATTGCATCGAGTAAAAATGTGAACAGAAGCAAAAAATGTCCTAAAAATCAAATCAGCTTACCTCAGGTGCAGGACTGTGTAGATTTTGTAAAGATAGAACCATAACACTCAGGGTACCTAAAAATGTGTTTTATATATTCCCACCTTATTTTTAAATGTCTTTTAATGTAATTTTAATGTCCTGGAATTCAGATTCTTTATTTTGGGACCTTAAGCAGATGTGAGATTAAAATGCGATTAATTAGATTATTTAATTACAAATCCTGTAATTAATTAGATTAATTTTTTTAATTGCCTGACAGCACTGATAAATATATAATTATGTTTATTTATTTGGGTCACTCACTCCCTTTCAGGCCATATTCTCCTTACTATTGTCAAACATCTTTCATGACCAACACCAGCATGATACCTGTGGAAATATAAGCGTTTGAATGTGACAATGTTCTGAAATTTAAATAAAAAAAATACACAAATACATAAATAAAAGATTTGTTTCCAGTGTGTTTATACAACAGATTTGTTTTGCATGAAGTAGATGACCAAACACCAATACTACTAACACCAAACACAAGTGTGAAAAACTGTAGAAGAGAACATAAGATCATGGTGAAATATATAAAACTTTTCACAAAGTGCACTTTGTTAAATTAACAGTAGCAGCATCAGGGGTGTGCTATATCATACCATTTACAACAATACTGGTATAATTTTTTTGACAATATAAATTTGTCATTTACAGTGCAGAGACACAATGACATATGACGCTTCCTGCTGTGTACGAAACAACAATGGCAAGAGCGAAAGTAGCACTACAGCATCATCGTCCTCACATAAGGATTTAGTGCCTAAAAGAGGCGCAGAGCAGCGCAGAGCAGCGCAGAGCAGCGCAGAGCAGCGCAGAGCAGCGCAGAGCAGCGCAGAGCAGCGCAGAGCAGAGCAGCGCAGCGCAGCGCAGAGCAGAGCAGCGCAGAGCAGAGCAGAGCAGCGCAGCGCAGAGCAGAGCAGCGCAGAGCAGCGCAGAGCAGCGCAGAGCAGAGCAGCGCAGAGCAGCGCAGAGCAGCGCAGTGCCCATAGCAGCTGGATACCCGAGATTACAAGATCACAGGAAAACCACGTTTCAGCAGGAATCCCACCCATGACGACACACCTTCATGGTAATTAATTAGTATGTTAAGTAGGGATGTCCCGATATTTCATTTTCATTTCCGATACGATACCAATATTTATCCGATATGATATCAGCATTGAACATGCCTACTTTGATTACTTATTTTGTAGTATGTCTGACATGTTAGAAAAGGCTTGATTAAGTGATATTATTCAAACAAAGAACAGTAGTCAGCAAAAGTAGGTATGAGGAAAAACTGACCCATTTATTATTAACCAACGGGAAACAGAAATTTTAACATTAAACATAAAAAATACTAGTAATTGAATAAAATAAAGAATAAATTAGAAGACCCAGAAAATAACAGTAAATCAAATAAAAACAGCAGGAGCGGAGTCTGGAATAGACTGCTTATATCGGAGTGCTGATATTGGACATTTTCGATGCATTTCGATACGATACCGATATTTGTTTTTTTTGCTAATATCGGACCGATATTAATATCGGACTGGGACACCTCTAATGTTAAGCTCATCTTGCCCTCTCCAAACTTAAGCGCCTTTAGTCCATGCCTTCTCCTTTGTGTTGGTGTCCTTATAGAAAGAATGTGTTGTTAGAATAATGAAGTTTTTCGCCTGCTAGATTAACTTTTCCTTTTTTTTATTTTTTCCTTCTTTTCCCCTTGTCTGCATTATCTTTTCTGCTGAGCACTGTGTCATATGACAGCGTTGAAAAGACCAATGCATTTTTTTTTCTAGCAGTCAGATTAACTGCTATAGTGACCATCACCAGCCCTCCCTCTAGGCTACTCCATCATTCTAAACTTTATTTAACCCCTGATGTGAGCTGAAGGGGAGGGCTGTGCCACACCACAGTGTGAAAGAAGGGGAAATAATGACAGGCAGGACAAGACAAGACAAACAGAAGGGAGGACAAACGTCTACTACTGTTGATTTAAGATAGCAATTCAAGTGCTTGGCTAATGCAATACAGGAAGTAAAGGTTGTACGAAACCAGGGACACCAGAAATGGGGTCTTGAAAGCATGGGGAGCTTGGGCCTACGTGGATAGGAGAAGTGGCATGCATCACAGGATGTGAGAAGATGTGTAATAGTGCCCGACTCAGCATGCTCTGACGGGATCTATCATAACTCTTAGTTAGTCTCGACAGAAGCTTGAGTATCTGCACGCATGTGAGGTGGTCACCGAATATCCAAGTAAGTAAAACACAGCCAGGGGCGCCCCCCGGGGGCCACCAGGGCATCCGGGCCCCCCCACACAGTCCCCAAACCGCCAGGCCCAGGGACAACCCTAGGACTCAAGGGGGCACAGACCTGCCTCCCCGCCGATACCAAAGACAGCACCCAGGGCCCAGAGCAGCGGCCCCCCCTGCAGATCGCACCCGCCCTCCCCGACCACCCGTCCGCCCGGCCCTAAGCCACCCCCACCCCCAGCACCCAGCCACCCCCCCGCCCCCAGCGGCAGGCCGGAGGCCCCAAGCCACACAAGAGCCAGCCCCCCCAGGACCAGCCCCCTCCCCAGAGGGGAGGCCACGAACCACAGCCAGGCCAGGTGGGGCAAGATGTTGGCATGTAGCGGTGGGATGGAGGTCCAGGCCCATCCCCCAGAAAATCCGAGGCCATGAGAGGCCTAGCAGACACAGTGAAGGGGACAGAGGGATGGGGCAGCCCAAAATATTTGAGAGAGATGTGATAATATCAACCCAAAATTGTTGGACAGGTGTGCAGTTCCAGGTGGCATGAAGGTAAGTGTCTGGAGTGTGTTGGGAGCAGTGGGTGCAAGTGTCAGATTGTGCTAAACCCATTTTAAACATCCTATGCCCTGTAAAGTGGACCCTGTGGATGATTTTGTACTGGATTAGTTGGATATTACTGTTGCTCTTATGGAGAAGGTGTTTTCACAGATTTGGTTCCAGAAGTCAGCATTGGGGGTGAGGGCCAGGTCTTGTTCCCACTTTATAAAGAATTACGATACTTGATCAAACTTACACGAGGCTAAAACCAGCGCTCGAAGCATAGCTTGTTTACATTCCCTGCAGCTGGAAGGAGGAGGGGGGACGGAGCGCACTAGCGCTGCGCGTAAGGACACATGAGTTAGTTAGGTCCAGATAAATGTTTATATTTCCGAAGACTTAATGCACTTAAAAAATATTTTATGTATGGCACTCTTAAACTGTGGTATTACTTTTTGATTTTAGTTCTTGTAGGCAGAGAAAATAGCCTTTGAATTTGGTACCGTCTGTCCCTGTTAGCGTCGATTTCCTCGTCACCATCGATTAAAGTTTGTGTCTTACTGAGGGAGAGGAGACAACTTTCTACTGTATCTAATGTCCTTAGTGGTCACATAGAGCTCATACAACCCCACTTCAAAAAAACTGAACTATCCCTTTAATGGGAAGAATACTTGATTTAGACCAGTTTATTAAATAATCTGATGGATGGGAGAATGATCGGATTGAATTAATAGTTTCTTTTAATGATTTAGATTTGGATTTCTGATGTAACAATATGTCATCTGCATATAAACTGATTTTGTGATGAGATGTTGGAGTCTCGATACCTATAATGTTACTATTCTGGCGAATGGCTGCTGCTAGGGGTTCAATAAAGATAGTAAATAATGAGGGGGAGAGTGGGCACCCTCTAGATTAACTTTCCTCTGGATCTGACCTACTTACTTTGCTTACATTTCAAGCTTGTGTAGTAGTAGTAGTAAATGATTGGAGAAGTGGCATCCATACTGTGTGTGCAATAAAAATGCTGTTGTTCAGAAGCAGCAATCACTAATAATGAGTTGTTTGTTTTTTTCCCATAACGTCATGAATATCATTATCACAAATTTTTGGCTGGTCGGCTACTAGCTAGATACATTCAACAAAAAGAAACATTAAGTGCCATTCCAGCCATTCAGGGGGCTGATAGCAGACTTCTGTGTGATCCTAAAGAAATAAGTGGGACTTTTAGAGACTTCTATGTTAAACTATATACCGCCGAGCTAACAGTGAGTAAAATAGATATTATATCCTTTCTCTCAACTCTCAATCTTCCTCGATTATCAGAGGACCAACTTGAGCAACTGGATTCACCCATCACTATTGAAGAAATAATGAATGTCATCAAAAATCTACTTTCAAGTAAAGCTCCAGGCTTAGATGGCTTTACAGCAGAGTTTTATAAAGCATATTCTGCAGAGCTAGCACCTTTGCTTTTAGAAACTTATAATGAAGCATATGACAAGGGCAGACTTCCTCCCTCTTTGACAGAGGCTGCTATTACTCTTATTTTAAAAGCTGGTAAAGATCCCTTGGATTTCAAAAGCTATAGACCAATAAGTCTGACGTCCTACGATAAGTATATATTATCCAAAATCTTAGCCAACCGACTATGCAAAGTTATAACTTCCCTGATCCATCCTGACCAGGTTGGCTTTATACATCCTCCCTGTTCTGCAGACAACATCAGAAGGTTTATTGATATAATGTGGGTCTGTCAGGACTACACCTATGGAGATAATTTTGTTTCTTTATTATTCAATCAAAAAGAATAGATTTGAAACCAAAAAAGAGATTTGTAATCAAAAGACAATAAGTAGGAAATGAAAAAAAAAAAGTTGAGATCAAAACAGAGCAGGTTGCAATTGAAAAAAAAAAGTTGAGATCAAAATATAACAGTTTGCATTTGAAAAAAAAAAAGTTGAGATCAAAATACAACAGGTTGCATTTGACGGACGTCATGCTCAGCAGACCGCTGCTTCACCGGCTGGCCGAGAGGTCTGCACAGAGCGGACCGCGGTGCCGTTAACGAGAACCGAGATGCGGCTCGGCAAGGCTCAGCTGGCCGCTGTAGCATGGCTGCTAGCTGTTAGCGCACAGTTTAAAGCTTCTGTGAGCTTAGATGCTTTCACCACATGTGAAAATGATCCATCGTTTGATTTTTCAGCTCGTAGGGCTCGCGTTTGTTTTCACTCAGGTCCAAACAATTGATCAGTGAGCGTCACGTTGTCATGGCAACTGACCGGAGGAAGGCGTATGTCACTGTGTGTCAGAGAGAGACAGAGAGAGACAGAGAGAGACGAAATAATGCTACACCAGACAGTTGTCCTGAAGTTTTTAGTGCAAACAGTATTATAATTATTTATTTATGTGATTGGTTGAACAACATTCCAAGAGTGTCTTGAGCATTCTCACTCTGCTTTGACTGGTGTTAAAATGTTATACATAAATGTTATACGTCCGTGACATGTCCCGTTAGGCGCGACTCTGCTCAACGAAGTTGTAACGTTGTCAGGTGATGAAAAAGACACCTGATCATGTGTTAATGGAGTGCTAAAAGTGAATTAAAAAGCTTAGCCTGGCGTGGGGGGGCAGGTAAAGCCTGGCGGGCCCGCCAGGCTTACAATACACTGGGAGAAACCCTGTACTGTTGTGTAGGAACCATGCCCCCGCGTGTACCGTGGAACAGTGTTTTAATCACTAACTATCTTAGCTAATGTAACTATGCTCAGGCCGTGACTAGCAGAGACAACCATGCTAATTAGCGTGCTTGCAGCAGTAGGGCATTATAATTCATTATACTGTGTTGTTGTTTTTGTGAGTGTACAGCGGCTATCAACTTACCTCCAGGCGTTGTGTAAGGAAGTGGTAGCTGGCGCTCGCACTCGGTAAAGCCAGGTCAAACCAACCAATAGAAACTATTCTGTCATCCACCAGCGTAGGCCCCGCCCAGTAAGTGCAGTAGAATTCGCAAGCAAAACTTTGGAGTTTGCACACAAAAAGGAATGATTTGCAAGAGAAGGTTTTCAACTTGAAAGCAAAGAGGGCTGATTTATAAGCAAAATGGAAAGAACTAGGTTCTCAGTTTAATTTTTCAACCGCAACCTGTTGTGTTTTGATCTCAACTTTTTTTTTTTTTTCAAATGCAACCTGTTGTATTTTGATCTCAACTTTTTTTTTTTTTTCAATTGAAACCTGCTTTGTTTTATTCTCAACTTTTTTTTTTTCATTTCCTACTTATTGTCTTTTGATTACAAATCTCTTTTTTTGGTTTCAAATCTATTATTTTTGACTGAATAATACAGAAACAAAATTATCTACATATACACCTCCCCTCTGGCAGCCATCTCCTTGGACGCCGAGAAGGCTTTTGACAGGGTTGAGTGGCAGTTTCTGGGGTGCTTCTCAAAGCTCCAAAGTTCCATCCTCGCCTCCTCCACTTGCGTCTTAGTCCCGCCCACCAGAGATGCATGCCAGAGACGCGAGGAAACAAAGAGAGAAGAGAAGGAGGTTAATTTTATGAGCATTGAGATGTCCTCTCCTCCGGAGCGTCACATGAAGCGACGTATTTTAGTGATGATGGCGTCACGCACGAGACAAACTAAACTAAGGAAAATAATGTAAACAACAGGGCGCTCAACCGCAGAAAATTCATATTCACTTTCAGATCAGTTTAACATGAATATGTTCATGAATGAAAAAGAAAAATGTCACGTTTTCCTAGGCCCAGATTGATAGTTTTTAAGTCTTATATTGGGGCCACTTTGTGTTCATAAATAATGTGTTTATTCTGCTATAAGCACTGCTATAAGCACTGGTGGGACAGGAGGAGAGAGAAGTGGAGCTGTCTGCAGCGGTGCCTTTCATCCATTACGCGCACGCAGAGGGACAGAGGTGAAACTGTTGCTGTATCAGCCAATAATGGCATGATCTCACACCCATCACTGATAAAACAACAGTTTGCTACTGTATGAAAATGGCGTGGTTATGTGTTATTTTTAAAGGTATTATTGAACTGGCTCGAGTGGGCCAGTGGAGTGCGCAGTCAGCTGACCCGGAGCCTTTGAGTTTCACTTTCAGCCTGCATGTGTTGTCTGTTGTCCGGTCTCTGGGGCTCTTTCTAATTGTCTGTTGTCATCCTCAGTGAGAATGAATGTTGTAATCATCCAGATAAATATCAAACATGAAAATTCTCGGGGCGGCTCCGACGAGTCTGTGAGACGATGGTGGGGCTAAAGATTCATCTGTCAACCGCTCACACGAGAAGATAATCTTGCCTGAACGTCGGCCGATTTTAGTCCACGACCAGATTTCTTCCCCGATTGTCGGGAGGACCGAATCTGGGTTAAATCGGGGCAAGAATCCTGTAGTGTGAGCCAGACTTTATGCTTAGACAGCTTATCTTGCTCCATGGAGCTCGCATTTCACACATGTGGACAGCTGACGCTTTATAGCCGGCTCTGATACGTCACAAGGGGACGTGTCTGTCAGTGAAAAGACTTCCGCGAAGCCTGCTCTTGTGTTTCCTCGATTATGCCTCCTCCAGCTCAGTCTCCTCTCTCCTCTCTCCTCCGAGCACATTTGGCGCTTTGAAATGTCCTCCAGCATGGCTGATCACAACATACTTCCGGTGTCGCGGAGGAGAGAGGAGATAGGAGACTGCATTTTGGCACATTGGGAAGCACCCCTGCTCTCTACCCTGGAGTCTTTTGGTTTTGGCCAGAGGTTCATAGATTGGGTCAGCCTTATTTACACTCATCCCACAGCTTCTGTTCTCACTAATGGTGTCATATCCTCTCCATTTGAACTAGGTAGAGGCACTAGACAGGGGGATCCTCTTTCTCCCCGGCTCTTTGCTGTTGCGCTGGAGCCATTAGCAGTGGCTATCCGCAGTGAGCCTACATTTCCAGGCATTTTAGTTGGAGAGCATCGCCATAAATTAATGCTATATACATTCTCTTATTTGTTTCAGATCCTCTCTCCTCTCCCTGTTTAAAATTAAAGATAGGTTTTCTTCCGTTTCAGGTTTTAAAGTGAATTGGTCAAAGTCTGAGGCTCTTCCTCTTACACCATACTGCCCTAAATCTCTCTTCCAATTTGGTAACTTTGCCTGGCCCAAGAAAGGCATTGAGTATCTAGGTATAACATTTCCACCTGTGCTAGCTGATTTGATTAAAAGAAATTTTGACCCTTTAACAGAGAGCTTGCGAGCTGATGTGACACGGTGGTCCCCACTTTATCTCTCCATGTGGGGTAAGGCAAATATAATTAAAATGATGCGCATCCTATATAGGCATATCTCCTTCCTTTAAAATTTAACAATGAACCAAAAATCAACTTAAAGTGCAACAGCAACATAAAAAGGCATATCTCCTTTTAATATTGGTTGAACGACCATTAATAAAATAGAACTCAAAGAAACATTAAAAGACATCTTCCTTGAAATAAGGAGAATGAAAGAACCTGAGCTTATAATTTCAGATTTTTTTTTCAAAAAGACACGCCAGATATAAACAAACAGATATAAACAATAATAATGGAATGCAAAGTGAACGGCAGGTCATCCTCGCTCTCATAATCACTCATCTTCACGTTGTTATTGCATGATTCGTCCTGGCAGACTACCTGCGTTTGTTTATATCTGGCACACCGTGTGTGCGGACTGATACACTAAGTGGCGAGCGCCTCGTAGCTAGCTGTGGCTCTGCAGCGGAGGTAGCGCCGTTTTATGACACGATGAGAGCAAGAGACTTATTTAGCGGTGTTTTTGTGTGAAAGTAACGCGCTGAAAATTCTCTAAAAAAGGCGTGAATGCAGACAGATATCAGATTTTTTCGGTGGGAGTCTGTTTATTTATGTTTTGGGTCGAGTAAAATATGAGTGCATAGGAAACCGGCACATGAGCAGTGAGGGGGTGTTTGGTGCGTGTGCCCTGAGCTTCTGCTGCACAAAAAACACTGCTGTAGGGGGAATTTCTGCCCTAAACCTTGTGATAGAACCCAACTTCCATCCTGGAGAATCGCTTTGGGCACGGCACAGTGTGTATGGCCAGTGTGTCGCAGGGCGTTCAAGCTCCTCCTCTCCTCTGCTTGCCACGTCTGCACACGTCCCGTCTCCGCTCATCAAAAGATGTGTGCGGACGAGAACACAGCTTTTTTCAGAAATCAATCCATGGGTCACGTGTGTGCCGAACCGATTACGTCTATCTGGTCAATGATGATCCGCTGCACCACTAGTCACACCGGTGGACAAATGTCATGTTTAAAACAAAATATTTTCATATTTGAATTTTAAAGCTCATTAACTACAGATGTATTTATTCTGGAAGTTTATACTGTAAAGGAAAAAATAGGGGTTTTAATTAAATATTATAAATTATTATTTATATTTGTCACAAAGGACACAAAATGTAGCGTCACGTCAAGCACCCACATAAATGTGGAAATAGAATTAAATATTGATAAATAAGTAAATAAAAGCCCTCTACGCTCACGGTTAATTATCTTATGTCTTATCTTAAGTAGCAGACACTGCCAGCATGAAATACAGCAGAAAATAATATTCATATGAGAGGGTGGTTCTAAAGCCACATTTCCACCAAGCAGACCAGTTCGGTTCGTCTGGGTAAGGCATGGATTTTGTGGTGTTTCCACTGACTTATCCCGGGAAAGATCCCCAAATAACCGAGACGAGCCGTCCCACGTTTTAGGACCCTTTTCGTATGCAACTATTGCAGTTTTTCTCAGTTGCTTTGGTTCATTTCTCAGATCAGAATTGAAATTCTCAAAACTACTTGTTCAATCTTCACATCATTGTGTCACTTGTGCAGTAAATCAATTTCAATTGTTTGGACATGCATGCAAATGATTATGTAGAATTCTCTTTTGTTTGCTACATTATCAGGTGCTTTAGTCATATTTGTAGCCCACCTTTACCCACTATATTAGGAAAGGGCCTCTAGGTTCTTAAATATTATATTGAGAGCTAATGAAGAGATACTGCTTCATCTATGTTACTGTGTAAAAAATCCCAAGTGTGCCTTTAATATTCGATACCCACTCTTATTACGATCTTTCATACAGAGAAACCAAGATCAGATTAAATGATCAAACTTTTAAGTTAAATGCAAACTTCCAGTTTACTGAACATTTTTAAAATCAACATTATAACAAGTAAACCAACAATAAATCATAATTGCTCCTGAAAACTGTATTTTCTCAGTTTCTTGGCTTAAAATAATAAGTTTCTTAACTTGAAATAATATGTTCCTTAACTTAAAATAATAACCTATGTAAGGGGCCACACACACTCACACCTGCCTGGTTATTAAGTTTAGAAAAACCCTATAGTTGCAGGCCTGCGGTGAGGCCCAAAACTTAATTGCTGCTTCACTCTAGGAGCAAACCAAAATAAACCCTGAGCTTGTAGTTCAGTCAGTACTCACAGCCTCCAGTCCAAGTTCACGTGAAGAGAAATCCAAACAGTGTCCTACGATGACAGCTCCATCCTCCCACTTTGGCGAATGCAGGGTTAGCCTTTAGCAAGCGATGTCCAGGAAAGCAAAGATAAAATCCACACTTTGAACTTTTCCAGCAGTCTATTAGCACTTTGAGAACGACCAATCTTCATATCCAGTCCGGAATGATGAGAAAGAAGTCTCCATAGAAAGCTGACTGAGCAAAACTAGTCCGTTGGCGGCGCTACATCTGCTAGACTAGCGAATGCTACATGCTACGGTGCTAAACTGCTTCAAAAGTTCTGTAAACAACCTACTGCAGGGCAGACTTCGGGCAGAAATTATCCATAGTTGATCCACAAGCAATAGACGAGTGTTCATTGACGACCATTGAGCTAAAAGTCCAGAAAACTCTTCTAATTACTCAAAAATAGCAGCCACATGGCAGATTCAAACTGCGTCTCTCCAGGTCAAGCTAGCGTATCCCACTTCCGGTTTCTTAGTAAAGCGAATACGAAACTGATCGGCAAGGGTTGTGTACACAGCACTTCCTTTTAGCTCTTTCACAATAAAAACAAAATATAATACATGAAAACATTTTGTATTTCACTCGTTTTTAACTGATACTCATCACTCGTTTACTTTGAACAGATTTTAAACCTTTTTAACACATACATGAAATACAATTTTAACCATATTTATTTGTACTCTTAGATAATTATTTTATTTCTTTATTTTGTTTTTTTTTGTTTTTATTTATTTATTTTACTCAATGAAATCATAGCAATGAGTTTTATATTATTTTTATAAACTTGTCCTGGCAAACAATGGGGTTAATATAACGAAAGGGAAAATGGACCAATCACAATTTTCCCTTTGATGGTATCTTTGTAAATCAGCGACACATTCTGGCAGGTAGGGCAACGAATGCCTGTGTAACTCAAGCGAATGTGGACACAATTTGACAATGACAGTTGTCTTAGCCAATCATATTTTGATAAACTGTGGGCGGGCTCATACCTGTCATCTACTTACCAAACACCCCCTCCCTGCCCCTCTGCACTCTGACGGGGCAATATTTTACTTGACCAAAAACACGAATAAACAGACTCTCACCAAAAAAATCTGATATCTGTCTGCATTCACGCTTTATTTAGAGAATTTTCAGCGCGTTACTTTCACACAAAAACACAGCTAAATAAGGCTCTAGTTCTCATGGTGTCGTAAAGCGGCGCTACCTCTGCTGCAGAGCCACAGCTGGCTACGAGGCTCTCGCCACTTAGTGTATCAGTCTGTGGAGTTCCAGATATAAATAAACGCAGGTAGTCTGTCAGGACAAAGAGACACTATGAGAACTAAAGCCTTATTTAGCGGTGTTTTTTGTGTGAAAGTAACGCGCTGAAAGTGCTCTACACAAAGCGTGAATGCAGACCGATATCAGATTTTTTCTGTGGGAGTCCGTTTATTTGTGTTTTTGATCAAGTAAAATATGGCTCCGTCTGAGTGCAGAGGAAACCAACAGAGGAGCAGTGAGGGGGTGTTTGGTGCGAGCGCTCTGGGCTTCTGCTGCACAAAAACACTGCTGTAGGGGTAATTTCTGCCCTAAACCTTGTGATAGGACCCAACTTGTTCCATCCTGGAGTATCACTTTCATGGATAAACACCCAACTGTAGCTGTGAGTGAGAGAGGAGAAAAGAGAAGATCTAGTTGGCAGAACGTGAAGAGAAATGGCAGAAAGTAATGGAGAAGACTGTGTGGTTGCTGGATTACTTGAAACTTGTTTTTTTTTTTTTTTTTTTTTTTTTTTCAATTTTATATCTTAATTTTTTTAATTGTTTGAATTTGTGTTAGGTGTTGCAGTGTTCAGGCACATGATAAATATTTAATCTCACAAAACTATCAATATACTAAACTTCCATGTCACATGATTCTGGCTATTGTTTTTATTTCTTTTTTTGATTGTTTATTGCCACATGTGGTCCCATGGTCCTACTGAAGGCCAAGTGGCTGGGGCCACGGTTCGCCTCTGACATTTTTATATATATATATATATATATATATAATTATAAATTGTCTTACTTCCCATGACATGTAGTCATTAGTTCATCACATAAGAGTTTACATTCAAAAGTGTTGAACAACTTATCGTAATATGTCAAACATCTTTCCATTGGACTTTTTTTCTGAATCTGTTTTTTTCGAAGTCAGGATTGGTAAATTGCTCCCTGGTTAATCTTGACTTCCTTACAATGGCTAAGGTTGGTTAAGAGATGCAGCCAAAAGCTGGGAGAACAACTGTGTCCTCAATCATTCAGACTTTTTGTGGAAAGAGACGATCTTTGTTGTGATGTGGATGAGAATTTCTGGCCCAACATACAGAAACACAAGGAGGTGTAGGAAGACTGCACTGCTCTGTAATTCCCACAGCACTGCATGAACAGTGTTCCCTAAAGAGACTGTCCTTATATGTTCATCACAATGATGGGGAAGGTCAACAGAGTGCAGCACAAACAGTGAAAGTAAAAATATGAATATTTTCCAGTCTCTTGTCATCAATCTCCCACATACACTTAGATGTAACTTACAATTTCCATTAACTGTCATCAAAGCTTTAGGCATAGTTATACATCAGAACTTCCTTCCAGAATACTCTGTTATACTGACAACATGACTAAGCACTTTAACTTCTCTATCAATACACAGACACAAGGACTCATCATTCTGATGCACAGGCATGTTCATTGACACAGAAATTTACTTTTGAGGGATGAACTAAAGATTTTTCGAACAATAATGGCTTTTGCAGGTAATCGATGGTGTTTTGCTATTTGTACAAACTGTTCTGAAAAATGCACTTATTGTTTTGCAATTGGCAATGATGATTCGAGAAATGTACCAAAGCAACTGAAAAAAAAAATATAAATATATATATATATATATATATATATATATATATATATATATATATATATATATATATATATACATACTATATAAGTGTTGTCAGGCGATTAAAAATATTAATCTGATTAATTACAGGATTTGTTATTAATTAATCTAATTAATCCCATTTTAATCTCATATCAGTTTAAGGTCCCAAAATAAAGACTTTGAATTCCAGGACATTAAAATTACATTAAAAGACATTTAAAAATAAGGTGGGAATATATACAACACATTTTTAGGTACCCTGAGGCATAAGGAACGTATTATGAAAAGTTGTATGGTTCTATCTTTACAAAATCTACACAGTCCTGCACCTAAGGTAAGCTGATTTGATTTTTAGGACGTTTTTCGCTTCTGTTCACATTTTTACTCGATGTGGACTCAATTTTCACTGCAATATGAACTTCTATACTTCTATGAGGTCAGGAGAACCAGGGCTAAAGGCTAAAAACTGTGAGGAACTATATACAAAACACTTTTTTCAAGTCTTGGATCAAAGAAAAGTGAAGTATTCTCAGTTTAACATGCTCTGAACACACAAACTGTTGCTCATTGGTGCAGAGCAGCCCCAAGCTAACACACGACACAAGGAAGATGGAAGGAAATTTTCAAAGAATTCTTTAGATTTAAACACATGACATTTATCGATCATTCAGGGCTTGTTTGGTGCAGTAAAAAGTGTAAAATGACCTGTTTTTTACAGAATTGAGCTAGACCAAACGGTTGATTTTCTGTAGATTTTCAAATAGGACGTATATAAACAAGATGTGGACGGCAGTCCCATTAACAGTGCTCTCTCTAACCCCCCGTGCAAAGCATGTTGCTGACGTCAGGTGTGATACATTCAGGGACCGTCCGAAATTTGAAAATCTAACGAGAACACCACTTCTTCCATGTAGGACAAACGGTTTGTAAATGCTAGGCATTTGAAAATAAGTGCGTCTTTGAAAGCCTCGCATGTTTGGGATCCAGATTAATCTGCGTTCATTTTTAGAACGCGTTAATTTGCGGTGTCATTAATTAATCTAATTAACTGGTTAAAATGACAGCCCTAATATATATATATATATATATATATATATATATATATATATATATATATATATATATATATATATATATATATATGTGTGTGTGTGTGTGTGTGTGTGTGTGTGTATCAGTGGCGATTGCTCTAAGACTGCAAGGGAAGCTCAGCTTCCCCTAAAATGTCCCCCAAAAAGTGGTGCTATGTACTGCTGTATGTACATTTCATTGACAAAATGAATTCCTTCATCTTTTGTTCAGAATCAGCTACCTATCACAGGTAACTGGCTTAACCTCCTCCTCGTTCATCCCCGCAGCATCTCAGCGCTTAAACACAGTCAGACGCTGGGCGTCTTCTGACTTCACGGAGAAGCGGGTTGTTCCACTGTGGAAACTGGACGGTTATTGGATAAACGCTGGGCTTTGTCTCGTCCTCGGACACGAAGCGTCTCTGGGGGCCTATGAGACAGTGGGCTGGCCTGGACGCTGGGCTTCTGCATGGTGATTGGATGATCTGTCAGAGGCCGAATCCCTTTTTGATTGACAGTGAAATGAGCCAGTCAGCGATCTTGAAGTATAACCCTCCACGGGAGCATCTTCTCAGTTGTACATTCAGTTGTTCTGGACTGATTCGGTGGCTTTAGCGATCCCAAGCGAGTTTACCTTTCTTAAAAACGACGAGCGTTGTGTTTAAAGATTCTCTCTCTTTTCACCAATACAGCTACAGCTACAGCTACAGCTGCCGAGTTTCTCCCCCGTCACTCACACTTACAGCCTGCAGGTGTAGAGAGGAGCTTCTGTTTAAAGCGGCTCAAGTCTAACACCCACAACACAATGGGCCAAGACCCTTTTAGCAGTCTAGCTCTGCTGGCCATTGAGAGAACACTGGTAAAATCCCTGGAAAAAACACCTGGTTGATACGACAGGGTCACAGATCATTTTCTTGAGAAGAATGGAGGGTAGAATTTACGTTTAAATATATAATCCAATTTATGATGAAGGCTGGAAAAAATGAGCTTCCCCTCCTTGACTTGACCAGCAATCAATTTTACTGTAAAATAACAGATTTTCAAAGTAAAAATTTTAGATCCTAAAATAAAGGAGTAATAGCTGTGATGTTTTGGTGGCTTTAAATTTTTATGTTAGCCATAAGTTCTGACAATTCTTGGTCTGGATGTTTTCACTACTACTCTGACTTCTCACAAACGAGAAACCAAGCGATTAATGTGGAATAACATTAATTTTTTTTGTTATCCATGAGTTCCCACAAATTTTGTTCCGTATGTTTTTGGTACCTGTCTGACTACTTACAAAAAAATTCAAGAAATTTAATTTTAGAAAGAAGAGATTTTCAAAGTTTAAAGTCTTACACTATAGAATTGAAGGAGTAATATCTCTGATGATTTGGTGGCTTTCTTTTTTTTTCTTTTTTTTTTTTTCTTTTTCCCCCTTGTCCTGTTCATTGTCACAACAACAGAATTATGGTCTGGCTGCCGTATTGTGCAGAACACATTTGCTTTTTCCAAAAGGGAGCCGTTAGTGTATAAGGCTCCCTTTGAGTGTTAAAATTGTACTCTTTATTACTGTTTTTTGATATATATTTTATACATATATATACATACACACACATACGTATATATGCACACACACACACACACACACACACACACACATATATATATATATTTATATATATACACACACATACGCATACATGTATCCATACAGTTTCCCTCCCGTATATTGCCAAGTTTGAAGATTACTGCTTAACCAGAACAAGGTGATATCAGGAAAGAAACAGTGATAAAGGGAAAGAGTGTAGAGAAGAGACTAGACAGAGGGGGAGAGAGAGACAACAAAACAACAGTAGAGAGCAACCACAACAACTGAACAAATGACTACAGACAGGAGAAATAAACAACCAGCTACTGAGCCTGAAAAGAGGCAGTATCCTGAGGTCTTTGACATCATAATCACAAGAAGCACCTGTGGAGAAATGAACTGGAGAAATCATGAGTAGCAGTGAGCACAACAACGACAATTGTAAAAAGGTACATATACGTATATAGAAATATACACAGAAGCATATACTCACCTACACATATAGGGGTACAGGTGGCAGTACAGAATATTGGGTTTGATTTAGGTCAGGTGATCATGCCAAGGTGTGATCATGCAGATGTGGCCCCGCTGTTCCCAGAGGCCAAACACGCACTGAGACAGCCCTCATATCCGGGCATCTAGCAGCCACAACAGAGCACAGGGCCCAGACAGACCACCACGGAGACAGCAGCACGCCAACCCAGGAGGAGGCAAGGAGGGGGCGTCCCCCGACACTGCGGAGGGAGGACCCCAGGGGGCCAGGGACTGAGGCCTACAGGCCCCGCTAGACGCAGGGCCCCCGATCGAGTGCAGGGGGTAGGACCCAGGGTCACCTGTGCCCAAGGGCCACTCACCCCCGAGGAGGGAGGGTTCGGCCAGGTACCCGGGAGGAGGGACCCAGCCCAGGCCACCACCCATCACGAGTCGGTGCCAGCCCCCAGCGCACCCGGCCAGACACCGGAGACCACAGAAGTCCTCTCCCCAAAAACCCAGTGTCCCCCTTACACAACCCCCTGTCCCAACCCACCCCTATCCCCCTCTCATCTGTACCCCAGCTCACCAGCCCTCCACTGGGACCCTGACACCCGCACATAAACATTCTGTCCATCCATACCCATACGTTGACACAACAGCACAACGACACCACAGCACCACAAAACGACCACACAACAACATCACAACACGGCAGCACCATATCACAACACACCTTTGGAGCCTCCAGCCACTCAGGTGGTGAAATACCCCTCCTTTTCCTCCTCACTCACCAAAAAATAAAAAAAAAATTTAAATTTTTTTTTTAAAAAGGATTAAATAAATAAATAAATAAATGAATAAGTAAATATGTAAATATAAAGCCATGGGCATCCCCCGGGGCGCCGCAGGATCCCCGCTGTGCCACTTGCCCAGAACCCAAGGCAGCAGATCCCTTTTTTACCCCATGCCCCAGGGGGCACTGTAGAAACAGGGGTGTGAGAAGAGCTCCCTACCCCACCTCTGATTTGGTGGCTTTCAATTTTTTTGTTATCCATAGTTCTGACAATTCTTGGTCTGTACGTTTTCAGTACCACTCTGACTTCTCATAGACTCAATCAATTTTACTGAAGAAAGACAGAGATTTTTTAAAGTTTAAAGTCTTACATTTTAAAATGGAGTAATATCTCTGGTGTTTGGGTTGGCTTTTAATTTTTATTATTATTATTTTTTTTTCTTTTTTTTTGTTATCCATAAGTTCCTACAATTCTTGGTCTGTATGTTTTCAGTGCCACTCTGACTTCTCACCATAGAATAGAACTTATTGTCAATGTAACAAGTACAACGAAATTGAAGTCGCAGCAGCAATCAAGAAAACAAAAGTAAGAAAGTGCAAAAAGGTCCATAAGAAAAAAGATTATGATAGCTTGTCTATCATTCTCCAGTTCAGCCAGCCTCCACCTCCACACGGTCCGGACTGAGCTTCTTTCAGTCATGCTCCATCTCTGTCTTCTGTATCCTGTCTACTCAGGTGAAGCTCTTCCAACATGGCGTTGGTGTCTGATGTTAGCTTCGTTAGCCATGTCTGTGAATAGCATGATGCTACTCTGCCCTCTGGAATTCCCTCTATTGCTGGGTTAGCATGGATAGTTTGTCCATCTTATTGGAGATAGATCTTACATATCCAATAACGATGGATCCAACAGGTCTATGTCTCAAACAGGTCCATGTCGTCACTTCTTAGTTCACACCTGAGAACCATCACGTCGTCCTCACCTCCTACTCCTCACCTTGTAGGAAGACATCGGGCCTTACACCAGTTAGCGTTGACATGCTACAGGCTGCAAACAGCTGAGTTCACATGTAAACAATGCAGCCATGGTTACATGTAGGATCCCCAGACAAACACAGGAGCAAAAGTTGTAAAAATATCACTAAGCCACAAAAAGTTTGGTGTCCATGACCAACAAATGAGTCACACAAAGTAATGATCCACTCCAAATACAAAGATTACAAAATAAGAGACGAAAAAATTACTAGAAACGGACAGAAAAGAGAGAGCTTCTGCAAAGGCAGCCATAACCAACAATAGGTTGTATTTTGTTATCTATATTTATCTTATTTGTGTTAACTGAAACATATTCCTACCTGTACAATAATATATTTCTTCATTGCTGCTCTGGGTGCTCCATAAAACCCTATTCAGTGTTACTACAAGCTTAATCTTCATGATTAGACTTTTAAGACTTTAATCTGACATGTGAACTGCAGGTGTCTTGCCGCCCTGCTCTTGCACTCCATGAACACTGCTCAAACAGGGTGTATATCAGTGTATCATGGCTGACGACCTCAACACCTTCTACTGCAGATTCGAAAGGGACCACTTCACACCTGCCCCTCTCCTCTCTGCAGTCACTCTGCCCCCCCTGCCACCACCCACTGACACTGAGCCCCTCATCTCAACTCCATCTCACCCCCGGGGCTCCAGCACACCCACCCCCCAAACCCTCCAAGTGAGCGAGGAGGAAGTGACCCGGCTGCTGCAGGGACAAAAAAACAGGAAAGCTCCAGGCCCTGACGGGGTTTCCCACTCCTGTCTGCGAGCCTGTGCAGACCAGCTAGCTCCTGTCTTCACCCAGCTCTTCAACCGGTCCCTGGAGCTGGGGTGGTCCCCTCCTGCTTCAAGCGCTCCACCATCATCCCTGTCCCCAAGAAACCCTACATCTCAGGACTAAATGACTACAGGCCTGTCGTGCTGACATCTGTGGTCATGAAGACCTTTGAGCGGCTGGTGTTGGCCCACCTGAAGACCCTCACAAAGGACCTGCTGGACCCCCTGCAGTTTGCCTACGGGGCAAACAGATCAGTGGACGACGCTGTCAACTTGGGGCTGCATTACATCCTGCAGCACCTGGATCATCCTGGGACCTATGCCGTGTCCTTTTTGTGGACTTCAGCTCGGCCTTCAACACTGTGGTCCCCCCCTCCCTCTGCTCCAAACTGGCCCAGCTCACTGTGCCTCCTGCACTCTGTCAGTGGATCTACAGCTTTCTGACTGACAGAAGTCAGCAGGTGAGGCTGGGGCAGGCCATTTCGGACATTTGGACCACCAGCACAGGGACTCCCCAAGGATGTGTCCTGTCTCCACTACTCTTCTCCCTCTACACCAATGAGTGCACCTCCACAGACGCCTCTGTGAAGCTGCTGAAATTTGCAGACGACACCACCATCATCGGTCTCATCCAGGACGGTGATGAGACTGCTTACAGACAGCAAGTGGATCAGCTGGTGCTCTGGTGTAGTCAGAATAACCTGGAGCTGAACTCGCTCAAGGCGGTGGAGATGATAGTGGACTTTAGGAGACATCCCCCCGCCCGGTCCTCAACAGCCCGGTGTCCATTGTGGAGCACTTCACATTCCTGGGCACGATCATCACGCAGGATCTGAAGTGGGAGCAGAACATCAGCTCCATCCTCAAGAAGGCTCAGCAGCGGATGTACTTCCTGCGCCTCCTGAGGAGACATGGACTGCCCCCTGAGCTGCTGCTGCAGTTCTACACTGCAGTCATCGAGTCCGTTCTGTGCTCCTCCATCACTGTGTGGTTTGGAGCTGCCACCAGGCAGGACCGATTCAGACTGCAGCGCACTGTGAGGACTGCTGAGCGCATCATTGGTGTCCCCCTGCCCTCCATCCAGGACCTCTACTGCTCTAGGACTCAGAGGAGAGCAGGAAACATTGTGAGGGACTCCACTCACCCTGCTTACGGACTCTTTGAACTGCTCCGGCAAGCGCCTCAGAGCTCTGCGGACCAGGACAAGCCGGCACAGGAGTAGTTTCTATCCGTCTGCAGTCTCCATATTAAATAATAAAAGCTGTTACTAACACTGGCACCTTTTTAGAACAGTTTATAGCTGCACTACGGACCGCACAGTTGCACTTTTCCAACTTCAATTGTAAATATCCCAGTATTCTGTAAATATTTCTGATGCACATTTTATCCCAGCCCTTTTCTACACCCACATCTTTTTATTTATCTATTGTTTATTGTCATGTTTATGTGTCATGTTTGTGTGTACCTCTTGTGCTCGAGACAACAACTGCCGGAGTCAAATTCCTTGTATGTGTTGCATACTTGGCAATAAAAACAGATTCTGATTCTGATTCTGAATCAGTACAGCACGCACAGTGCAACCTTTTCTCAGAACAGTACTCAATTTGTTAATTGATCAAGGGCGCCATCTAGCGACCATATTTAACTCATACACTTATCTAACAGCAAACACAGGAAAAGATACAAATCAGTGTCATCTTATAATGCTTTTAATATTTTGTCATACACAAGTTCGTTTCGCTCCAAAAATTATTTTGGTTCAAACAAACAATGTGATTCAGGTTAATTTGAAAAATCTAAAATTTGTTTTAATGTCATCACTATTAGGAGGATCACTGTGCAGAAATTCAGATCACCTATCATTGTTCTCCTTCGCTTTTTCCTGCAGTAGCTGTCACACTCGACAACCAACACATGAAAAAAACAAAAGCAACTGTGTTTAAATTATAGGTCATTTCTAGGTGTTTCTGGCTCTGCAAAGCATGTTGGTACATTACCACGACTCTGCGATGCAGGTACAAGAGAACTGTGGAATCATTATGCGTCTATGAAATAATAACCTGTTCGGTGCTGTTTTGGCATCCAGCATATTATTGTTGTGCTTTCTACGATCATTGCACCTTTCTGCATTCTCTGATTCTCTGATTTAGCTTTTTCCTGCAAAAGCTGTGATATTTGACCCCCAAGACATGAGAAACTTTCAAAGTTAAGGGGAAGACAATCGCGAATGAGTGTACCTGCAGTTTAAAGTTTGATTTAAATTATATGTCATTAATAGGTTTTTCTGGCTAAGGCAAAGTGTTTTAGTGCTTAACCGGGATTCTATGATGCAGGTACACAAGAACTGTGCAAATCAATCGTGCTTTTGTGACACAATCACTGAAATGAATAATTCCGAATACACTTCGAGTGTCGTGTGCCTTTTCGGGTTTGTTTTTGAATGCAGCATGTTATTGTGTTTTTCGGGGTGTTTGTCGCTCTACAGAGCGTTTGGGGTCATTATAATGACTCTTTGATGCAGGTACAAGAACAACTGTGGAATCATTATGCTTTTGTGACACTAATACTGATATTATAAAAACAGAGTACAAAAACATGAAATTCCGTGTCCTGAGCATTTTCTGTGCTGTTTTGGCATCCAGCATGTTATTGTAGTGCTTTCTACGATCATTGCACCTTTCTGCTTTCTCTTTCCGCTTAGGCTTTTTTCCTGCAAATACTGTGATATTTGACCCCCAAAACGCGAGGAACTTTCAAATTCAAGGGAAGAAAAGTATGAATAAGAGTTTACAGTTTGATTTAAATAATAACATTTTTATGTTTTTCTCGATAAAGCAAAGCGCTTTTTGGTGCTAAACCACGACTC